>NC_058513.1:14155528-14464973 GCF_020382885.2 Scatophagus argus | reverse complement strand
AGAGCAGAGTTTAGTAGCAAGGACATGGTCCAGGATCTCAACAGGCTGCTGAGGGCCAAGCGAGGAGAGACTGTGGCAAGCAATACGCTCCCAGAGCTGGACAAACAGGTGAACAGAACAAAGATTCCTCGTGGCTGATTTGCTTGAGATGACTAAGAAACCCAATTTTTTAATCACAGGAGATTCTGATATCAAGGACAACACAATAACAATACTGCGCTGTTATTCAAAGAGGGAATACAATATTAGAAAATACGATGTTCATTTTTCTTTTCAGCAAGTTCAAGAGTCTTTATTGTCATTATGCAAGCATAACGGAAATTTGTGCAGATTCCCAGCTTAAAAACACACTTATAAATAGTCAGAGAAAATTAAAATTGCACACTTGAGAAAAAAATATAAAATACAAAATGAGGTAGATAAAAACAAAGTGCACTTAGTGCCAGACTATGTGTATGCTGTGTGTGTGTATGCAGATAGACGGGGCAGGGTGTATGTGTGAAGTCCTGTATGGAGGTGGGACGTGAGTGTTTCACTGTAGGGGGGTTATTGCTTTAACAGCTCTGGGGAAGAAGCTGTCCCTGAGTCTGTTGGTGCTGGTTTTAATGTTCCTGTACCGCTTTCCTGATGGAAGCAGTACAAACAGTTCGTTGCCCGGGTGGGTGGGGTCTGTGGCAATGCGTCTTGCCTTCTTCTGGACTCGGGTAGTGTAAACTGAGTCCAGATCTGATAGACTGCAGCCCACAATCCCCTGTGCTGTCCTCACCACCCGGGCTAAGTCCTACTGCCATACCAAATCTGAATCTGCACATCCAGATTTCTTACATATTAGTCCAAGTCCATGAAACATAACATGAAATATATTTTACAGATCACGAAAGTCTTATGTCTTAAAGTAAAGTAAGTAAGTAAAACCCTGACTGGAAGTTTGCTCGTCCCCTCCTGTTGTGTGTATATACAACATCAGAATAAAAGTTAAATAGTAGAAAAGTTCAATAATTGAACCATCTGTGCATGCTTTCATTCACAGGTCGCCATGTCGTGCTTGGCCGCAGTGGTGCGTTTCCTTGAGCTGCTCGCTGACGAGTCCAACTTCAACTCCTTCAGTCTGACCACTCTGGATCTGGGTCAGTACATGAGACTGGACAACGCTGCAGTGCGGGCCCTGAACCTCTTCCAGGTCAGTGACAGGGACCAGTTCACAGGAGCTCACCAAATTTCCCAAATCATGAGAGAAACGTCCCTTTTCATACCTCTGGTGGTGTGTACCCTTGCGTGTAGGTTGATTTGCAAAGTTTTTCTTTTTGTAGAGAGAATAAAAATAGATCTTATATGACTTTGCCCATTGAATCATCAGTACAAATGATCAACTGCTGTAAGAAAATATCTGTTTCCTTGATACAGAAGTCGACACATAAAAACTTTGTTGCATAAGTTAACCACGACTCCCGAGACAGAAGCATCCTACTGTATGTGCCCTTTTTGGAGTCTGAATGTTGAATGAACTCACCAACTACAGTGCCATGTTTTGTTCACAAATTAGAGAAAGCGTTTTGATGTCACGTAAAGAAAAAGCGGGCCGTTTCCAGTCTTTATGCTAAGCTAAGCTAAATGGTTCCTACCACTACATTCATATATATATACACACAGAGAGTGGTAAAATATTCTCAATGCTTGGTAAGGTAGAAAATAAGTTATTCAAATGTCAGTCTCCGTTCAGTATGAAGCTACTGCCAGCAGCTGCTTAGCTTAGCTTTTAGCTCTGTGTTTAGCTTAGCTCTGCCCACCGGCACTCCTGAATCTCACTGATTAACATCTAACAATATATCATGCTTGTTTAATCTGCACAACACAAAGGTGTAAACAAGACCTTTGTTGTGTGTGTGACTCTTAGTTGATACATTCATACCCCAGTTTTTTGTTTTGTTTTTCCTCTCAGGTATTGACAGCAGTGTGTGCTACAGATCCTCTGTGAAATGTTCATTATCACATCAGGTTCAGGGCTTTATTTGAATTCTATCTTCTAGGGATCACCTGATGACACCAGTGGAGCTCATTCATTGGCTGGTCTGCTGAACAAGTGCCGTACGCCGCAGGGTCAGCGGCTGGTCAACCAGTGGATCAAACAACCGCTCATGGACAAAAGCAAAATAGAGGAGAGGTAATCCAATGATGGGAACAAACTGCAGAGATATGAAATTTATACAAGAGATTCTATCAGCTAAATCAGCTAAAGCCAATCAAATGCCAGTTGCTGCTTTAGTGAACTCGGCCGTTGTTTTGCTTGATTCACAGTAGATGCAAGTAAACTGTCATAAATTCCGCTGTGGACATTCATTACTCTCATGGGACAACTTTTGAGGATACTCATGACGTTTTTGTGCGTGTGCACGTCAGGCTGGACCTGGTGGAGAGCTTCGTGTGCGACTCAGAGCTCAGGCAGACCTGTCAGGAGGACTTGCTGCGGCGGTTTCCTGACCTTCACCGTTTAGCCAAGAAGTTACACCGTCACTCTGCGACGCTGCAGGACTGCTACCGCGTCTACCAGGCTGTCGGCCACATCCCCGCCCTCATCACAGCCCTGGAGAGATACTCAGGTACACACAAGGCAGCTGATAGTACAGCGTGTGTGTTGGATTTCCACACTGGATTTAGTTTGTGGCGTTTTAATCCAGTAATGTAAGAAGACTGCACCACGGTATCTATAATGTGATCTCTGTCTGACCCAGTTGTGCTTTTGAGAAAGCTTTTGACTGGTTAGAATGGCTGGCGTTTATTTTAAAACAACCTGTTTCAAATTCTCATGTGTTGTAGGTAGCTACCAGGTCCTGATGGAGGCCGTGTTCCTCTGTCCTCTCAGAGACCTGCAGACTGACTTTGTCAAGTACCAAGAGATGATTGAAACCACTCTGGACATGAACCAGGTGTCTTGTCCCCCCTCCCTTTTTTTTTTTTTTTTTTTTTTTTAGCATTTTTGCACCCACGTACAGTGTAAAAATACTATTCTATACGTTACATTTACCCGTGTCTTCTCCTGCCTGCTGTGTGTTGTGTGCAGATCGAACACCACGAGTTCCTGGTGAAGTCGTCATTTGATCCAGTGTTGAGTGAGCTGAGACAAAAGATGGACGCGCTGGAAAAGAACATGCAGGCTGTGCTGAACAGTACAGCCAGAGAACTCGGTGACATATTTATACAGACACAAACGCCATTATCTATTAATCTGCAAATATCCTCCATGTAGGGTCAACAGGGAGTTTAAACTCAAAACTAAAGCTTTAAACAATATTACTGTATGAGCTAGTGAAGCGCAGGATGGCTCAGATGTAATAAACCAATCACCAGAACAAATTTTCACAAGAAACAAGATTTTCTTCCATTTAGAGACCCGCATCCGCATGGACATTTCACTCCCCCTGTACTCCCTGTACCCTGCATTATCTTTTAAACTAATTTCTATCTGAATGTAGAAAAGCATAGCATGATGATGCGTGAATGTTGACCTCTACTGCTTTATGCAAGATTTGATCGGTTGAATTGAAATAAGTTCCCCATCTACATTGAAGGATATAAACTTTATTTAATGCCAGACTGGAAATCCCAGCTTACATGCACCTTCTCAGGTAGACTCGACCTAGACTCTGATAAAGGGTAGAAAATGGATGGCTACAAGGATTTGTCAGATATTTGCTTTTTCATGCTTGAATGTTGTTTGCATTCCAGTCACTGACAAAATGCGTTTCAGGGCTGGATGCCGGCAAGACCGTGAAGCTGGAGTCAAACGCCGTGCTGGGTTTTTACCTGAGAGTCACCTGCAAGGAGGAGAAGAGTCTGAGGAACAACAAGAAGTTCACCATGCTGGATGTTCAGAAGAATGGAGTGCGCTTCACAAACAGGTCCGTCAGGCTGTGTCACGCACCTAATGTGAGCCTCAGATGACGCCTGCTCTTCCTGTCAGCTGATGGTCTGCTCTCTTCCATGTGCACTTTCACATGTCTGCAGTAAGCTGAGCTCTGTGAATGAGGAGTACACCAAGAACAGGGAGGAGTATGAGGAGGCCCAGAATGCCATTGTCAAAGAGATCATCAACATCGCCTCAGGTGAGGTATCTCATCACATGCCAGCGTGGCATTGATTTTCCGGACGGAAGTAAAATGATAATCTACAAATTACCGTACACGCAATTTGTCTTACGCGACCTTTTCATAAATTGATTTAATTCACTGTTTGAACATGGACCAGTAAACTGAACAATAACTTGAAGTGGTGAGATTGTGATCAGATGATATTTTTGAATTAAAGTTTCACGTTTTGAAGCCAGCAAAGCCTCATGCACAACGTGTTGAACGGCAGGTTACGTGGATCCCCTCCAAACGCTGAGCGACGTGATAGCGCATTTGGACGCCGTGGCGAGTTTCGCCGTGGCGTCCGTCTCTGCTCCCGTGCCGTACGTTCGGCCGCACCTGTTGGCGGACGGCTGCAGGCGTGTGGAGCTGCTGCAGGCCAGACACCCCTGCTTGGAGACCGACGCAGACACCGCCTTCATACCCAACGACATCACCTTCGTCCAGGGAGAAAAGAGCTTCTATATTATTACAGGTGCCAAAACACTTTCACTGCAATTCTTTATGAAAAGATTATCAGAGATGAAGTAGTGTTAATTTGGAGCATACTGTTTTTAGATTTTTTTTATAGTTCAGCTTTATTGCAACTTGGGTCTAATTCTGTAGTTTTGGCTGTTATTCCTGTTGCTAATTACAACACACTCACCAATACTACGCTGCCAACTCAGGGGGCAAAGGAATGCCAAAGTGTTGTTTTCTCACATTTGAAAATTGGCTTTTAAGTTCATCAGTGCCTTCTTCAGTCGCAGTGGAAACAGCAAAAGGAAAAAGGAAATTCCTTGTCTAATTCTTGAGTTTATTTCCTTGACATGTGAAATAATGAGAAAAACTAAAAAGAACTACACTACAAAAACCTTGAATTAAACACATCATTCTTCAACTTGTAAGCTGAAGGGAAAACCAGCTTTAAACAGTGCTGCAAACTTACTCTTTTCTGTATATCTCTGTGTGCATGTTGTTTGACACACTACATGCAGCTCTCCTCTCCTTTTGTCTGCAGGACCAAATATGGGCGGCAAGTCGACGTTTATCCGGCAGGTGGGTGTGATCGCTCTGATGGCTCAGATCGGCTGCTTTGTGCCATGCGAGAAGGCGGAGCTCAGTGTGATTGACAGTGTCCTGGCCAGGGTGGGAGCTGGGGACAGCCAGGTCAAAGGAGTGTCCACCTTTATGTCCGAGATGCTGGAGACAGCTGCCATACTGCGGTAAGACACACAAGCTCGTTCGCGCTCAGCAAAGGCGATGCGCGAGTCTTTCCTCATCATCTGTGCTTGCCCTCTCCAGTTCGGCCACAGAGAACTCGCTCATCATAATCGACGAGCTCGGCAGGGGCACGTCCACCTATGACGGCTTCGGTCTGGCCTGGGCCATCAGCGAACACATCGCCTCCAAAATCGGCTGCTTCTGTCTGTTTGCCACGCACTTCCACGAGCTGACGGCGCTGGCAGTGCAGCAGCCCACCGTCCGCAACCTGCACGTCACAGCGCTGACCTCACACAACACGCTCACCATGCTGTACAGAGTCAAAGCAGGTCAGCGTGCAACACACCTCCATCTGTGGCTTCACATATTCTAAGTGCAGTTTTCTGCATTGCTGGCCCTCTGATATGGATGCAATCTGACAGGAAGGATGAACTGTTTACAGTTGGATTTATTTGTCTGTCTGGGAGCAAAGTCGGCAACCTGGGATCGATCAACCTGACCAGTCACTCATTGGTTGCTTTCAAAATTCATCGTTTAGTCTCATTTACTTTTGTGTACTTTTTTATGTCATATTTGATGAGCTGTTAATCTTCAGTTAATCTTTGATATCTTTAATAATCTGACATTGTGGGAACGAGCCTTCTTGGTCTGAGTCTTCTTGCTTTCTTGCCGAGATTTAGATGAGAAGATCGATACCACTCTCATCTCTGTCTGTGAAATATGAAGCTACAGCCAGCTGGTGGTTAGCTTATCATAGCATTAAAAACTGGAACAAGAGAGAAACGGGGAGCCTGGTTTGATGAACGGGACCAGAATTAGCCTACCGGCACATTTAAAACTTTTTATGAACGATAAGCTGTGGTGGGTTTTTCCTGACTGGAGTCAGGTTGCCAGGCAACTAGAGGAGAAACAGGAAAAAAAAAAACCTAGTGTTTCTGGTTTAGAGGGATTTAGTCAAACAATCTTGTGGAACGAGTTTAACAATATTTTACTCAAGTAAAAATGCTTTTTTAAATGCTTAAAACTCGGTATAAATGTACCTAAAGTCAAACTGACCAGGTCCAAAATGTGTGTTCAGGTGTGTGTGACCAGAGTTTTGGGATCCATGTTGCCGAGCTGGCTTGCTTCCCCCCATCGGTGGTTTCCATGGCGAAGGAGAAGGCGGAGGAGCTGGAGGAGTTCCAGGAGCCCGCAGGGGAGAAGTCGGATCGGGAGGAAGAGCCTGAGGCCAAGAGACGACGGACAGAAAAACAAGTAGGGCTCAATTTTCGGTTTTTAACGGCCAGAACAACTTGAGACTCAGTCATAGCTGATGGCCTGAAATGATGCCTGCGTAGTTGACAAGTGGGTTAAGGAAAAGATTTGTTCTGGTCACAGTTTAAACTACGTAGTGCTATACATGTTAATGCATTGGAATTCCTCACAGTCTTCGTCAACTATCAGTTTGAAGATCAGTTTATGAAATACATATGTTTACAGTTTCCTTTAACACTAGCTGTTGAGCTCAGTGAGAAACTGATGTACTGCTTACCCGTCAGGTGGGGGAAAACCTGATCCAGGACTTTCTGGAGAAGGTGAAGTCACTTCCTGTTGCCACCATGAGCGAAGAAGAGGTGAAGGCGGAGCTCAGGAGAATGAAGCAGAAGCTCGTCGGCAAAAATAACTCGTACATCAGCGAGATCCTCGCACGCTGCGTCCCTGCAAAAACTGCTTGATCTTGTATTCACGTGTTCATCGTGATCAGGAAAAGGTAAAATTCACATGCTGTAGGCAACCACACTAAAGCTCTTCTATAATTAATCCCAGATGTGCTGCGAGTTTGTTTTTCTGACCCAGCTGTTGTGGTTACATACGTGACTCTTGTCGGGGTCACAAGCTGTTTTTTTTGTTTTTTTTTTCAGCATCGGATTTGTGTGTGTGATGATCACACTTCAAACATAATGTGGCATGTAAATCCTTAGAGTGACCGTTTTTAATGAGCGAGTGCAGGCCAACATGTTATTCTGTTCCACGAATAAGCTTGAATAAGTACTAGCACTAATCTGTAAAATGCATTTAAGTGGAGTCAATGTTTTAAATTACTGGTAAAAGAAAAACATCACATGATACAGCTTACAAAGAACCAGAGCTGAAACAGTTAGTTACTGGAAAAAATGAAAATCGGCAATGTTTGATATTCAATTTCACGTTTTTTTTTTTGTTTTTTTTTAAGCAAACAAGCCTTGTATGAGTATTTTGTGTTTTTCCTGTATGATTAAAACCACTCATTGCAGGACTACTGAAAACTGTACCGCTCTGAATGTGTAAGAATTGGTGAAACGCAACCTTAAACTATTGATTAGTAAGAAGCTATCGTAAATTTGTTGAAAATGCGGACCAGTTTCACGTTATGCGGTCATCCTGTTAAGTCCACAAAAAGTTCATTACTGTATTTTGTGGCTGAAAAGCTTCTACGTTTGGCAACACAATTAAGCAGAAGAAGCAAGTAATAAGCAAGCGATAATACACAACAAGGTTCACCACATCTCCAAAAAAAAAAATAAAAAAAAAACCTGCTGAAATTAATTCAGTATTTCCTCACTTTGATAAAAGGTCAACTTGTACACAAACACGGATGCAACATCACACCCCAGAAGCTTATCGACTGTTTGAGAACTGAAGCCGGTGAAAGTTTGCTTTGAGTAACTGTTTCTCACTGGAATAAGTTGGTACTGCATGTGTCCATTTTCTTTGTGGGACCTGCAGTATCTGACAGAAGATCAGAGCAAGTGAAAAAGATGTTTCTGGGGCAGGTGTTATTTACCTACCAAACATCTCCCGGGGTTCCTCAGCAGCATTTTGTTTTATAAAACCAGCCAGTTATTGGCAATTCTGCAGGATGTAGTTTCACCACAGCCAGTGAAGTTAAAAGACAGACACCTCTGATCTAATAAAGTTTTATTTTCTTAGAAATGGCCAGTTTCCTGTTTTCTTTTTTTTTTGTCTTTCTAAGAAAGTATACCCCTTTTTGAATTCCAACTAGCATCTACATAATGGTTATTGAATACTTCACAATATATTAAGTCTAGATGTTATGGTACATGCATACGATTCAGGCTGCATGAGGAGCCACAGTCGCCACGATACACGGGGGGAGGGGGGGGAGAAAAGGGGTGGGTGGGGTTGGGCAGGGTGGGGTGGGGTGGGGACTGCAGATGAACTCTTCAGTTCCAGTTCAAAGGAGCTCTGACACCTCCTATTCAAAACCCTCTCCACAAAACACTGACTGCATTGACTTATAAACATATACATACATACATACACACACACACGACTTTCACTGTACACAACACACATTTACACACTCACATACACACCTTTATACAGCTGTGGATGCCCTCCACCTGCCTTTTAAGCTAATATATTGGAAAGGGTTTTTTTTTTTTTTTTAGTGTTTAAATGAGATTCTCTTTCACAGAAAGAACTTCACCACTGGAACATTGGAGTTTCTGCAGTTTGCCTGTGTCGGGGTGGGAGGAGGGGCGCTAACCAAAGAAAAAAATAATAATAATTATAATAATATATAATAAAATAAAAGACATTCAAATACAGTCAGCTTTTTGCTTGAAAATACAAAACTACATGAGAAAGCACTGAAATAAAATCCATTGATCGGAACATATTCTTAAAAAAAAAAGCCCAAGTGCTCCATCACACACACACACACACACACACAATCTTGCTCTTTTATCCACACACAACAGAGCAACATCTGCCCATCTGTTGCCTAGTTACAACTGCCTGAGCAGCCAATGGGGATGGCAGCTGCGAGGAAGCAGGAAGTCTCTTTGACAGCAGTTCTTGTGATGAAGAAGAAGTAGAGGGCACGAAGCCGAGGATTAACGCTGGGGTGGAGGTCTTCACTCGCTGCCAACAGGGCCTAGGCCACCATCGACAGCCCCCTCTGCAGAACCTTTCCCTTCCCATCTTCTCTCTTGTCTACAGACTGCAGTCAGAAATACTTGAGTGAGGAATCTCTTGTGGCCATTCATTCAGTCCATCCTCAGCTCCACTGCGCTCTCTAGTGGAGTCTGCCTCCGCTGCAGCGGTCAGGAAGCTGCTTCCTCTGCAGCCTCTTTCACCTCGATCCCGTCCGAGAGCGCCGCGATCGCAGAGTCTCTCTGGGTCCTTATGGCTGCAAGTGGATGAGTGTATGTAACTGAGTGTGTGTGTGTATATGTGCGTGTGTAGGTCTGTGTGCAATGTAATGTGTTTGTATGCTTATGTGAGTGTAACTAGACCAGATGCCTTCAGTTATGTTGCAGCGTGTTGGACTCGATGGGCGGCGCCGAGTCATACAGAGTGTCCGTGTCGTGTGTGGGCTCTCCAGCCAGCGTGCACGGATTGGACAACGTTCCCGCTCCGCAGTCACAGAAAAACCTGGAGAGAAAAGATGTGAGGAATTAGAGATCAAAATCAAAGAAAATGTTTAACAGTTTAACCACACGAGCAGCAGATTGAAAAAGTATGCAGTAACGTTTTCCTATATTATAAATAAACATAATCAGTAATCTCACCGATCGTGCCGTATAAACTCTACATCGTGCCCTTGGTGGCATTTTTTGATGCAGTTCACACAGATGGCGTTCCTGTCTGTTGTGTTACAGGTGTGACATCTGGAGGAACAAGACAAAACAGATTCATTTACATAACTCAATAAGAAAAAATTTAAAACAGAGAGCAGACAAACTCCTCACTGGTGGATTTTGATTATTAGTCATCCAACAGACATTTAACTATTTCATAAAGGTAGGGATGAAATCAACAACTATTTTCATGACTGACTGATGATCTGCAGGTTATTTTCCTGATTTATCAGTTCTTGTTTTATCTCATCAACAACCCAAAACACAAAGAAATAAAACAAATTTAATCAACTGTGAAAGAAGACAGAAAAGAAACCAATTCTTGTAAATGGAAACTGAAAAATGTGTCATCGTTGCTTTAAAAATAACTTCATTTGAGTATTAGTTGACCATCAAAATAGCTACAGGTGAATCTGGTGTTGCTCTAGCTCTACCTAAATGCACCAATTATATTCTGAACCTTTGATCTGAAGCAGTTTACCTGTAGAAGTCGTGCATGGGGTAACTGGTGTAGCTGGAGATCTTGTAGAGACACTGTCCTCTGCTCACTGCCTTCTCAATGGCATCCTGGTTATTCAGAATCTTATTATCTGACAGAGGAGGGACAGAGAGTAAACAAGGGAGAGGAATTAAAAAGCAGATACAACCAGATTGTAACTGGACCAGGCGAAGCTTTACTGACCACAAAGCAGCTGGTTACCTTTCATGGTGACGTTGACTCCTGAGGCCAGAAAGAGGCCACCAAAGCGATTGTTGAAGATCTGGTTGCCTTCCAGCGTGGCTGTGGCGTGGTTAGTGATTTCAATACCTGGAGATGGAAAAGAAAATCAGAATCATGAGGAGTTATGAACTGAGATGGCATGTGTGCACATATGGGGCGGAGTTGGGGCTAACCTGCAGCAAAGCCATCAAAAATGCGGTTCTTGCGGAGAATGGGATGGCTGTTGGTGCTGATCAGCACACCAGCCTGAGCGTTCCTGAAGATGTCGTTCTCTTCCAGCAGACCTGCAGAGAGAAAGATTTCATAGTTCAAACCACACAAGTACAGACAGCAAACAGATGCCCAAAATCTGGCATGTGAGTCTAAACACTGAAGTTCAACAGGCTGATTGACTGAAATTCAGACAGATCTCCAACAAAATGGAAGAAAATTTGGGATTCAATGAGATGTGCTCTGAGCTGCGTAGCCGTCACAGTACCTCTGCCTCCATTGAAGATGCAGATGCCTCCGTCTCTGCCGTCATGAATCTTATTTCGCCTGAGTGTGGGGTTGCTGTCTGTCTTGATCCACACCCCGGCCATGGCGTTGTCAAAGATCTCATTGTCCTCGATGAAACCCAGACCTGTTGCATTACAAACAGCAGGATTAGACATAAAAGTACACATACATACATAAATACAGACAAACAGAATGTCAGTGGGAGAAACACAGACCTGAATTGTAGACCAAAATCCCTCCATTCTGGCCTCCCCATATCTTGTTGCGCCTGATCTTTGGGTTGCTCCCCGTCCTGTCAAGATTTGGCAATTATCACAGTCAAAAGAAAAGTAGAAAAATCGGTGGTTTGGTGAAGTTTTTATGTAGACTCATCTGGTTTTAAAAGGTGTCTCACATTTTATATGTTTAGTGATTAAATGGCTGGAAGGGGGCAGTTGTTACCTTATTTGCACACCAGAGTACATGTGATTGTAGATGTCATTGTCTTCCAACACACCATGGCCGTTGTCATAGAAATACACGCCAACCTTGCATAAAAAAAACAAAATAAAAACACAAATGACACATTATGTAAAATTTAATATTCAAGCTTTTTTCCCAGAACATAACAGGGAACAGAAACCAAGAACTCCATTTAGACATTAAGAGTGTGAATGGTTTAAATGGACAAGTGCAGCTTTGTTGAGACTCTAATACAGATGTTAGGTTATAGCAGCTCATAAAACATTGTTTGTCCCTTCACTGTAGCTGCTTCAGACACAGTGGCACAAGAAATTCGAACTGAAACTGGAAATGTTTAATCATGTTAATTTTACCTGTTTGCCACTGTGGATGCGGTTCTTGCGGAGGACAGGAGTGCTGCCTGTGGTCACCCAGACTCCAGCCAGAGTGTTGCTGTAAACTTCGTTCTCCTCGATCACCCCCTGGCCTTTCTCATGCTGAAACACAACGTGGGATGTCAAACACTCCTTTGGCCAACTACTATGTAGATATTTTATTAGTGCTGGTAAATTCAAGAGTGTATTTACCACATAGATGCCCCCATGCTGCCCATCGTGGATCTTGTTGTGACGCACAATGGGGCAGCTGTTGGTTCGGATCTGAATTCCCGCCAAGGCGTTACCATAGATATCATTACTCTCTATCAAACCCCGTCCATCTCCAAATATGTACACCCCTCCTTGGTTACCGTTGAATATAGCATTTCCCCTGAAAATTAAAAAATAAATAAATAAATGAATAATCACAGTCTTGGAATAGGTGCCAACAATGGCACAATAAAATTTCCTACATGTATGCTGTCTCCACCGAAATGTAATTTTCCACGAAACAGCTACCCAAACGGCCTGAATCCCTCCATCTGTAAGTTTACCACTACTGTGTCCCATGTGAAGCCTCCTCACCGTATCGTAGGGTCACTGTTTGACGTGATCCAGACACCAGCGAAGTTATTGGCATAGATTTTGTTCTCTATAAACTGTCCCCGTCCCTTCTCGTGGACGTAGATGCCTCCTGTTTGGCCGTGATGGATCTCACAGCGCACCACTGTGGGGTTGGCGTAGGCCTTCACCTCAAAGCCTGCGATACGGTTTCTATGGATGTTACAGTTCTCAAAGTAACCCTGGATCGCAGAGAACAGGACATGTTAGCCGAGTGTGAGGTTCCTTCAAGCGAAAGAGTCTGTGACACGATATAGATGAAGCGTAGTTACCATGCCGTGATCGAAGGTGAAAACTCCAACATCTCGTCCGTGGTGGATGTGGTTACGTCTAATGATGGGATTGCCGTGGTTTTTCACCCAAATTCCTGCTAGCGCATTGTTGCTGATTTCATTGTCTTCATAAATTCCCTAAAAACAGACAGGACATTGAGTCAGAATCATCTGAACATGCATGTGTGTCTTTTTGGCATTCATGGCAAATCCTTTTCTTTTGTTTTTTACCTGTGCATGATCTGTAATGTACAGTCCAACATTCTCACAGTCACTGATGTTGCAGTGTTTGATGGTTGGACACGCTCCCTGGCCACTCACGCACACAGCCGAACCCACTGAACGCAGAAGGGAGCAGAATCGTCACAAGAAGAAATGGATCGAAATGATCACCTCCTTTGTCAAATGACCAACAGTCAAAAAAAAGCCCCCAAAAGACACAAAATAGAGCCTGACCTTTTGGTCAAACATCAGTTCCTGACCGCACAAATGCTCCAAAATCTTGTGGAATAGTGAAGAATAGTGGAAGCTGTTATAGCTGCAAAGCTGTCTGTGTATTTAGAATGTGAGGTAATTAAAGTCCCTGTTGGTGTTATGGTCAGGTGTCCCAATACCTTTGTCCATATAGTGCATATAATATGTATATATAGTAATAATATCATTGGCTAAATTTCTGCTGACAGACAATATTCAAGTCTGCAGTCAAAAAACTGATGCGTGTACACTTACGTTCATAGTGTATATCAGACAAGAGGATCAACAGCTCGGCATGTACAGGACAGGACTAAATTACTGTTAACCTAAAAGCATATCACTCACATAACCAAATAAGATGCATTTCGTAGCTAGAAAACCAGCATTTCTATACAACACATACATTGAATGTAAAGCTGGAATCTCAGTATTGACGACACTGTACTCGTTAAAACAAAATATGAAAAGGTTATGATATTTTCTAGGTAGAGGGTACATAGCACATGCGTAATACGTGTTATTTCATGACACATGACCCCAAATAACATTAAGGAGCTACTGATACGCAAGAGGCAGTGTTAGACCACGCAATACTGGGTCTGACTTCTCAATTTTTCAGTTTTCAGAATCAGAGAGACCAAACTGTTATAAGAATAGTAATAACTGATCATTAAGTAATAAACCAACATTAGATGCACTGTTTGCTTTTCAACTGTGGTGGTAAACTGTTACGCAGGAGTGCGCACACAACCACATACATCTGTGCAATAATATGTAAAATATTATTGGAGCAAATGGCAGTTTTGTGACCCTAATTTCACATCTGTCGACAAAATGCATGTTACATGCATGCTGTGGCCTCCCCAGGTAAGAAGTGGTCAGTGTGTGTGTGGTACCTGTGCATGTGGAGCGGATGATGCAGTGGTCGATGTTGGGGCTGCAGTTGACGGTGATCTCCAGACAGTGGTGGGCGTTATGGTGCTGCGCTGACTTATCATCAGGATTAAACTGAGAAGAGAGGAGCAGCAGAGGTCAGACAGTGGCTGCGCTTACTGACAACACATTGAGCTTCTTTCCGCCCACCACATCCACATCTGTCTCTCCCTACCGGAGGCATCAGAGCCACTCATACTTGTAGCCAAAAACCGGATTAAAAAAAAATAATAATAATCAGGAAAACAGTGATATTTTGAGAAGCAGGAAACAAATTAATCAGTAAGATGTCCAATAAGGCACAGTGATCTACACTTGTAGATCATTTTATTCAGTCAAATTTAAACCCAATCTTGTGGTGTGGACCATGTATTTGGCACTGTATGACAGTTGGCTAAAATAGTCTGATTACATCAACCAGTCAGTTAGGACTGGGTACCAAACTCTTAAGGGCTCTGACAGAAATCTATCTGTGTCAAATTCTGGTACCTGAGAGCACATCTGGGTGGGAAAGAGTAAAATAGAGTATAAACAGAATAAACACAAACAACAAAATATATCAAAAATAGCTGAATACAATGTTTGCATGTCTGCAGTTCAGAATTCCAGTACCCTGATATCGGTTTAGAAGTGATCGGTACCCAACCCTTCCTTCCTTCACTCCTTAACATAGCACAGTTTTAGCTTGCATTTTAAAAATATCAGTTGATTAACTACTGACCAGCAAACAGATCTGAGAAATGAAAAACTCTTAGCCATCAAGTGTGAAGAAGCTATGAGCTGTACTGATTATTTCTTGGTTGGTCACAGTGTCATTTTTCAATTTCCAAAACCGCAGACTTTTTTTTTTTTTTTTTATTATCGGGGACCCACAAGCATCATTACAAAGCCCAAATATTTGTTGTTTGACTCATTTGTGATTCATGCTTACATACAGCATGTCCTCCTCCAACCACACAGAAACCCCGGAATCTCCGTTTGGAGAATAATAATAATTTTGTCGTCAACTCTGAATAAATAATAAATTAGAGACTAAACTGGACTTTCCTACAGAGACTATAGCTTAAAAGGCATACTATGCAGGATTTGTCCGTTGCTGCTTGTAAACAGACAAGTAAGCAATTCTGTGAAAGATAGGTGAACCTTGAGTCTCATTCCCAGGTCATCAAATACCACCATACAAAAACATGAGGCTCAACATCTAACTACCTTTCTCCAGGATTGCTGATAGCCAGAAATGAATACAGCAAAACACTAAGAAAATAAAATACAGGCAGGAAGCATGGTCTCTGCATACATAGGCAGAGACACAGCCACACACTTCTACTGGGTCATAAGTGATGACTGAGGGAGGTATGTACATTTTGAAAACCTGCATAGTGTAGGGCTCGAAAGGGCACGTGATCTCGCAATGCATTGTGTGCCGTGGCTGCCTTTTTCGCAGGCAAAAGTTTTTTGTTTACATCACTTCACATTAAATACGGTGCTGTGAGAGAGAGAGAGAGAGAGAGAGAGACACACCATGAAAAAATGGACCGTAAAAAAAGAGAAAGGCAATGGATCGAAAAAAATTAGTAAAACTGGTGGAATCGATCCATCTGAGCAGGTGCAGTGATATTTATCTGGGTTTGCACATTGTATTTTCATTTGTTGCCTCATTTGCAGTGTTATTTATCTGTTTGCACAGTCTTTTGCTGTTGGCACCTTATTTGCACTGTTACTGGAACTTGGAACATATCGATGCACTGCACAAGAATGTTTGTAATAAACTAAAAAGACTTTAAAACAAGAAGTGTTCAGACATTATTACTTGAGTAAATGGCACATGGTTTCACAGAGGACTTCTTATGGCTCATTTAAAGTAGTTGGAATATAGTTTCATATATTGCTACTGAACTACAATATTTATCATCACCATCAGGCATAGTTTTATTAACGTTCTTTGTAAAGTGTAGGCCTGGTGTTTGTGAGCAAGTAACAGGTGAGGAAATTTTCCTGTGCCCGACATATCATTGACATGTTAAGGGTAAATAGAAATGAGCAGAGGGAAGATTAACAGCCATTCATTTTATTTTCAGAAAAAAAAACAAAAAACAAAAAAACACCACCAACACCAGTCTGAAAATGCCGTAAACACACCAACATGTGTCGGGGCGATTGTGTTGAAAGTGATGTTTGGTTGTCTCACGGCTGCTATCCAGGCCATTCGGCGTCTCTTTGTTAGCTCACAGATCTGAGGTCCTTGGCTTTGCTTCCATGTTGGAAATGAGAAAAATCTCACCCCATCATTTTTTTTTTCTTAAATGAAGCGATCATGTGAACTATTGTGGCAGCTAACGACACAGCACTTTTGCATCATGTTTTAACTTGTGAAAACAAAACAGAACAGAAGAGCGGCGTCACGCATGCAGTCGGTGTATACACACTTTCGGTTGCCCAAAAAGCCCACAATGCATTGTGGTTTTCCCACTCCGCTACGTCACACTTTCGAGCCCTATACGTTTAACTTTGGATCACCTACGAGAGGACTATAAGACAAAGTCTTAACATACACCCATGAATCAAGTTAGTTTTGAAAGAAGTAAAGGAACAGAAAGGTGCAATGTGTCTTTACCTTGATGGTCATATATCCCACATAGGCATCCTCTGAGCCCTCCATGAAGACAAACGTCGAGTCTCTGGTATTCTCTATCACCACCTTGTCTGCTACTTTACCGGGCGCTGAGGGAGAAAGCAGTGAAAACTCATTAACGGCCTCATGTATATGGACATGAAACACTGCAGAGGGCGCATCACATCTTAAGAGAGACACTGATTGCACAAGCATGCAGTGAAGGCAACATGCTTACCTGCACCAATCATGGTGATGGGCGACTCTATATAAATCCACTCGTCTGTATAGATGCCAGAGTGGACGAAGATAAGTCCGTCAAAGTGGGCCTCTTGTACTCCACCCAGGGCATCCTCAATGGTGTCATAATACTGCAGATGAAAGACAGAAACACTTTGAGGCAGAATATAAAACCCTACAATTCATTAGAAGGCAGCTCGGAAAAGAAAGTGTTTAGCATTAACTGCACTTTGTATAAATGTCAGTAACGTTCCAAGTGAAATAAATCCTTAAGAGCTTCTCCTTACGTATGAGGTTTTGACTCACCAGCATATTCTCTCTGCCTTTGTATCTGCCGGGGTTACTGTAAAAATGCTCAGCAAAGCCTGGTTTTACATGGGCTCCTTTGTACTGCAACACAGAAAACAGCAGGATCAAAATATGTTGCTGCGATCGCATCAGATGTTTATATGGGTATCACACAAGTCTTTTCCATCAGTACACCAAAAAAAGGTTTGACATAGCCTGTTTCTACAAGTGGAAAAGTAAGGTTTGTGAACAAAAAAAATGAGCAAAGAGAAAGCTCCATAAAATGTGACACAGCCAGCACACATCAGAGGCTCTTGTGACCCTCTGAAAGAAAGCAATATTGTGATGTCATGTTGTCTGTTGCATTAGTCTACTTTTTGTCAACTCTTATTGGGGAGGTAAAATTATCCAACAACTTGCTGGGGAAAAAGAGGCAAAAGTCTGAAAATCCAATTTTGTATAGCAAAAATATGCTTATTCTAGTTCCTGTCCTGTTAACCATCTCGTGAGCAACGACATGCAACTTAGGAACCACTGGCGTCCATGACTACATGCAACCCACCAACCACAACACCAACAACAATGTCAAGCCACTAACAGTGAGTTAGACTCCACCAAAAACTGAAGATACAAGTGATCATACAAAAAAAGAAAGAAAGAAAGAAACAAACAAACAATCAATGTTTTTATTGCTTTGAATTCTCCTGTGTTATAATTAATAAAGAATTAAATTATTATTAAACAAGTTTGTCTCTCATTAGCGAGACTGAACTTTGGTAAAATGGTCTACATGTAGTTAAAAAAAAGGGGAGAAAAAAAGAATAATTTGGACTGGATTATGACTTGATTATAAAAGACACAAGATTAAACAAGAACTGCATGTTTCCAGTATTTGTCATTCTTTTTCATTTAACTTCTAAGTAACTCCCCTAGTGCCTGACCGTTATATACTTAACTCATAACTAAGCATCCCTCCCTCACAGCAAATAGTGTGACATTGCAACAATAAATATACAGAGAGAACAGTGTTTTAACTTTATAGCCACTCTTTTCCCAGGTTGAAATATTATTACCCCAGTGAGTGGCACAGAATTTACTGCAAAGCTATTTAACTTTGCAGAACTGCACACTGTTTGTTTTGAATATATATGGACAGAAAAAGTACAGAGACAATAATATGAACCTTTTAGCACTTCTGAAAGCAGTTCCTTCTTCATGATAAAACAACACAGAAAACAAAGAGTGTAGACTTACCAGCTGTTGGAAGCTCTCTTTCCATGGGTTTGGGTGTTCATGCTCCTCAGGACTGACCTGGTAGAACCTGCCTGGCTCAGGGTGCATCATAGGACGTGTGTACTCGAACACCTCCATGTATAAACGCTTCCTAGAACATTAAGTACCACACAAAACTAGTTTCAGTTGTCTGCCCTTTAATGCCATTCAAAACAGGAAGAGACCAGTTTCCATCGCTTCAGTGGCACTGACCATAGGATGGGGTCGTTGGCTAGCTGGCTGAATCTCTTGCAGACACAAGCTGCCTGACAGAGGTCCTGTTCCAGTAAGTAGGAGAAGATCTTCAAAACAACCTCATCTGGAAGCTTTTGCTGCAGATATTGCTCTGCTGGGGCTGCTAAAAACACACATATACACACACATTTACAAAGTAAGTTTTAGGAAGATTTTATTTATTTATTTATTTATTTATTTTACACCAAGTACATTAAATTAAGGTCATGATATTTTGTGGATTGCAGAATAACACAGAATAATCTAGAGAGGTGAAACTCTCTTTGCCCTAGTTGTGGCGATTTAACACACACCTGGCAGGTCGTGGCTCTTACCGGACACGCGTGCCCGCTTGGCTCGATGGCCAAAGGCCTCTGTTGATGAAGTGGAAGCTCCCTGTAAAAAGCAGGGAAACAGGACAGCAAGTTCAGGCCAAGATTCAAGCACTAAGTAATCAAAAGGAAAATGTACTGCTCTGTCACAAAAAACCATTGTTCCTTCTGATGAGGACACAATCAGTCAGCAATGTTCTCTCACTTGCACGCACTCAAGTCTGTAGACATGCACACAGCAGTAAGTGTAAAAAAAAAATGCACAAAACGTTTTAGTCTAACCTCCATTGGACCCTTGCTGGGGCAGGCAGAGGCGGTGGCAGAGGCAGCAGCGGTTCTCTTGGGAAGCAGGGTCTTGCGACGAAGCTGATAGGGACTGTTCTGAGCTCCTGGACCGGACTCCTCAATAGCCATTTCTGCTGCAGCTGCTGCAGGAGCCTCCTCATCTGGACAGACAAATAGATTTCTTGAAAAACAGACACCATTTTTCTAACAGGCACTTCAATGCACAAAGTGACAGCATAAAGCAAGGCCATGCAATATACACATATTTTTTTAAAAAACAACCTTTTTTCGCTTTAGCTCAATTACACAATTAAAATTTGGCCGGTAATTGCAGCAAACACATAAACCACTGCCAATCTTTGGCATTAATGACACAATGGTGTGCATTCCGCTAACATGCAGTATTCCCACTGCGCAGGCTAACAGACAGGGTAATAGTTGGTAAGGCAGACAAAGGTTAGTGATTGATAATGGCAGATGCACCCCCTGCAGTCACACTTCCAGTCTTACACGACTATTCAGTGCCTACTTATATCGGACGGTGTGTGTTTGTGTCTGGGTCCTATATGGGAAGAATCAGACCCATCTTTTATGCTGCTGTCAAATAAAGGGCCGCCGATGAAGTCGATCAGACGTGCGGCTAATGGCTAAAAACTGAACTGCGTAGCTGGCAAATCCGCGGTGTAAACAAATCGAGCTACGGCTAGCAAGTGCTACGAACAAGGAACGGGATATGGGCACAATCTGCTCATTGCGACAGTTTGAAAATGCGGAGAAAATGGACACAGTGAATTCATCCAAATCACGCCGTATCATCTATCACAGCTGATCTATGTGGCCCCTTGAAGCTGGGGCAGCTAGCTAGCATTGCCCCCGTTCGCTGCTAATGTTTTTGTTAACGTTACACCCCAAAAATGGCAGTCCAAAGACACCGCAGATTTACACCCTCAGAATCGGTAGTGACAGCTGGGAATGCAACGCCCGAGCACACACGCAGACTGTGGTTAGAGCGTGTGAAGTCGATCCCTTTGCTTCCAGCTGATGTTACCTGAATAAGAGCCATTAATGTTGGCCGTATAGCTACATACGCATTACGTTAGGCGAAGACAACCCCCAACATCCACATAACCTGTTAAGCTAGCTAGCGGTGTTAGCTAGCCCCAATCACTCAAGCCAAACAAAGCGCGGCCTGGCCTAAACCAGAGAGCAAGAAGCCTCGTATTTTCCTGCTGAAGCCACCGTCTCTGGGAGTGGAGAACTGGCCAGTGGCAAATAACGAGGGTTAAGTGAAGGCTGTTACCGCCTGACACGGTTTCTTCCCAAATCATTAGCTGACCGCGGCCTAGCTTACCTCTATCCCCGTTGTTCCGTTCGGGCTGCACCGGGCGCGGCCTCGACACTCGCCTGGGTCTCCTGTTGGTGGCTCTGACGGAGTTCATCTGCGGAGTTGATTGTTGAAAAATAGACAGCTATCCTCGACCGGCTGCGTCTAAATTTAGCCCTCAACCCAAACTACCACCCGGACAGTCTTTTTCCCAGCTACACCCAAACAATTGCGATCAAAAACCCGCTGGTATTTGGGGTGTAATCGCTTTTTTCTCCGTGGTGTTACAGCTCCCCCCGTATCGCTGCTCGGTGCCAGCTCCGTCTCAATCTGTAGCAGGAGGAGCCATTAACCCACACGGGAAACAATCGCGAGAAAAAAAGAGCAGAGTCTCCTTTCGACCAATCATATCTTGCGTTTCATAAGCTTCCCCTGCAGCGACCAACCAGGAGCTACGTATCAGACGACTCGACAAACCTCTCTGTTGGGGTTCGGGATCGGTCAAGCGGCGATTTGATCAATGCACCCGCACACCAATGGACTCTACAGTCACCAAAATAATGTACATTTTACACCCCTACCCCCCATTGTCACAGTTACATAAAGACTGTGTTTCATGTTAGAGTATTTTGCAACAGTGTGGCTTATTAACTGGGAATAGGCTTTAATGTCGCACATGGGTCAAGAAGCACGGCCACTTAATAGTGAACAAAGAGCATAACCTCGGATTTTGGATTTATCTATTTGCCCTTCTATTTAATTCTGAATTGACATTTCTTATACACACACACACGCACACACACACACATATCTATCTATCGCCCTATATATATGTATATATGTATAAAATGTAAAATTCCTCTTTAGTTGGATTCATTTTGATAATTTATTTGATTATTTAAATACAGAATAATTAGAAAACATCTGAAATGTAATTATCCTCTTGTCACTTTTAGTTTTTAAATCCACAATTTAAATACAAACTGAAATAATTTCTGATTAAATGCAAAATGTATCAAGGTATTAATTAATTTTAATTAAACATTGATGCAGTCTATAGCTATTTTAGTTGCACTGTTATTTGTATCCATTTTAAATCACATGACAAGATTAAACTCAAACTGGCCCACAATCCCACAAAAAATTTGTGGGAGGTAAATTTTGAGTCTTAAATGATAAATTTTGTGTTTAGTATCACTTTAATAATCATGTTTGGTCAATGAGTAATATTTTATGTAATTGGACCACCAGAGGGCATTGTTTGGCTGCAAACGATTAGGTTATGATCTCAAAGTATTGAAAGGCACAACATTACACTGAGACTGTTTTGTCACATTGTTCCAAGGTTTTATTTGGACTTCAATTGTGTTCTTCTTCTGTATTCTGCATATAAGAGCTCAACAAACAACAAAAGCATATAAAAGAATAAGCGTTTTTAGTAATCAGTGGTTATTAGTTTGAGGGTGATCATATTTTTAGTGCCTTGGAGGAAAAAAAAATAAAGTTAAACTCATTTTAACACAACAGTTCCTATACTGGGTTGTTCTCAAATAGATTAAATTCTGTCATTTTTAACATTGTGTTTGGGGATGTTATCACTTTTTAAAGATAATCCTTTATTAGTCCCACAAATAAATAATTGTTGTTGTTTCTTCAAAACTTTTTTTTATAAAAAAGGAACAAGCCAACTAGACTTTCAGTAGTTGAGTCTATGAGATTGATTGCTTGTTGTATACCATCCACTGAAATTTTGCTAAATCTAATTCATTAGATTGGATGCCAGGAGATGCTGCTTTACGAAAACACCTTTGAGAGCAACAATGGCACAGACGGGGGTAAAAATCTGCCTCAGTGTGTCACATTATTTCAGAGTGCTGCTCTGTCTAGAGTCTTAAAGGATTGTCTGAACTGCATGTACTGTTGTCTGCAAGAAAAAGTGAGGACAAGGAGTTTTTAGACTGCAAAACAAGACCTAACGAGATTGTATTAGTCTAAACTTAAAGTCAGCCTTTCTCAGACAGCATACAGTCTTTTTTAATATATAAAACAGTGATAGTTTGATGTCTCTGATTTGCTGCAAATTATTTTATAAGACATGTTAGAAAAGAATGTCACTAGACAGAGAATAGTGGTTATTTTGTCGTTGCCTCTATTCGCTCACCGCATAAAGGAAACTTCTTAACCTTTCTGTTAACCAGAAAAATGACAATTCAAAATCACCAGGTTTGGAGATGCACTGAACATGAAAGGTACGAAAAAATGTAGTCTGAAAAGTGACTAATAACTAAAGCTGTCAGACAAATGTAGTGAAGTAAAAGTACAACATGTGCCTCCTAGCTGTAGTGGAGTAGAAATATGAAGCTGAATTAAACGAAATACCTGAGTAAAACATCTCAAGTTTGTGCTGTACGGTTACATGCCACCGCTGCTGGTGAGTGGATGAGTTTAAGCACAGCATCATTCATTAGTAGCATCACCTGGTGGTTTAAGAGTATAAATGCATGCACACATTCAGTGTTGGCATGTAGGAGGCAGTGTGTCCATATCAATGAGATGGACTCAGGATTCCTTCTTGCAGCTGCAGCCTTGAAATTCTGGGTTGCTTGCTTCTGAGTGTGTGTGTGTGTCTTATCTAGCAGCCATATCCATCCTCCTGTAATAAGCAGAAAGAGCAGCTGTGTAGTCTCCCCCTCCCAGATCCACCCACCCATCCTGGCACACAGAGCAGAGGTTGGTAGGGTCACTTTGTCCTTGAAAGCTTTGGATGCTCCGAAGGACAGCATTTCTAGATAAAGACAGTTCATTTTAGCGCATGACTTTTTAGCTTTTTTTTTTTTTTACTGCTCCTCATACGCTTGTGCACCATGCAGATCAAACAGAGAGGATATAATAAATTTACGAATGACATGAAACAAATCATCAAAAATATATGTTTTGTTAATAAGACCCCACACAGATATATGTAAAAAGAGGCACTTAACAACATTTTCACTCACAAACATAATTGCATAACAAAGATAATTACAAGATTTTCTTAAAAAAAAAAAAAAAAGATAAACTGAAGGGGAAAAGGGATGTGGAGGCATGGAGAGCTACGGCAGACGGAGTGTATGAGGAGATTATTAATCAGTAGGTCCCTGCGGTGTGCTTCTTAATGAATATCAATCAGTCATGACGTTGAATGTTAAATGAATGTTGATTTCTTGATGTTCATACACTGATACCCTAAGAGTCGAACATAAAATTACTTCAGTTTGTTTCATCATCTTGGGACACCAGAAGGATGGCATGTACTTTGTACGTGAGAAGATGCATTACCCTTCTTCTACTCTTCCCTCTTTCACATTTGAACTCTGTTGTTATGACGCAGTAAACTCCACCCATCCGGTATTCCAATAAACGTAAAACAAACACAAGGAGTTATCCAGGACAGCTATTTAATCTATTTAATCTAGTATTTTCAGCTGTTCTGTACCATATTTACTTGAATTTCTATGACACTGTTTCTACAGAGTACATCTCTCAGTGCACCAAAGTTTCTTACAACATTACGAGATGTTCATGAATTAGATTCTGGCCATCCCCATAGACATAAGAGGACTTCTGTGAGGAGACCTCCTGATCACAATCCGGTAAAACGTCTTCATCTCTTTTTAAATGACAGTCAGTACTCATGTTTCCCATCGACACTCAGCGTATTGGCCAAGGAGTACAGCATCACATGGCTGCCCTTAGGAGAGGTCCATGCCGGCTGCTGACATGAGGAACTCTCTGTCCGGTAAATCTGTGCTCGGGTCTTAAACAGGCCAAAGCGAGCTGCAAGGAGAAAGAAATCTCGCCTGAAGGTGCGGGTGAAAAAGGCATACAGGAAGGGGTTGGAGCAGGAGTTGATCGGGTAGAAGAGGACCAGCAGGAGTTTGGCATCTGAGATGGTGATGAGAGGACGCTTGAGGGCGGCTGAGATGGCAAAGAAGGATATGGGAGCCATGCACAGGAAGTCGGTAAAGATGAGGACGGCCATGCGTTGGGCCACGCGGGTGTCGGCGTGGGCCGGCGCTGACGAGGGGTTGCGGACGGTGAGGTAGATGCTGAGGTAACAGCAGCACACGCAGAAGAAGGCCAGGATGTTGAGGAGGAGTAGAGAGACCACATAGACCTGAGACACCAGAGACTCCACGTCCATGGGAAGACAGATACTCACCTGCAGCACAAACAGTTACAGAAGGTTTCCAACTGAAAGACTCTGAACGGGTTACTTAATTTTTCACAGAAAAATGGACATGCACCAAGAGGGACTTGCAAGGACTTTTAGAAAGATTTCACATGCATTTCAAAGTGTTTTATGTAGAATTTTATGTTGTATGGACCAAAGGTTAAAAGACTAATTGCGAAAATCATTATGATAATAGCTAATAAAAATTACTTCCAGCTGTATATGTTGTACCATGTAACATTACATTGCATTGCATTTTGCCTAATGTTTTTTTTTAGCAGAATAACACATATTTCATGGAGTATGAGTTCATGCACCATGTTGCATCCCCAATTACTTGGACCATGTTCTAAATGGAACATACAGTAAACTGTAGTAACAAACTGAAGAATGGAGCTTGAAGCACCAACCTTGCTGTAGCTGCTGACCCCAAGTGTGGGTAACAAAGCAGAAAGGGAGGAGAAAATCCACCCTGCTGTCATGACAATACACGCATGTCGCAGACGAAGCTTACGGTCGAGCCGCAGAGCATGTGTGATGGTGTGCCAGCGCTCCAGGGTGATTGCTGTTAGTGTGAACACTGACAGTTCACTGGCAAACACCTGCAATTCACACACAAATTGCTTTTCAAACATGAATATTTATGAGCGTTGTCAGTTATGTAGGGATATCATATGTAGGCAAAGGAGTCAGTGCATGTATGCACACCGTGAAGAAGCCTGCAGCGCTGCAGCCCAGGCCCGTCTGCCAGTCTATGGCGTGGTTGTAGTACCGACCACGAGTGAGCATGTCTACAGTTGCTATGACTACTAGGTAGATGCCCATGCAGAGGTCAGAAAAGGCCAAGTGGCACATGAGGAAACGGGGGACGGTCAGTTTGGAGCGGCTGCCTGAAAAACAAAAAGAAGAAAGTAAGAAAAGAAAAAAGACAGTTAGTCTTGTCGCCCCAAATTATTACAGCATAACGGTGCTCAAGTCCATATTTAATGTAAAAAGGAATAAAGCTTTTTGTAATGTAAAGACCTTACACTTGCAGTTTTGGGAAAGAAATGGAAGTAAATAAGAAACAAAATAAGTATGTAAGCAAAGACATGGGCAAGGAATTGAAAGAAGGAAGGATTTTAGGAAAGAAGATAGGAAGAAAAGCAGCAACTAGAAAAAAAGGAAGGAAAGGAAAAGGTAGGGCAGGATGCAGGAAGGAAAGTAAGAAAAAACTGGGAAGGAAATAAGTAAATAAAGAATAAAAGACAGGGGTTTAATTATTTATTAATACCATGTTTAATCTGTAAACACAATGTGCTGTGAGTAGATAACAGCAGAGTAAAGAGAACATTCAATAAAGTCTCACGAAGTGGAAACGCTGAACTAAAGCCTTCAAATCTGTAATCAATTACAGCACTTGACTAAATATGTTTAGGTGCACTTTGATTGAAAACCTGAAGCGCAGTGTGAACAAACAAGCATCCCACTTCATACCTAACAGGACCAGAAGAACCGCTGCGTTCCCCAGCAGTGCGAGGATGGAGACAATCCAGATGAGGACCCGTAGGGGCACAGGGGACATGATGTCCTCACAGGGGTTGAAATCGTCTTGGGTTGGAGTACAAGTGATGGAGGTAGAGTTGGAGCAGTGGTCCCTGTAGAAGTGCAGGTTATCTGGAGCCTTTGGGTGGGAGCACAGGGAGCTCCATCTTGATCTGGCACCCAGCAACACACCAAATCGTTTTTTTAAATAGTTTTCTACAAATACAACATTCAGTTTTTTGATAGATGTTTTAATATGAGTATCTGATCAAGGTCAAGGTTCCCTTGTCAATATTATAGGTGGTAGATGCCATTAATGGATTCATAATGAGATGCTAATAACAAAAATACTATAATTATAATATAATTGCTATAATATACATTCCTGTTAGTCATTCATGCTTAAATCTTATCAGTTAATTTTAAATATCCTACGATTACATGATACAAGTTAAGAAATGGAAAAAAATAATTAAAAAACAAGAATAGGAATAACGGCTGTAAAAATGTTTTTACCTTTTGGTTTTTGTAAGGATAAAATAAAAAGCTGTAATATGTTAAGTAGTGAGTGTTAAAGGCTCTGGTAAGCAATTTTTGTTATAATATAATATTTTGTTATCTACCCCCTGTTTCCAGTCTTTATGCTGAGATATTAACTCATATAACTGTCTCCTGACTTTAGCTATATTATTTGGCAAACAGACATGAGAGTGGAATAAATCAAGACTTATGATCCCTTTTGATAATAATATATGCTCTACCTGTTCCTGTGGATGTTTTGGAAGGCACAGCAGTGTGATGGGTACGTCAGGTTGGCTTGGTGGAGTTTGGAGAAGAGCTGCAGTGGAGGAAGTTCCTTCAGATGGAAGGCGGACTTTGCGATCAGCTTCTGCAGACCACCAAGGATGTAGTCCGGCAGGGAGCTGAGGGCTGTGTGGGAAATGTCTCTGCCCAGAGAAATACAGACAAGTTGGTATTCAACAGAGGAGTAAAAGTCATTTCATCTTCAGAGTCCTGGCAATTTTCAACAGATGTCTTCACTGCTTACTGTATGTAATGGGAATTTAACCAATGATCAGGTTTATTTTTGGGAAAATCTCTTTGGACTAAGAGTATGTCAGTAAAACTCCAATGCTGCTTGGAATCAAACACTAAAAGTCAAATTTCCTGAACTGAAAATTCCTGGGAAAAGCTACTGTTTGATTGCCAAGTGATTACCAGGATGACAGCCAAAAGAAAAACAAATACATTTTTTTTCTGAATAGTACTTCAATAGAAATAGATGTCTCTTTGTTTGCAGAGCACACAGGTTGAAAAAACTCTCTCTCCCTCTCTCCGGTAAATGACTTCACCTGTTCTCTGTTTATTTTTACCTCAAATCTGGCATGTTTCTAAGGATTTCTGAGCCTCCCCACACATTGTTTGCTTCTCTCTCCTACATCCTGAGTTTAATAAGTGACGATGAGGAGGGTGAATCATGTGGCATGAGTTACTGTTGGATGTCATGCTTACAGTACCACCAACTCACTGGAACCCACAAAGGCGTTGGGATTGATGTGAGTAAGCTGCTGGTTGCCTCCTAGGAACCTACGAGAGAAAGAAAAAGAGAGAGGAATTAAGTATGAGAGCCGTTTGTCGTTGTTTTGGTTTTTTTTTTTTGGTAAATCTTCTGTTTGCAATTGTGTCTCTGCCTGTGACTCACAATCTGTGCATCTTTGTGCCGTTGAAGGCGTCACTTGCCACCTCCTTGATGCCATTTCTGGTGAGCCGTCTGTCATTGGAGAGGGAAGCCAAATTACAGTCATGTGGCTTAACAGTCCCGACAATAAACTTATCTGATCCATCAAAGCTAATTTTAGTGTGTGCAGTCCTTCTGTTCTCCGAAGCTGTAATACACAGACATACTGTACGCTTTAATGTTATTATATGAGACCTCTCCCTCCTCTCCCGGAAACATCCATACTTGTAACTGGATACATTAAAAGTGTCCATTTAAAAGTGCTGCATTCAAAGTGTTATTTAAAGGAATAGTTTACATTCATTTACAATACATTTTGGGTTGGATATGAGGGTTGATACCAATGTCATAGCTGTCTGTTAAATAAGAAGTTGGCAGCCAGTTAGCTTAGCTTAGCTTAGCGTAAAGACTTGACACAAAAGCAGTAGAGGAACGTAACAAAGTACATTTACTCAGGTACTTAAGTACAGTGTTTTCATTTTTTGATGATTTGTACTTCTACTTATCTGGCACCTTTAGTTGCTAGTTACTTTGCATATATCATTTGATAATGCAAAATATAACGAAAGAATAAATGATGATACAATATTGTAGATTGAGATAAAATTTTATTGATCCTTGAGGGAAACTGTGCAAGCTACATGAACAGACAAACCATATAAAGTAGTGAAACCACCTTTAATGCTAATACTTCTACTGAAGTAAAAATTTATATGAAAGAATTTTGCTTAAAACAGAGTATCTCAAGTTAAAGATTTTAGTTCCACCTCCATCCAGTTGTACTTTGCAAATATACTCGGTTACTTTCCCCCATTTTTGATCAGCCACTTGCACATTGTGGTCAATAACTAAGCATTAGCTGTGTAGCAGGAGTAGCAGTTGTAGTAGTTGTAGTTAGAAGTTTGATTTTGCATTTTTTAATAAAAGAAAGCTAATTGCTGGCAAAAAAAAAATATGAGCAAAATAAAAATATTTGTCATTCTGATTTACTGAGCCTGATCCAGAAGGCCCATATACAGACCTGCTTATGGTTTTCAGCAGGACTTACAGCTTAAAAATGGAGGCGATGGAAAATAAATAATGGAAATAAATGAGGTTTAAAGCAGTGAGAGTGTTAGAAATGCAGAAAAATGAGAGTAGAGAGACACAGGACTCAGGAAAGAGGGCAGGGAGCATTTCAGGGAACATTCATCATTGCGCATAATGCCCACTCAGAGCTGCGTGAGGGTGGCGCGCATGTTTCTAAAAAAGTGATGAATCTCTTACATCTCTGTGATGGTTTGAGAGCAGAGGCCTCTGAAAGCATTGGCGGGGACTCTCTCTATGTGGCTGTTCTCATGCAGGTCACTAAGCAGCACAGAGATCAAAAGCACATGATAAACAACAAGTACAGAAGACAGTGAAGAGTATATAAGCGCATCTTAAAATAGAAAAACACCAGATATACAGCACAATTAAGGTGCAAAATATGAGGAATGCATGCCACAATCTCCTTTAATCTACTCCCCTTTTGAAGATGATAAATGTCAGATGGGTGACAGCTTGAAGGCTGGAAAAGAGGAGGTTTTTATTCCTGATATTCTGTTCTGTGAGGACTGCTCAGTGCATAGGCTTTCACTGCAGCACTGTATGTTTAGTGGTGTGATTTCTTCTGGGCATATTTAACTGTGTGCATACAATATATATACCCAAATGCATGTGGGAATAATGGTGTGTGGGTGTTTGTTTCGGCATGCATTTGTTTATAGAATATACTTTGCTGTGTTGAGACCTACAGCAGAAAGTCATGGGCTGTCGAGTGGATCTTGGTGAAGTCTGGGAAAATTCTCAGTCCGGTGTTGGAGATGGTCCTGTGATGTGCAGATTAAGTACCAAATGTTACTACTTTCACACTGCAACCGCTGAACAACAGACACTCTGTGCAGTGAGTCATAGTGACAAAATCAGACAATGTAGCCTTCATTGTGTTGACCGAGATGAAAATTAACAAGTGAAGGCTTTCCAAGATAATTTAGAGAAAAGTTAAGGTGGCTGGAAGAGAAATTAAACATTTCAAAAGCTCCCTTTCGTTATTATTTGACATTTTCAGCATCATGGTTTAGCACGTTAGCGTGCTAACATAACATAAAGAAGAGCTGACGCTGGTGTCTTAAACTCTGGCAACTGACCAACTGAGTGGCACTACAAGAGAGTGGATATAGTCTGAAAATATATTTTTTAAAAAGCACGATTTTGGACATCAAAAGGAATTTTTTGAAACAAGGTTTGAGAAAAGTTTTTTTACGTTACACAGTGAACATTTATTGTTAGAAAATCAGAAAGTCAAAATACAATGTTCTTGAGCTAGTTTGCAAATGAAAACCTTAATTAATCTTTCTCAATTTTTTCCACATTAAGTGTTCTGTTTATGTGTCCCACTTCTCAAAAATGGGACATTTAGCAGACTTATAGCATCAGTGAAGAATTTCTGGTGATGTACTTTACTTTATAAATGGTTTGAAAAGATTTTCTATGTAACAAATACTTTTTATATGGCTGAAATGATGGTGAGATGAAGTGTGACACTTGATTTCTCTTCCAGGGGATCTAAGCTAATTAAAAAATGATGTCCCTGGTGGCGTGGGGGCATGTCAGAAATAGGCCTGTCACCCATGACCCATTTTGGACTCACAATCAGTTTGAAAAATACAAACTGAAGAAAGTATTTCTCCCCGCTTCACCCTCACAGATTACTCACAGATACTTTAGTTTCACAATGGTCTTGAATGCATCTGGGTGGATGTACCTCAGATGTTTTGACTTTGTTATAATTCTGAAAGAAACACACAGAGTCACGTACTCATTTGTAGATATGGCTTAGTATCACCTGGTTTCAACACTTCTGTTATTCTGCCGGTCGTACTCACATTTCAACAAGTTCAGGAAGATCAGAGAAAGCAAAAGCTTCTATATTCTCTAAGGCAGCATTCTCAGAGATGAAGCTAAAGGAAACAGAAAAGCATAAATGAAGAATATGACATGTAATCAAAAATCACTCTTATTCTTTGACATATTTTGTCTCCAACACACTGCAAAGCCTGTTCCTCAGCTGTTTGGGTGAGGAGCTTTCTCAGAGTTTGCAGTTCTTCTTGTTCCATAACAAAGACTAAACACATAGACTTGTTGTTGGATGAAGAACGTCACAAGAGCGGCGACTTTTAGACACTCACATTGTGGTGAGCTGAGGGAGGCCAGCGAAGGCAAACGTGCTGATGCTCTGTAGCATGTCGTTCTCCGATACGATGCTGAGTTTGGGGATAGAGGAGAAACAGTTAATCTTACAACAGCACTTTGGAGAGGATCACTATGCAAGAATGCCAAAAAACCTGATCAAATATTGACAAAGGCACGCTCTGAACACTTAAGCATGTGAGTAAATAAAGACAGCTGGACAAAATTGAATGAAATGGGGCAGACCTGTTACATGGTACATACAATATTTTTCTATATTTTTTATTTTCATATTGCAACATTTTGAACAGAGTATAAACCAAACTATATAAAAATAGCAGATAAACACAACTCTTTATGGAGCTGCTTTTCAGGGGTTGGGTTCAGCTCCTTACGTCCAGGGAAGAGTCCTGACCTCAAACAGCATCAAACAGCTTTGGAGTGAACTGGACTGGAGATTTCCATCCTGGACATTTTGTCCAGATTCATATTCTTGCTCTACTTCATGAATGGGCAAAAATTCCCACAGAAACATTCCAAAATCTCGTGGAAAGCCTTCTCAGAAGAGTAGAAGCTGTTATAGCTGCAAAGCTGTCTGTGTATTTAAAATGCAATGTCATTAAAATCCTAATACTTCTGTCTATATAGTTTCTCATATTTGCCATTATCCACTTAAGCACACAATAAGTTTTCAACAAATGTAATTCCAGAGCTTTCTTGTTTTTCATTCTGTTTTAGAGCTATTATATGTAATTTAGACTCATGTAGAAAGCAACACACTTGCTATGAGATAATTTGAATTCTCCATCTTTATGCTCTGTATAAGTGCAGTTATTTAGAGATGCAACCGTATTACTGCTACATTGCTTTTTTTTTAAATTAGGAGGAATAAAAGTAAAGCTAAATACAGAGAAACCTGAGGTCTGAACATATAGTCTTCACCCTCCTCCGCACTTCTCCTCTGTTTGGATGATCCATATCTTGAGTGTTTTGACCTCCTCAGTTCATTATGTTCCACATCAAAGAATAGACAATAGACGGAACAGCAGACACACTCACTTACAGTTTCCTGAGGTGCTGCAGGCTGTTGAAGGCTCCCTCAGGAATCACTCTGATCTGCGTCTGCTTCACTTTCCTGTTGATACAGAAAAAGCCACTCGCATCACATTGCAAATCTCAGCCATACATTGACAAAAGGAGTGTAATTGTTTAGGAGAAATCCTCAGAGATCATAATGCCCGATTTTGTTGTGTGTTGGGGACTGCAAGGTCAGCACAGCCATGACTAGTAATCGTGGCTTCTTTTCATTCAAGAAGCAAATCTATACAAGTTCCATCTCGTTGTTTAGTGACATGGCCATCCATTGCTGCATACTTGTAACTATCCCCTCTGTTCCTGAGCCTTGACCTTCGAGCAGAGCAGAACAAATGAGAACACACACATCGCTGGCTGGGAGTTCACAGTACATCTCTTGAGAGTAGTTGTTACCTCTGCCATGGAGTGCAACCTTGTCTGAGTGTGTATGCTTTTCTTTTTTGAGTGTCATTTTGTTTTCTGCACTCTGTTGTCATATATGCCCAAGTGTATGTTTGTGCAAACGCTTCAGGCAATCCTATCTTTATGCTGACCCCCACTGCCACCATCCCACCCCCTCCCCCTGGCCTTGAGATTCCTCCAAAATGTTTCAACGGCCAAAATAACAAGCCAGTGTTTACTCCTTGTGGCAGTGACGCTCTCTTGCCTCATCCACATCTGTGTCACTCTATCAAATACATCCAGCCCATTTGCAGTAGCGTGAAGCAACACATTTGGAGGCTAAAGCAACATTATGTAACTTTTGAAAGACAAAATGCAATATTCCTCATTCATAAAAAGTTCAACAGCGACTCTATTTGCTTTATTTATCTATTTGTTTATTTTTTTTTTACCAAGAGTTACAGGAGAGGATCCATATCACTCACATGTTTGTTTAAGTATGAAGTTGCAGCAGCTGGCTAACTTAGCTCAGCATAAAGATTGGGACAAGAGGAGCTAGTCTGGGTCATACAAAGTTAACAAATGCTACCATATCAGCACCTCTAAACTGAGGTATCACTCCTTGTATTTTTATGTACACCCTTCATGTTGAAGTTAACGAGAGTAAACTTCTGCTGGCTATTGATATGTAACTGACATTGCTGAGGCAGTTCCTTGACTCTGTCACTCTTTCTATTTGGTTAACTATTATGTGAACTTTTAGCATTTATTATTACCGTTTAAGGACAGTGGCAAGAGTACTGAGGAAAACTCGAAGCACAGTCCTGCCAGCACTAAAATGCTATTCATCTGGTCGATAGTTGGTAGCAGTAATGCACAAACTCAAAGAGGAAGACTGTAAGCCAGTAAATGTGGATGTAAACAATTCACATTTTAAAACATTTAAATGAAAAAAAGGGGAAGAAAATGCATTTAAGACGTTTGTCAGGCTTCAAGCAGATGCAGAGTGTTTTTGCGAGATACACTGAATATAAACAGAACTGCTGTTTGTTTACAAAATAAAAAATCTCCACAGGGAACCTTTAACCTGTGGCTATTTTGTGGCCACTGTAGATAGTTGTGGTTATAAAGGGAGTCGCTGGAGAACCGCAAACATGCTTTGCATTCATTTCCTAAGCAAATTAATGCTTAATTACAGGATGTATCCTCTGTAACATTGGCCTGTTATTTGGTGTAGCTGAGTAGAGGGAAACTATATAGATTATACACAGGAAAATCAGTTTATTCACCATACTCAGCGAGCTTTCTAAAGTCTGAAAAAAACAGTCCTGAATGCTATCATCAGAGTAGGAGACTTAAGCCTGTATTACATACTGAAGGTGTGGAAAGATGTGGGCTTTTACCAAACACAGACAGTCGAACAAAAGATGCCATTGAGTTGCATTACGGGAAATGTAGGAGTCAGTGTTTCTGGAGCTTGACTCATCCTAGAGATTATAAATCAGTACATTTTTTAACTTTTGTCCTTTTTCTTCAAAATCTGTTACCCTTTTATATCAAATGAATTCAAATGAACACATAAAAAAGGGAAAAATACAAAAAAAAGGAAAGAGAAAAGAGAGAAAGAAGCCAAAAGACAGTCACTGTCACTTTCACAGCAGGTGGCCAAACTGAATTTCAATTAAGGAACTGAAACTGAAAAAGTAGGAGTAGAATTAAAGAGGAAATGGTCCAAGCATGTTGTGGTTGCTCTCCTGTTGCAGATATGTTGAGAAGGATTTCACTTAAGGCTCCATTAAAACCCTTCTTTATAGTTCCAAACCCGAAGAGGTATGAAATAAGAGTTAAACAGCGTTATCACTGGCTGCAGTATCACTTGTAGTTTTAGTATTTTAGGAATTTCCAAACATTTTCTCTGACTGTGTAGCTCTTCAGTCTGCAATGATTGTTGCAACTTTGCCCTTGGAGATGTTTGAGTGCATCCACGTGTTTGTGTGTTTGTGTGTTTGTGCGTACTCACAGGCATCGGGTGTCGCTCGAGATGTTGGAGGGAATCTGCGTGACCCCGAAGCTCAGCTGGTCGCAGATGCGCTGAGTTCGTATGGTCAAGCTGGTCTCCACTCCGGGTTTAATGTCCATCTCAAAGTCTGGCGCTGAGGCTGCTGCAGTGGTCATCATCACAGTCATTAACATTTTGAAAATCATCATCATCATCATCATCATCACTGCAGTTGATTCCCAGTCCAGATTGTTGTTGTTGTTTGAGGTCTCCACCTTTAAAATTTCATTGTTGTCTCTGTGTTGACTTGTAAGCAGGCCTTCACATTTAATATGAATGATTTTTCTGTCTGTCTGTCCGCTCGGGGTTCAGCATCAGGTCGAGGAGAGAAGAAGTGTGAGGTCCTTTGGTGCTTTCTGTCATGTAGTAGTGAATGATGGAGGCATGTGAAAAGCTTTATGTGTGTATGAGGAAGTAGGAGGTCTCTGCTGAGTTGTGTGTGGGTGTGTGTGTGTGTGTGTGTGTTCCAGCCCAAAAATCTGTTGACGCTTTTTATTCCACTTTAACCCCTAAAATCTCTGCTTCAAATCAAATCGCATCAATCAAATCGACTGTATTCACACTTCATAGTACAGTACTGCTCAAATGCTAATAAAATTAGCCAAGACTCCATTTTTTAATGCATTTCTTATTCAAGATAGATTCTGAAATGAATGGGTCTCTTGAGGAAAAAGATGAAAAATTGAATAAAAGAATTTAAAAAAATAAGAGTTTAAGTGAAATCACTTAAGAGCATTTTTGTTGACTGAATCTGTCTTATTTATCTGAACAAAAATAACATTTTAGCATCAGTTTTTGACTGTATGCAGTTTAATTGTGTACTGTACCAGCTAAGTTAAACTCAAAGCCACATTCAGTGCAACCACGGAGATACACATTGCAAGTAGCAGTTGATGTCTGTTGTCGTCGGTTGTGCTACTTGCGAAGCTTTTCAGTATTTAGTTGTGTTGAGAGTACTTGAGGTATGTTTATCTGTTGTATTTTGAAGTGCGTGTGTTGTCAATTTGATGAAGATGTGTCATTAATTTGCTTGTGTTTTGTCTGTTTGCATGTGCTGCAGTGCGTTGTGCTCTCTCGACCACCGTAGTTTTGTCTCCTGTCTCATATTTGTGTTGAAAGATGAGAGCAGTTTGATAAGGATGGACATAATATTCCCTTCTGCTCCCCTCCCCACATGTCAGCAGAACGGCCAGCTTGCAAGGACGCTCTTTCTGTATTCACATGTACACGCCTGTGCCTGCACAAACACACGCACGTACACACGCTTGTGTAACAAGCTTTTTTTTTTTTTTTTTTTTTTTTTGCCATTTTTTCTTTTTATGTGTACTGTGGGAACTTCATGTAGAGAAAGGACCTCTTTCTGATTTATTCTGAAGCAGGAAGAAAAAAGCAGCCTTGAGATCCTGACATGACCACACACACACACACACACACACTCGCACACACACACACACTCCCACAGTTTTGCTTATACACAAGGCAAGAAAGAAAGAGGAGAGAAAGACAGGAAGATAGACTGTCTGACTGACAAATGCAGGTGCACAAAGAGTGGATATGAAAGGCTGAGGAACAAGAAGATCCATTGCCTGTGTGTGTGTGTGTGTGTTGATGCATGATATGAATTTGTAGATTAAACTGTTACTGATTGTTCTGCATCTGTGCAGAGGAAGTGTGGATGTGTGGAGGAAAACGCTTCAGAATTTGCTCAGCTATCTTGTGAAACACAGGTGTAACTCATATAATTAACGATGGATTAAGCTGGTCAAGTTCAAGGGCCATATAAATGTGCATTTTCATTCATTGTCATGGCTTAGTGGAGCACTTTCAAGGACCAGAGCCATTAGTAATGTTGTAAGAGTATTTATATAACTGTATCTGCAAGTAGAGGCTAGTGTAGCCTCGAACACACTAGCGTCAGACGAAAATAAAGAGCAGAATACAGTGTTCTGGATTTCAAGTTCTTCGGTGTCATATGCACAGCAGTCACAGTGAAGCAATGAAATGATGAGGACAGTGCTAATACAAATATGTATAGGGAAAAAAAAGTTTTTTAAAACATGTTATGAGAATCTAAGAAAAAATGCATCAAATAAAATATAATAAAAATATGAGGTACATATGTACAGTAATAGCAAAATATACACAGGTTGTGAAGTAATGTATATAAATGTGTATGCATATACATATATAAATGTATATACGTAATGAGCACATGCTTCACCTCTCCCCTGTCCCCTCCTGGCATCTCCTCTCATCCCCAGAGCCTTAGTCCTCCTTGGAGGAATTAAAAACATGTGTGATGACACTCTAACTTTAGAATTCAGCTCCAAGTCCAGCCAAGTGCTGACAAAGTATGAGAAGTTCTAAAATGGCCACTGCAGAGAATAAATAAAAACTCTTTTGATTTAGATACAGCAACATACTTTATATTTTTAATGACACGAGTAACAAGGATGTATAGGAATAGGAAATCTCTCTCTCTCTCTCTCCAGTTTTCATCCATCTAAGATTTATTTCCTGGTGTGTAATAAACATTGTAGCATTCTGGGACTGCTGCCGTGGGTTTGCCCTAAATGTAAAAGCTGGAGGTGTATGTTAACGCGAGGTAACTGATTGGCCACTGACTAGCACTGGAGTTGTTCCTTATTTATCCCGTATAGCAGGGATAGCAGTGTCTCTGTGCTGGCTGGCTGTGGTCAAGGACAGCACAGCGGCAGATGGCTACAGCCTAACACAAGGCTTTTGTTCACAGTGTGCAGCAAAAGACAAAGAAAAGTAAAAGAGAAACAGAGAGACAGTGAGAGAACAAGACAGACTTGGGAGGTGTTTATTGAAATAGCAGGTCCTTGTAGCTCCTCTCACCTGAGGACGCAAACTCCACTCTGCAGTCTCAGGGATCTTTCATCCGGCAAACAGCAAGTCTGCAGAGACTTAAACCGTTCACTGCACTGAATCATACTTCAAAGGCCTGTTTGGTGTGTGCAAGGGTGTATTAACGTGTGTCTACTGTCCCAGTTAGACAGAGTGGGACTTGGAAGAAAAGGTGCTGCTTTCCTTGGTTTGATTAAACGAGAGGTGAAAGGGAGTAGTCTGTCAGAAGCAGATCGTTAGACGATCATTTGGGGAAACAGACTTATTCACTTTCTGCTCATAAGGGAAGATTGATGCCACAGTCATTTATGTCTATAACAGCCAGGACTCTAATTGTTGATTATTTTCATCATAGATTAATGTAATGGTTGAAACTATAATGGAGCCCGATAAAGAGCAAATGTAATTATATTTATTATTTATCCTTTATTGTGCCTTTATGTGCATGATAGCAAACATGCAACTGATTTTTATTTGCACAAGTTAAATTATTTGTTAGATTTATTTATAATTTATCAACTAAATATAATTCTTTTGTGCTCAAAACATCAGAAGTTAGATGCAAATATGCTATACATTTAAAAAGCATTTCACATTGTTTCATCTTGTTCACTTTAACTGGGATGTTTGTCACACCTTTGCCTCATCTGAGCTTTTCCTTTACTGACTAAAGTGTTAGTAAAGAATCCTTCTAAAACACCAGATGCCACGTCAGAGCATGAGGAGGGAAGTCAGCTAACCTGTGAGCTAGTCACACTGTTGTTCACTATTGCTCATTGATGATGGGCCATAAACATATTCATTGGTTATAGAAGAAATCACACATTGCACATTTAAACACTTGTAATCAATCAAATCCTTTCATCCATTTTCTATACCGCTTATCTGTCAGGGTCGCGAGGGGCTGGAGCCTATGCCAGCTAGCTACAGGTGAAGGCGGGCCAACACAAAGACAGACAACCACACACTCTCACACTCACATCTAGGGGCAATGTAGAGTAGCCAATTAACCTAATGTGCATGCTTTTGGCATTGTGGGAGGAAGCCGGAGTACCTGGGTAAAGCCCATGCGGCACAGGGAGAACATACAAAAGGGCCCAGACCGGGATTCAAACCTGGAACCCAAACCTGGAACCCTCTTGCTATGAGGCAACAGCACTAACCACTGCACCACCATGCCACCCTGTAATCAATTGAAAAATACAAAATTACAAACTTAAAACAGTAATCTAAAAACCACTATTTAACATTTTGTGTTTTTTTAACTGCGTGAATTAAAATAAGAGTCAACAATAATGGACTGTCTCTTGGCTCTGATATGCCAGGCAACCAACAAATTCTCCAGGAAATTATCAGGATGTCATTTTCACACTTAATTTTTGGAACTTAATTAGTTAGCCTTAGACCTACGTTGAAGATGGATTTTAAAACGCTGGCACAGTGACAGGCTAGCTGTTTCCAGTCTTTATACTAAGCTAAGCTAAGCTCTGGTCACAGCAGTATTTAATCAGTTTTCTCATCTAACTCTCGACCAGAAAGTGAAGCATATTTCCCAGAATGTTAATCTATTCCTTTAAGATCCCTTACACAGCGTGGGCTGCTATTAGTTTGTCTTAATTAGACACTGATCCACTCTGGTGGTTGTGGGCGAGTTTTTTGCAGGAAAAACAGGTGCTAAAACCAACACACAAACGCACTCCAGGCTCACTTGGGTAATATTTTATTTACTCGTTAATCTTCAAAACTATTTTTCATAATAAATTTTCCACTTTATGTTCATCAAAGAACCGTAACAATAAAAATAAAAGTAAATACTGTAGAAAAATTGTACATATAGAAAATAAACATGGTTAATGAACACCTAGATGCAGGATCCCATTGGTGGAGATGCCTCCTTTGTTTCAGATGGCAACACAACAGAGATAGAGGGAAAAGAATGTGATAGACACAGAGGAGCTGGGAGGGCAGAGAGGGAAACATACTAAACAAGAAGGGAAGAAAAAGAGGTCAGAAAGGCCAGTTAAGGGCAGAGAGAATAAGGGAATATGTTAAAGTTAATTTTGACATTATACTTTGAAATCTCACACACAATCCTTTTCGTGTCCGTTCTGGCGCTGTTCATTTTGCATGCATCTGACTGGTTGCTTGCAGTGCTTGGAAGAACTCGGGGGGCTTGTTCATGTCATGGCACTGTTTGTATTGATATACCACGGAGCTACGGTTGTGCAGCTGTAGAGGGCTCAGACACTGCAAAAGTCCATAAATTGATAATTATGCTGAAGCCCATCAGAAACCCATCAGTTTCGCGTGTCTGTGACACCATGAGTATTGACAAGCCAGTCAAGCAATAGCATGAAGACAAAAGGACGCAAAGAGAAAGAGAGAAAAGCGAGAGCCAGTGAAATCAAAGCAACTTAAGTTGTCATATAACCAATGGCATCATGAACTGGACTTCTCTATCTATTAGCAACACATGGTAACATTTACTTTGTTCTGTTTTTGATTCTTTTCCTCAGCTGGTTTTTGCTATAAAAGGTGGTTGGTTAGAGCAGGTATAGTGGGTGTGGCCTATAAGACATCAGGCTAGAAAACAGGACGCAGCCTGTGGTGGGCACACACATCCAGGTGTTGCACTGGGAGTTACACTGCAACCCGCAACGACTCCCCCCCCTCCCCATTCCTCCTCCATCTCTTCCTCCCCCACAAACAAACAAACCTACCACCTCTGGACTTTGTGGGACACGCCACCACTTCACAGCACAGCTCAGAGACTCAGGCATGCAGCACACTCGAGATGGTCACAATTAGAACCGGGAGTCGATTCAGAGATTAAATAAATCACTGTTGAATCCCACAGACTGAAAACCATTTGAAGTGCGTATTTAAGAATACTTCAAGCCAAGGTGGTAAGTTCATGATGGTGGTGTGTCACGGTGTAACCTCTGGAGTTTCAACGCGGTATAAATCACACGGAGTAAGATAATTCACGTGCAATAAGACACCCCCCCTCCCTTCCCCAAAGAGTCTATACTGCCCAAATGTTCTTCATATTCATCGTTTTCATTGAGATAACAGTTATCATATTGGTCTTTGTCATTTTCACCAGTGTCTTCTTGTACAGTCTTCAGTCTTATGACGACATGGTGGGTCTCTGTATGCAAGTTTGCATGTGTAGATTGTTTATATTTTAGTGTGTGCATGTGTGCTGTATTTGTGTGTGTGTGACACCGTAGTCATACATGACTGGTGTTTGTAGGTAGCATGTGAAGTGTCAAGTATCCTGTCCAGGAAAATATCTCTCAGTTTTCTGCTGATTCCACCTTTGTGATTTACGGGGTGCCGTAAAACATCAGTTCCGCAGCCCATCCGTAATATTAATGGCACCAGCCCTGCCTCTGCCTATTCACTCGTAATTCACTCTCTCTAGGGCTACACCCTGATTTTCTGTCCTGTTGCTTGGGGTTAGACTTGGACCGTCGGTGTGCTTGTTTCTTCGGCACCCTCAGTGCCTCATCAAGCCCGTCTGCTAACAGGGAGGAAGGCCAAGAAGCTTGGAAGAGACACTTGGTGCTTTTCTAAATCATCTTTGTTCTGATGCTCTACCCTCCCGCTCAACGCACTCAGTTTGCCATGTGCTTCACTTAAAGTCACCCTTGACCTCTCTGAGTCCAACAGGAGAGGTCCTGCTGTGGCAGGGGAGTGACTGGTCTTTATACCTCGCTGGCCCCCGAAAATTGTTCTTATCTGGGAGTTGAACTGGTGCTTCTTTAAATCATTTGGAATGGTGTTTATGTTCATAAAACGAGCCTCTCTCAGAGGCTCTGCTCATTGGTAAATACTGTACAGTAAGGGTTCGTGCCCTTGGGCCAGTCTGTGTGTGTATGTTTGTGCTTCAGTGTATGCATGTGTGTATGTTTGAATGTGTATGTTTGTGCTTGCCAGTACATGTGCAGGTGTGATTACTGGGGAGTAAACATTAACATCAGCATGTCTATGTCAGTGTGTATGTGTGTAATTTTTTTTCGAATATATCTATTTATGTACATATACAGTTATATATAAAGGTGTATGCGTATATGTCTGTGTGTCGGACATCTTCCGCCTCAGACGTAGTACTCCTTGTCTTTGTTCTTCTTGTTCTTGGAGATCTTGGCGATGCCCAGCGGCTTGTCCTTGGCGCTGCCGTTGGGCTGGGTGGCTGAGTTGCTGATGTAGTTGCGGCTCTCGTCCACGTGGTAGGAACCCTCGTCGCGGTTGCGGTACTTGTACATGGCGTAGAGGAGGATGAGGATGCAGAGGGCTGCGGCCGCCACGATGCCCACCACCATACCTGTGGTGCTGCTGCTCTCCCGCACCACCTCAGACGGACCCGGGAACACCTTCACCTCCGGCAGGGGAGGGCGGGCTGAGAGGGGAAAGGCGAGACACGTGACGTTACATTGCAGTTTACTGCATACATTATTAATTTGTATGACATGTCGAGGTAATGGGTGGCGAGCTGGAGCAAGAAGATATAATGCATCATCATAATGAATTATTTGACATGCATTTTGCATAATTCTACAAGCTGGCAAGGGAAGGCTGCAGCTTAGAGCCAAAGCTGTTTCCATATTATCACATTATGTGTAAACAGATTACATTACACCATGTTGAGAGGAGGGCCAGAATACAGGTGCACATTACATCAATTTTTATTACATACATTTTACACTTTATGACATATACAGGCAGTGAGGGCTGCAGGATGGTGATGTATGACACCATATTAAAAGACTGCTGGAATTTGCATATGAATACTCTGGGTTGGATCAAGATGAGGTGAGGAGGAAAAGAAAAGAAGAAGGAAAGAAACTGATATATAAAAAAAGGATAAACAACAAGGGCTAAGGGAAGGTGAGGGGAGGGGGTGAGAGCAAAGTAAGAGATGGAGATTGGATGGAGAGTGTTAGGTAATGCCTGGAGGCAGAAACCTAAGTGGAAATGAAAAATTCATTGCACCGAGCGACAAAGCAGTGGGAACAAAAAAAATGAAGGATGCTGAGCATGGAGGACACACAAAACAAAATAAAACCTCAAAGCGCAGGGTGATGTGTGTCTTTGTAGGGGGCGGCATCTCACCTGAACTGGGGTCGCAGGGGTCAATGTCTTCGTCATCGCTGGGGCATTCAGCCGACGCCACCAGCAAGTCGTCTGCCGACTGGAGAGGATCCAGAGAAACACATGTGAACTCGCATGCATGGAAACTCGTTATGCACAACATCTCCAGGAAATAAACAGCCTGTGCTCCACACCTCTTCTGTTTATTTTCTACATGTGTGAGCACACAGCACCAATCCATTGCCTACCCGTTCTCCAGTTTGCCACTAACACTGTTCCCTGTTTCGGCCCCCATCAATGGCAGGCGGCCAAAACTTGAGTACCAAGGAGAGACGAGGAAGATGAAAGGAGGAGGGAGGAGAGAAACACTGAATCCTGTTTAAAACCACCAGGGAATGGTCAGTTATCTTCCCCTCATTTTTCTTTCCTGGTTGCTGGCTGCTCTATCTTCCACACCTCCTCTGTTCTGCTCTCCATCTGATATTGGCTAGAGCTCATGTGTTGGAGAACGTACAGTGCGAAGCCAAAATAAGGAATAACCACCACCACCACCCCCTCCCTCCATGAACTATCCCAGCTATACTCTCAATGGTTCATTTAAATCTGATTTATTGAACACCTCTCCATAAGCACCATGTCAATAACCCACTTACATTCAACCTCTAACCTGCATCAACCGTCTCATATCTCCACAACCGCTCTTTCTCACTGCCTCACTGACTCTCTGTGGAAAAGGAGCCCTTTTTCCTCTCCATCCCTGCTCCTCTTGTTGCCATGGTAACTCTAAGTTCAGGCTGTTAAAAATGATGGGGAATAAAAAAAGAAGAAGTGTGCACCCTCAGTGGGGACCTGTGCATTGATTTGCCATTCCAGCCAGAGTGTGAGGAGAAGGGAGGGGATAGAGGGAAGGAGTGAAGGATAGAAGGATAAAGGGAATTTTAGGAGAAGGCAATTTGGGAGAAAGAGAAAGACAAGAAGACAGGCTAGGAGGAGGAGGACTTCAAAGTGCTGCGGTCTTTACTTAACACCGTGCTAATGTGCTCCGCATATTCATGAACTACTGTTAAACATCGCCCGCCTTGGTGCTTCGGCATGAGAGATATGAATGTGTGTATATGTGTGTGTGTATGTGTGTGTGTGTGTGTGTGTTTTAACCACACTGGGCGCTCAGTGCCAGCACTAAATTAAAATTGGATTGTGATGCATTGCAGTAGATGTTAGTAACCCACAGAAAAAAGGAGAGAGAGGCAGAGCTGTAAAAGAGAAGAGCTCTAGAGGCAGATTACAACCAGACCAGCACAGAATCTGAACCAAATCAAAGCACTAAGTGGTTGATGATGCCTCAGCTGAAACCTGCAGGTAGTATTTCAAACATAAATTCTTTAAGGTTTTCCTCTGCCACTGATTTCTCTATTTCCTTCCCTCGTTGTCTAAAGACAAGGAGAGAAGAACAAAGATTACATAAGGGTGGAGAAGCAACCACTTAGTTTATTCATCTGATAAAAAGCACCCACTGGTCTTGTATGGTGTGGTCTTGGTCCTGATATTCTACTGTGGTTTAGTTTGGCCTGAAACATACATTAGGTTATTGATGCCTGACTCTGTCTCTTTCCTCCACTGCCTTTCCAATCAGTTCTGCCCAGTGGGCTGTCAAATGCTGCTAGGGTGAGCTTAGCCTCTGGAATCCAGCCAGTCAATAAACCTTGGTGCCTTTGGCAGGATCCAAATAGCACAAGAACCAATCAGCTAGCAGGAAACATGTCACCCCTGACTGTCACAGATCAGTGTTGAGCCACCATGCTTGATTATTGATCCAAAGATACCTATGTGTCCTCCACGGAAACCTGTTTTAAATCCTAATTTCAGTTAAAACTAAAGCAGACAAGTAAATGTACCAAGGCCCCTCCTCTGATTTGTGACATCCCCCTTGTCAGCTGACCAGCTCATTCAACCAGGAAGGTGTCAATTGGACTATTGATTCACCTCTCACATGGGAGACAATGAACACAAGTGGCTAGAGACATGCCAAACACTGCTTAAATCACATCACTGTTCCACAGAAGTTTATAGAAGATGTACTACAGAGATGTATTCCCAAGAAACCTCCACCCTTCCAACCACCCGCCTTCTGTCCCTCCCTCTTTGTCTCCCCTAGTCTATCAATAGAGCATGCTGACAAAATGATGAACATAGATGCACAACAATAGGAGAAAAGAAAACAGAAGAGAAAGGAAGTGAGAGAGCATGAAGAGGAGAACATCTGCATGCTGAAAGAGCAAAATTTCTACCTGAGCAGCCGAACAGTGCCAACGGCCGTCCATGCCTCCCTGACTGCCTAGTTCACACATAGTAGCTGCACTCTGTCCTCACACACTCTTGCAGAAGATTCAACAGCTTGTCTGCTACTTTCACAACTGGAAATCAAACACGCATATACATACACGAGCTCTATATTAGCCAAACATGCTCCATTGGTCTATTTCTATTTAGACACATCTACATAGACACACAAGCATACGAGCAAATCAGGCTGAAGTTGGCAGGCTGATGAATAGATCCTGACGAGAGAGAAGAGAAGCTAGCTCCACTACTGCAGATGGTGAGATAGACTCATACACCGCCTGCATTAACAGCCTATCACTGGAGCTCAACCACACAGAGAGAGAGAGAGAGGGTGGGAGGGAGGGAGAGAGGAGAGGAGGAGGAGGGGAGTGACGGGTAAATATGGAAAGATATGGAGAGAGAGAGAGAGAGACAGAGAGAGAGAGAGAGAGAGAGCAAAGGAGAGTGAGAAGAAAGGAAAAGAGAAAAGTGAGCGAAGGAGGAGGGGGAAAGTATCTCCAAAAGATGGATAGTGAGTGGTGGAAAGCGGAGGGGGGAGGATAGGGATGTGAAAGATATGGAAAGAGTGAAAAAGACAGCAAGGAAAAACAGACAGAGAGAGGGAGGGAGGATAGGAGCGAGTGAGAGATAGATGTTCAGAGAGCTTGTGGAAGTGTCTGGGTCAGGTGATTCCTCAGAGCCAATCGGGCACCGCCGCAAGCCTCAGGTTTCTTCCATCAGTCTTCCCATCAAACATAGGTACACACACATACACCTGAACACACACACAAACACACACACACCAAACATCAAAACCCAACTCAAGCTCTGTGACTCAGAGCAGCCTCTAGCATAAACACTCACACAACCTCTCCCTCTCTTCTCCTCACTGGTGCTCAGATGTCATGCATTATTAATCCCTTTCACTTTTCAACATGCAAAAAAAAAAACAACCAAACAAAAAAAAAAAAAAAAAACCAATAAACTGTGGACTTCAGGAGGAGGCACATAACTCATTCTTACTGCACAAAGCTCTGACGGTAGGAGTAAACCCGTGGGGCGACTTAGGCACATCCACTTCAACACGCACCCAAACTCGGGCATGAAATCGATAAATTGCTTGGACCCAAAGCACTTTAGGAAGACGTCTCTCACTGCCCCTCCTCTGATGCAATGTGCTGCAATTCAAGCCTATTGTTCTCAATTCACCTGAGTGTTTGTGCGTGTGTGTGTATTCTGTGTTCTTCTCTACATTGTACGTGTGCATTGGCTGAGGCCAGGTGGTTGCCAGGCAACACTAGGCAGCCTCAATGGAGGCTTTTTTTTGGGGGGGGGGGGGGGCATTTATTTTTGCATTTATTGAAGAGTTTCATTGCTAAGAGGCAAACAGAGAGATGGAAGGAGGTATGACATGAATTGAACAGGAGAAGTTGTGGTTATGGGGCATGCGCAGTAATCATTCAGCTACCCAAAGCTTCTTAAACAAGACAAACACAAGCACACACAGTGTTCCGAGGGCAGCAGGAACAATTCAACTTACACAAACTGGCAAACACACACACACCCACACACACTGCAGCACTTTGAGCATATAGTAGGTCTGACCTAGTTCTCATATGGTGATATTGACTCCAGTGCACAACTCTGCATCCCAGATTTAGTACTGACATCAGCATGTCATAAGAGCAGGAATAGTTTGTTTAAAATGCATCAACGCGGAGGGATTGAGAGGTGAAGTGTGAAAACAAGTGACAATGCTGTCACTCTGCAGAACTATCCATCCAGCTCTCATATCCATTATTGATGCCTGAGGCTTAGCTCACAGCTCTCTGCGTTCTATTATTTATGTCTGAAACAGCTGGCGGTTTATACACAGAGGAGCTATTCTCTATGGGAGTCTGGATAGGAGAGAGCAAGCGAGCAGCGGGTAGTGGGGCTCACTATCTCCATGGCAACTTGTATCATTGGGAGAAAGAAAAAATCTTTTTCAGTGCGGCAGGCAGGCAGAGTTTTATAACACAGAAGAATAACTGCAGCACACACAGACGCCCACAAAGAGCCTGACTACATCTCAGTAGTGATCTGAACAATAGAGCAAAAGAGTCTGTGGTGAACCTCCTGATAATGTATCCTCTGACATTACCATCGACTCTGCAGTCGCATCCACTATAAATATGCCTCAATAACACTTATGTGTTTCTATTGTAGAGTCCCATTTGCATCAGTTTACCAGACGCGTATTATGGAAAAGCTATTACGCCTCCATTAACACAAACATTTCTCTTCAGATAATTTGGCATGTAGGAACCACTTAGTCAAGAATTTGGCATCAAGTCAATTCAAGTGAATGTGCTTTGGAAGAAAAAAATAACCTTTGTGAGCTTTGTATTGATGAAATGTTTGGCTCTGTTTAATTTGCATGTATATGGATGATGTTACAGAGAAATGCTAGCAATTATTCATCGGAAAGAAGAAACACATCAGAGAAAATTCATTTTATAGTAGTATGTTTTCTTGTGATTTCTGATTGTCTGAGTCAGTTGGGACAGTTTCGGCTTCTCCTTACAGTAATAAGTGTAGTTTTCTGGTATTTGGTGTCAAAATTCATAGGCGTGTAAATCAGCGATTAAAGCTTTATTTAATTACTCTGCTACCAAGAGCTGCTGCAAACTGATAGAAGACTTTTAAATCAAGGTTTAAAACTTTGATGTTTGATCTGACCAGAAAGGTGATGAAGAGGCCTAAGACTCTGAACATGTAATCTCGAGTATGAGTCTGAGTGGGAAACTAAAGGCTTAAAAAAACAAACAAACAAACATAAAACCTTAAATACAGCTTCTGCATTCACCTCTGCCTTTGATTGAATCTTGAACATTCATTATTACCCAGCTTGTGCTCATATCTTGATCTACCTTCTACTCATCTTTCTGAATTACCGAATTAATGTTTTCAATGCCGTCTGCTTTTTGTTTTGATGTCTTATGTAAAACAGTTTGAAATGCCTTTATGTTGCACAATGTGCACAATGTGCAACATGAATAAACTCGCCTTGCCTTGAGTGGAGTTTCAAACAATGACACTCCTCCTGACATATCTTGCTATCCTCTAGTCTTTGATAAGCGGACTGTGTGCTTGCTAATCCTCTTACTGATTTTGAAAAAAAATTATCAAAGCAAATTAACACTTTTCAATTACCCATTGTCACTACAAAAAAAATGATGGCACTGGGTTGAATAGACCTACTGTTAATGTGCCCGACATCTGAACAATTACACCTCAATTAAATCCTTAACCATGCACAGCAGACACTGAGCTACTTTATGATTGTGCTCTGACCTGCTGTGTGGAGCCCTGCTTCCTGTTGGTGGCTGTGGTGGTTGTGATGTCACTTATGGAGGGGGCGGAGTCAGAGCGGTTGCCTCCAGCTGCAGCGCTGGACTGCGGGGTGATAGAGGAGGACGGCATGTCGCCAACCAGTCGTGCGCTGCCCTCCACTCTGATGTGCGGGTGCCCCTCCGCGGCCATGTTGAGGATGCGGAGGCCGTTGTAGTAGAGGCCAGACAGCTGACCCTGGAACATACCTGCACCTTGCTCACCTCCACCCACTCGCACTGTCGTCTGGCTGTTGAAGATGGTCAGCTGGCGACCTACATGGACACACGTGCACGCAAACCAAACACGCCGAGGCACACCAGGAAGGAGAGTGGACGGACACAGGCAAATACAGTCACACACACATACATACCGGTGGTCACACACGTGCATACATACACACACAAGAGTGTTTGAGTTTTACACAATTCACCACCCCCAAGCCATGGTGAGAGGATGGGATAGATTAAGCATGGCAGAGCAAATCGAAGCCGTGAAGAACTGTGGAGAGGGCTGAGACTGAGAGAGATAAGAACGAGGACGGAAAACAGAAAGGAAGAGGAGGAAGAAGAGGAGAGAAGGAGGGGTGGATCTAGGAGGAGGAGGAGGAGGAAGATGAGGAGGCAAAGAACAGAAGGACGAGAAAGAGGCAGCAGATGAGAGGAGTCAGAGAGCCCTGAGAAGACGGGGCTGACAGATGGCTGCTGTGTTGATGGCTGTGCGGCACGACATCGTATTTGAAGGAGCAACAGACAGGCAGACAGAGAGACAGAGATCTAGAGAACTGTTGTAACAGCCCTATGAAGCATGCACAGGTTATAAGCTCTAGCACTGCTCACTGTTAAAGGGACTAGAGGCTAATTTAAGGAGTTCTGCTGAAGTTTAGGAGGAAAACTTTTACATTTTTTCAAAAAAAAGCATTGCTCTATTAAGTCATTTCAAATTTACATAATTCTTACATGTCACAATACTTTGCATGTATTTTAATTTGATTACAAAATTGTTTTTCAGCATATAGTCTTTAGTAAATGCTTTATTGTTTACAATTTGATAATAACCAACATTATTTACCAGTCTTAATAAAGCATCTTTTATCAGCACTTCTTTTCTATTTTCTGATTTATTCACATTTAAATCTCTCCATCGTCCCTTTAACCTGATATTATCAGATACACACTAACAAGATACGTTCACAGGCACTACAGTTTACACATTATTACACACTACAGCTGCCCAACTTTTAAATACTTAGTTATGGATTTAGATTTTTAGATGTTAGTTGATGGTGCACAATAAAGTATATTCAACTGTCTTCAAATTGTATTTTTTAAGCTGAAACTTTTAAGGAATTTTAATCAGGGTTTTTACCTTTGTCGAGTAGCCAATCGTCAACTACTCGACCGAGCCGATAGGGGATTCGCTGTCTGGCGATGGCCAGGCGCTCGTTATCAATGTTGCCTTTAATTTAGAGATGAAAACACAGTAGTAATTACGCACATCCAAACGTGGTACAGGAGCTGGATACAAAAAGAACAGCAATGAAAAGAAAGTAATGGTCTGCTCATTGTTAGCTCATTGTCACTGCGTTAAGGTAAGCTCGATGTGCTAAGAGAAGAGTAGCTGAATTCACTACGTTTCCAGTGAGCGGACTCTTACTCTCTGTTCATTGGATTTAATTTAAAGAGACATTTCAGGGGTTAACATCTGCAAGAGCACAGGGAAATAAAGTTACAGCTGCCACATACTGTCTATATGACTGACTGAGTTTAGAGTTACATACAGGAAGAACCCTCACACACACCTCACAACAACTAGCATTTAGCATTTTAGCTACCAGCTATCTAAAGCCTGGATCTCATTGTGTTAAAGACTACAACCTAAGATTACCACTTTAAATATATAAAAAAAATAAACAAATGTAAAAACAAAGACTATATTCAACAAAATACACTTTTACACTGTTTCTTTTTCTTATTTTTTCTTTCTAGTTAAACATTTAACTCAAAATATGACATGTTTTTAAATTATTGTTTGTCCAAAAATGTACCAACTGTTATTATTATCTTTTATGGTGAGGAAAAACAACTGACACCTGAATTGAATATTTTCATAAATTACCTTTAACACTATTTAACAGGCCTAACATGACACAACTGGCTAATATACAAGCTATTGTAATAACTATCTCATTTTATGGTTTAAAAAGTCATGTTTCATACCAGATCACACATATTTCATTTCAAACACAATAACATAAAACAAGGCTGCAATTATATTTCTCAACCTCAGTGTTTGAATATAAACATTGATAGTAACACTGATGTGATTCACCAGTCAGGAAGTGGGTTAATTTGGACTAGTGTAGTTAGTTCTGTCCCAGGACAGGCAGTGCTGTGGGGGGTTGGTGGGTTGGGGTTATGTGGGTGGGGCAGGGCCTACCTGAGGGATAACGCTCAATGACGGGCAGGTCATCCAGTTGGAGGGTTGCATTGCCTCCGCTGCGGGTGAACCGAACTATGTGGTACTTTCCATCGTTGACAAACTTGGAGCTCTCCTCGATGTTGATGTCATCAGTGCCAACGTTAAACACTACTCTAATGTTGCCTTTGTCCTGGGGAGGAGGAGGAGAGATAATTGCTTAATGGGAAATGTAACAGTGAGGCGAGGATACAATTTATTTCATGTTTGTAAGGTCCTAACTTATTATGCTTGATGCCTAACAATTGGTGTTCCCATGTGACTGCCTGTGGTTTTGTGTAAAACTGCCAATTTTCCACACCCAAGTGTGCTTAGAGGTTACAGTTTATTAACTGCCCCAAGTGCCAAATGACGCCACCTTATTACATCAGTGGGGGCTGAAGATTTGCTGATGTGTTTGAAAATGAAAAACATATGAGGGTGTGGTGTTATGAAGAAGCAAGCCTACTAAAAATCTGCTCAGCATCTCTGCTTGGGGCAAGCATCTCCAGGCTACATTAGCATAACACACTGAACTGTCTGCTGTTGAGTTGCATTGTGGCTAATGTGGGTGCCAGGTTTTGACAAGGAAGAAAAATGCTTTTTTTTGGCTGCATCTGTTTTGTCTCATCCAAATGAGTTTAATTCTAAATCTTTTAAAGTATACATTTAATTTCTTTATGTTGCTGTTTTGGTCAGGACTCTGAAAGAAGATAATGGCTGTGTCCAAATTCCCACACTTCTGGGATTAAATTCAAGGAAATGATTGATTTTTTTTTTAAATTACATTTTAGAAAGGAGTGTATTTGTCTAATACATTCTTTAAAAAATGTAATATTTAATATTTGCTCACTCTGAAGCAGTAAACAGTATTATTGTTTAAAAAAAAACACGTGAAACGTATCCGGTCAGTATATGTGCTGAAGAAATTAATTCCTCAAAGCACAGCGATATGTAAAATGACTTAAATGGTTCTTAAGTACAAAAAAGTTTTATTTGGCCAGGTGTTGTACTCACTATCTGCAGCTGAAGGTAGTCTCCCAGACCAGATGCGCTGTCCACCCGCAGCAGAATGGCGTGTTTCTGTTGGGTGCTGAACCCAAGGGCAAGCCGGTCTGCCCTGGTGCTGGGACGTTCATTAGGGGGCCAAGTGTAAATCACCACACCTCCGTCACGGCCAAAGATATAAGTGGTCCCAGCTGGCCCACACGGACAAAGAAATTAATTACAAGCATGTCTACATGACATAAACAGAGCTATGGATCATCAGAGGGTGCTTACTGTAGATGAAACCTACAAGATAAAATGTCACAGCTGACTGGCCTTCCACATGTCTGGCTTGTTCCTCCTACATGCTGAAGGAATAAATCAGTATTTCTCAAACTACCTCCGGGGCTGACTGTAATAACTGACTCATACAAATAACAGCATACGAGGGTTTGACTCACTGTAGGTTGACTAAATAATTGTCAAGTATTGTGCTTGTAAGGCTGCTGTGGACAATTCAGTGTCAAAAGCCAGAAAATGTAAAGAGCACATTATTGCAGTTCCAGATTAGAATAATCAAACTGAACAGTAAACAGGTAGTATTTTCACGCCACTTAGGAGTCAACAGATGATAGTGCCACCATGTGGTTTCTCTGCGAAAATGCACCTAAAATGATTCTGTGAAACCTGTGCATCAGATTAAGACCTGCAGCTCCACTTTTTTCCTCTTTTTTTAAGTTTAGACACATTTATGGTGAGGATTAAGGCTAGACGGAGAGTGCAAATGACAAATGACATCTACAAATGCATGTTTAAACCCGATGCTCTATGATCTACGTATGCAAACTGATATCTACTGAGCATTACTGTAGCTGTTTATCTTATGAAAAATGAAATGTTCTGTAGTCCACCTGTGTCTGAGAAAGGAAATGAAAAGACTCACCATCATTGCATAGTGGCCCAGCATAAGAAGTCATGCTGCAGTCACAGGTGAAGCCCTCCCACTGCTGCAAACAAACTCCCTGATTTGAGCAGGAGTCTTCTTGACATGTAGTGCTGGGACCTGCAGTGAGAGACGTGGTGGGGTGGGAGGATGCAAAAGTTAGGAGAAGATGAACAGACACACTTCTTTTTTTTGATTTTGTCTGGAGCCCAGTGTGTTCACAATAGTATGCCAAGTACAGCGTGGTTATTTTTAAACCACATTTCCTTCAAACATTTTGCATTTTGAAATGGCTGGGTAGACTGTTGTGCTGCGATGGTGTTATGATTAGTAGTATTAGTAGAAAAAAACTGTGAGAGTACAATATCGTGGATAGGCTCCCATTCTTTAGCTTCACACAGAAGATGTTATCCATACAAACAGAACTTGAACTAAAGTGGCGTTACAAGGTGAGAAGAGCCAAATGTGGAGAGCATGCAGGTGGTGAGGCTACATGAGTGAGGCAAGGACAAGAGGAGGAGGAAGAGTTAAACATAAGAGGGCAGAGTTATGTTTAAAGGCCTTCATCTCAATACTCTTTCTTCAGCAGCCTGTCACCGTTCCCTCCCTGCCTCTTGCCAAAAGCACACAGAAGGAGAAGGTCAAAGCTCTACACTTGGTTCTCCTTCGCTGCACTTCTAACTCGATGCGTGGAGGAAAGGGTGTGAAATGGTTCAACAAGTGGAGTATTGAAGTTTAGGTTGGGAGTCAGTAGGAGGGGTTAGAGAGCATGCTGCTAGGCAACCCGGGTGGTGGAGCTGTGGTCAACTCAAGTCAAGCGGTGGTGATGTCACTACGGTGATGAAGTCACTATGGTGGCTAGGAGAGGACAGGTCACCTCTGACCTTTGACTCTGGATCACTGGGATCCACACAACACTGGACACCACTGGGTAGTTTCAACACACGCATACATACACATACACACACACACACACACACACACTCACGCACTCACGCATCACGCACACATTTCCCCTCCCTCATACACGTGTCTCACATGCTCACACAAAGCGATATACCTTGCAAGTCAGCTTTCATCAATGTAACTTTTGTCAGCCAAACAAAAAAGCAAACAAGCAAATCAAGTTAGATGGTTAGTCAATGCACACAGATGCCTGTGAACTGCTGAAAGAGTGGAACAGAGAGAGAGAAAACACAATGTACAGAAAGGCCGACGAGGAGATGAGTAGAAAGAGAGTAAAATTTGTATCTAATCGACCAAAAGTTGGGTTAGTGTTTAATGCTAATAAGAGACAGCATGAGTTAAATGACAAAGGAAAGGAAAAAGCAGCAGGGACACGAGACCAGGACAGATCTACTTTTGTGCTGTCTCTGTGTTGGCACCTCACCTTCACAGCCTCTCTCTACTTGTCCTATGGTTGCCACGGCATCAGCCAAAAGGTCGGGGAGCCGGCCATTTAGATCAACTGTTGCGAGGCAACCCTGGAATCCCTCACGGGAGTGGACCAGCTTAGGCAGGTCTCGGTACATCTCTTTGGAGACGCCTCCAATGTACAGGTCACCTGTCGGCGAGCGACACAATGAAAGGCAGCTTTATGAAGCAATTACAATCCCAGACTGTCAGAGCTGCAACGAATCATTTTCATTATTAACTGGTCTAGACATCATTTTTTCAATTAGTTGTTTGTTTTTTTCTTTAGAAAAGGTTAAAAACACAGTGAAAAATGTCAGCCAAAGAGCCCTGATATAAAACAGAGAAAAGCTGCACATTTTTCTCATTTTTAGCTCATGTTTATGAGACATGAAAGTGGTATAGATCTTCTAACTTAAACAAATAAGTCTAATTCCCCAAATGTCTAACTGCTTCAGCACTAATCAGTTTATGTTCTTACTTTGTCGAGCTCTCCCCTCTATAAACTACTATAATTGAGGCATTGTTGTTTGTTTTTTTGTGCATACCTTTTAGATCGAGGTTCTTGGCACCCATGGTGGTTTGCGTGGTGACTTTGGTGTCAATTTTGACTGTGTGGAGATTGTTAGTGTCTCGGGATATGTGCACATTATGCCAGTGGTTGTCATTCAGGGGACTGTTAGAGTTGCCTTTAATCAGGTGTGCTCCATTGCCCAGATCAGAGATGTAGTGTAGGTAGCTAGAAAGGGAACAAGGAAAGGAGAGACGAGGGGGAGGTTTAAAAAAACTGAGAAGAGAAAAGGCAAATTAATCGGATTCATGATGAAGAACAGCACAGGGTCATAGACTTCAGGGCATTATAATCTGTCTTGCAGAAACGTAATTACAAGAATAGAAAAGGAGCTGCCTGACTTGTGCATTTTTCATATTTGATATTTCAGCCTCACAGCCAAGAATTTTCTTTTTTCTTTGGACATCAAGGGCAACATTAACTGTAAAATAGCAAAACTGAACATGTGCGTGCTTTTCCGCAAGACAGATCTTGTTTAAACTGCATATGACTAGTTAATGTGAATACATTGCATTGGCTCATATAATGTAAATACAGACACAGACTGTGTTTTGTCCAGCTCACCCTTTAACCAGCTCTATCACTATGAAGTCATTGCCGTCTCCCCTGTTGTAGAGAATAAGGCCGTCGGGGGACGTCGTCTTGAACTGCATGAAGAGATGCATGGAGTAGTAGGCCTGCAACGTGGGCAGTGTGACGAAACTGGAGCGCGAGCGGAAGGTGACAGGGTCAGCCATGATGTTCTTATAGCCAATAACAGCGTTGAGCTCGCAGTAGTCGATGTCGCCGTTTTTGCACAGGTCGATGTAGGGCATGCCGTTCAGCGCCAGGCCCTGAAGGTGGCCGATGAAATTAGAAGGCACGGCAGGCATGAAGCGCTTCTCCGTCACAATACCCGTCTCCACATTGTGGAACTCCAACTGGGTGTGGTCGCCCGCCATCTGACCTGGTGGCGGTGGGGTAAACTTCAGAGGTGAGGGCTAGCGGGAAGTTGGGCTTCAAGTGGAACTGTTCAGTAATACTAATACTAATTCTAATGTTTATTTCACTTGAACACTTGAACTGACAATGACAGACATCTAATAATAGATGTAACAGACAGTATTACTGATGCTATAACTAATATAAGTGCTAATGTAAGTACTAGTGCAGAGGCGTACATTTATGAACACAGTCATGATTCAGATTTTCACTTACACAGGAAATGATGTTATCTAAAAAAAGAAATAAAATCCTTAATGTTTGTCTTATAGTGTTAAAGAAAACAGCGATTTATAATATATACCATTTTCACAAAGAATAGAAGCAGATAGTCTACACAAAATCTTGAAACCTGGGGAGAGTTTTGAAAGGTGAAAAGGTAAAATGCTGCCGTGGTTACCTTCAACAGGCTGCAGGTCGTCCACGGTGAGTTTGAGGCTCTTGCCACGGCGGACTACCCTCACTGTGTGCCACTCATTATCATTGAGCCCCGACCCCGCAAAGATGGTCTCTGGGCCTTTACCTACACATAGCCCAGAGCACCATTAACATAATACACAGAGAGGCACAGAGAGAGAGAGAGAGAGAGACAGAAAGAGAAAGAAAGAGGAGATAGAGATCCAGAGACAGAGACAGAAAAAGAGGAAGAATCCAGGCAGGTTGAGTTAAACTTTAAGGACAGGAATTCAAGAAATGGACGGGAATAGCAGAGGGAAGGAGGAACCATACATGACCTGGGGAGACAGACACCTTCGTGTCAACACTCTCTCTCTCCACAGACAGACAGACAGGCTTCTTCGCAGATATGCCAGTGAGACAGATGATATGACACAGAAAGATTAACATAAATGGATGCCATGGGTGCCTAAGATGGAGACTGTGAGTCACAACAGGCCCACGCTGAGACAATCCATCTGTGGACACATCACACTGCCATGAGGACCACCTACTACCCACACACGCACAGACCCCCTTGACTCCTAAACGGCTACACAAACCTCCGTCCCTGCGCATATAACATATACTAGCCTGAGCCCACATGCAGGATCTTTTTCATAAAATTTTCCTCAAGGCCGCAATACTGCAGTGAGCCTCATGGTGGCACTAGACACACAGCGGCACATCACAGAGCTCTCCAAGGTGCTGATGTGCAGCAGAATGAAAGAAGCTGAGCTGTCCTTCCATGATGTCTCTGTCCTTCGCTCTCTGTCCATCTACCAGCTCCGATCTTCACATAGTTGACTGCACACATTTGACAGACCGACTGTTCCCAAAACCTCAGTGTCCCCTTCCGCCGACTCTCTACAAGCACCCACCAACCTTGAACACAACAGCCACCATCCCCCAACACTCTTACACACTCTCCCCTTCCTCCTCCAAGCCCTGTTGGCTTGGAATAGTGCAAGTGAGTCTGCTTACGGTGACCTATAGGAGGTAATGATGGGGGAGGTGAGAAGTAAACTGACCTGAACGGATTCTGCTGCAGAAAATGTCAAGCATGTCTACATCACTCATGGAGGCATGCAGGCAGGGAGACGCACACACGCGCACACACACACACACACCCACACCCACAGGTAGAGAGGTAGAGAAAGAGAGACATACAGACATACTCGCACACACACATAATTAAATGAATATGAGAAGTCAATCAAAATGGATATGGCAGCGTGAAATGTGTGTGTGTGTTTGCAAAGCTAAAAGAGTGTGTGTTGTGCGTTCAGAGAGGACACAGGGTTCCCCTGAGGAGACTCAGCTGTGCTCTGGGCATGAGCATCTCATCCTGTTACCATGGATCACTGCCTAACACTGAGTGAAGGAAAAGAATATGTGTATGTGCGTGTGTGTTTTTGCATATGTAACCAAATCCTCAAAGAATGAGCAGACTGATGTGAGAGTGAGGCAGTGATCTGTGTCAACCTGGGAACAAGGAGAGGCACAAAAACACACCAATATACACAGATACAAAGCACGTAGTTTGGGTCAGTGCTAACAGTGTGTTTGGCAGCATGGTGAGCTTGGTTTAATGTTGAGCTACTGGCTGTCACCGTGGCGGACGGCAGGCAGTCTGCACTCTTCGCTATCAAACCAAAAGACAAAGCGAAAAGCAGACATTTCACACAGAAAGACAAAGGGGAACTGTTTTTTTGTTTTGCAGTGGAAATATAATTCAAATGACAAGCTACAGGAGATTATAAGAGCAGGGTAATGAAAACAAAATGACAAAACCGTTTCATATTTCATTAGCTCTAAATAACAAATGGGTTTTCTGCTGGATAAGCCTCAATCTCTCCCATGCCGGGGCTTTTATTTGACTGCTGAGTGGACTATTTCAGTGGCGCCTGGCTGTTAAATACATTTTTTTTCTCCCCCCTCTCAAATATAAGATGCATAATTTATTGTATGCACACGGAGTGCCAGAAAAGTGGCTGCCTGCTGAAATGTTCATTGAGACAACCGGTCTAAAATTGGCCGACAGGCATGTGGGATAGCAACAGCGCTGTGTGGCTAGTAGGGTTTCTATGGCAACTGCAGTCGTCCATTTCACCAGCTATTTCCCGTCACAGAGCATTCGTCTCTCTCTTTCTCACTCTCTCACTTTCTCTGTGGTCGTGACAGAGAGAAACTCCACGTGAGGGAATTAAACTTCATCAGGGATTCAGCTCCACTCATAGCAGCATGAACAGAAACACACACACACACACACACAAAGATGAGCAATGAAAAGAATACAGAATGCACAGACACACACTCATAAAATCACACACTGAATGAAACCCAAAAATCCCTCATGTACTGTTTAGAGAGAAACAACAAGGAAACAAAGAAGGTAACCCAACAGACATTGGGATGAAGGTGTGACAGAGAAACAGAAGGATAACTTGTCTTTTGTCTCCAGCATGAAGGGGAAGTAATTACCTTGCAGCTTTGAGTTGCATTCATCCGTCAGTTACTGCTCTCTGCCACTTTAGCTCACACTTCCTAGCATACCTAATTTTACCTGAACACCTCAGGTCCCCCCCCCCCCCTCCACCAACCCCCACCGTCATCTCTTCCGTCTATCCTTCTTTGTTAAAATGGCCGACCTGGAAAACCCTGGCCCTCAGCAAAAATCACACCACTCCTGTGGTGTAGCTGAACATGCAGACACAAACACACATATGTGCATCTCCCCTGTCCAGCACGCACTCGCACACACGGATATGCACACAGATACACATTACAAAGATATGTTGAATAAGGGATTACGAGGAGATGGACTGATAAGACAGAGAAAGTGAAAAATAGTCAGACAGACAGATAAAAAAAAGCAGACACTCTATTGCGCGCACACACAAACACACACGCTGAGGAGGAAGGAGGGAGGGGTTAGGTGAGATGGAGGATCACTTACTGGCTGTACAGTTTATCCTGATACAGTCTGGAGGGAGAGCAGAGCAGAGGGTTAATGCTGCACACATACACATACTCTCCACGCCCCGGGGACGCACACATCGACACACCCTGCACGCATATCGACAAACATGCACACACACACTGCTGAGAAAACACACACCCTCCTTTTTCACAGGGCCTCGAGCTGGACCCATGTATTTTCTTACAACAGTGGGCACTTCAAAATGCAATTTATGTGATTTTTTTTTTAGCCAATAAAGAGTAAAATTTAGATCAGGAGAGGTGGATCTTAGCTTTGAATGTGTTAAGGAGAGCAGTGTGTCCCAGCACGGGTAGTGTACTCATTGGCCGCTCTGGCCTGAGCGACAGTTTCAGTCTCCAATCAAGAGCACTGGGAGACTGAGATGATGGGTCATGTGTGTCAATTTGTCTGATGACATCAAACACATCCCATGATTTTTGTCGCCCATCCAGAGCACAAATCTCCGCAAATGGTCGGAAGATTTAGCCCCGTTACATATTTTGTTTTTAACCCATGATGCCTTGGTGTGTCGTGTGGCGTCAACCACAGAAAAGACGTGGCTGCAGACAACCAGAGACCAACACATGCACCCCTCTGTTAGGTCTGTGTGTTAGCATGTGAATGTACTTGAATTCAGGTGAGAGTATTGTGAACGAGTGTGTTTAGGAGTTGAACTATTGAGGAGAAATGTACGAAAAGGCGTGTGCTTTTCTTGTATTTACGTGAGGCGCATACTGTTTGTGTGAGTTTGTGCACTTTGTGAGTCTTTGTGTTGACTGTTGAAGGTGTTGGGGATGCACAGGTCCACTGGGAGTGAGCACAGAATGCAGCTTGAGGCTTGACCCTCTGTTCAACACAAAAACATCACCACTAGCCTTCAGTTGTGTGTTTGTGTGTGTGCGATGGGCTGTATGGGATAGACTGTATGTGCACCCTTGAAGTCAATCAAAATGCGAAAAAGTACTGTGAAACCATGTCTTGAATATGCTGAGCGTGAACAGCTGAATCTTTTGGTAGAATTATCAGGATGATCAGGAACAAGGAGTTTACTTTCCAGGAAAGATATATTATTAATCAACACTTAATGTTTATTCCTATGCAAGAAATAGCCGAGAGGCCAGTATCAGCTGCATTCCCCTGACAGGTAATTAAAGCAATGTTTGAGAATCTACATGTTTGTGTGTATGTGTGTACCTAGGTTGACAGTAAGTCGGACACGGCCCCCATCCAGCTCCAGACGAAGGGTGTCTGCAGAGTTACGGGATGTGGTTGCCATGAGAACGCCATAGGCCCGCTGGGAGCGAAAGCGTAGCGAGACGTCCTCCGCCTCGGTGTGCATCCCCACAGGCAGCTGCACCTTCATAAACTTACTGCCATCGTATGACAGGATGGTCGCATCTGCACAGGGAGGGAGAGAGAGAGAGAGAGAGAGAGAGAGAGAGAGAGAGGAGGGGAAGAAGTGAAAGTGAAAGACGGGAGGGGGAAGACAGAAATGATGGTGGAGCAGAGTGAGGTGGGTGGAAACAGAAAAAAACAAACATTAGAAAAAGACAAGATTGACAAGGAGAAAACACACGAGGTGGGAAGAGACAAAGGCAATTTGACGTCGAGTGAATCAGATTTAAACATGACGAAGAGTGTTGCAGCACTCCCTTGTTCCCACGCCACGACGTGTTGATACTCAAAAGATGCCTCCTACAAAATTACCCCATCACTTTCCACCCTTAATTCATCATCACTCCCTCACAATGTAAAAATAGCCACAGCTGGTTGGCCAGCCTTATTATCAAATCAGAATGCACGGCGATGAGTGTGTTAGCCACTGTCGCTGACATCCCAGACCCTGGAGTCATAATGTAACAAGCTCAGGTGATCCCGCTTTAATGTCTTTTGCATACTCATTTACATATTCATAATCTTCTCTCGCTGCTACCTGCTGGGGCCAATCCCCAACCGCTAAACTGTTTACCTCCGAGGACCCTGTTTTTTATTGGCCAATTACATACACAGCTAAACACACTCTCTATGTCTCTGTGTCTTTATCTCTCCCTCTCTCCCTTCTTCTTATATCTCTCTATTCCATTCCTCCTTTGCTTTCTCTCCCTTTTGCTCTCCCTGAGACGGTTGGCGCCAAGGCAAAAAACAAGAGAACAGGAAGAGAGGGAGGCCTCATGAATACTGATGAGCTGAGAAGGAGGGAAAGAGAGAGATTGTGTGTGTGTGTGTGTGTGTGTGCGTGCGTGCATGTCAGAATAAGTGAGTGAATTTAAGTGTGAACAGAGGAGGATTTAGTAAAGTGAGAGCGAGGGGGAGAGAAAATAGGGACAGAGCAAGACAGAGAAAAAAAAGAGGGTTGGGGGGGAAGAAGAGCTCTTGGCTAAAATGCAAATGAACCCTCATTAACTTGAGGAAAAAAGAAGGTGTTTGGCCTGTTATATCACAGATAACATAACTAACAGTCACACACACACACGCCTGCCCAAGCACACTCGAACGCGTACACACGTGCACACATTTCTGATAAAGGAGACAGCTGACTAAATTTTGTTCACCAGAGCACCTGACTCACTACCAGGCAAATACAGGAGGGAGGGCTGGCTGGAAGGAGGTATGAGAGCCCATTTATGCCAGGAAAGGGCAAAAGAAAATGATTAAGAGCGATGCACACTGACTGCATCGCATGCCATCACTCCACTGCATGCATGTAGCACACACTGTGTTACACGCTGCACGTCTGTTGCCAGTGATGAAAAGACCAAAACCGATAATGTTTCAGTCCAACTCTCAGTACTTTGTAGTTTTCCAATGGCACTCATCTGAAAGCCCATTGTTTCCTACTGAAGACATAAATCCTTAGAAGTGGGTCACAGATATTTAGCTTCATTTTTAAAAAAGGTCTAATTTCCTTAAACAACTGGTGATTTGTCTTTAGAAAATGTCTCTCCAACAGGAGCGAGTGGTGCATTTATGGCATACTGGTGTGTCATACATTGTGCTTTGCTATCTAACCATTTTTATTAAGTGGTGAGTCAAAACCTTGAAGTATTATATGCTAATTCTGACTCACAGACTTTCCTGCTTATTATTCTAGTATCTAGTAATTTTGAACAGATTACGTTATTTCTGTTTTGAATCATTAGTTTGACAAATAAGGTTGAATGTGTGAAAAATCTGCCCTTTAATATTAAAAAAAAGGAAACTCCACTTTTTAGCCACTGATTGGTTAAGATGAAATTTTATTATTTTTGTTTCTTATCCAGGCAGGAATGAGCTTCCATAAAGAAATCAGGACAGCAAGGGAAAAATGATACCAGCATGAACAGCAGTGAGCTGAAAATGTGTGAAGAAATGTGCAAATGTGTCGCTGGGAATATGTGTGACCGCTCTTTAAAATATAAAAATTCATCTTAGAGCGAGAGCGCGGCGAACATCTCTGTTCATTAAAGAAGAGAGAAGGGGGCGAACAAAGGAGAGAGTGAGAGAATGAGGGAGGGGAAAAAAGGGAGGGGGAAACCGCAGGTAGAAGGCGTAAACACGGCCAATCACTCTCTCCATCTGCTTCTCCATCTGTGCTTCCTTTAATCCACTGAACCACCAGTTAGTGACCCCTCAATGCACACAGAGAGGGATGAAGAAAGATGTAGAGGAAGACAGAGCTAAGAGAAAGAGAGAGAGAGAGAGAGACAGAGCGACAGTGAGAGGGTGCACTGCTAGGATAAACATACACTGCGGATGTTTGTCCTCTGAAATAAAACATTTTCATATCAACGCCTTTCAGAAAGTGTGTGTGTGTGTGTGTGTCTATATCTCCTGTTAGATGATAGTACAATCATCACTTGAGACGCGTCAGCAGTCGTGGCACAAACAACATTTCTTCTCTTCTCCTTGTCTGACTCCATCTCGCTTCTTTCAACAGGCCTGTATCAGTCCCTCTGCCAATCTTTCCTACTTTCCATTTCTCACTCGGCCTGAATTCATACCTTTTCTCATAACTCTCTCTCTGTCAGATTTTCTACTCCCGTCTGCCATCCCTCCTCATCTCCTCACCTGCTGTCATATGGTGGTTCCAGCCCGGTGGTTCCACCCTCCTCCGTCGCAGCTCGGGCTCCCTGCTTTCTGCACATTTCCTCTGCCATAGATTCCTAGTCTCTACATCCATAGCAGTCCAATAGTCATGTCTGCAGCTCTGCACCCACCCACCTCTTCTCTTTCACCCCATTTGATCCTCTCTTTTCCCTGCCTCCCTTACTACTCTCTCTTTGATGCAGAAAATTTTAAGGTTTTGTTTTGAAAAAGGATATAACCAGAGACAGAAAAGATGAAAAATTAATATTGTTGGTTTTATTATTTTGGTTAGCAAGAAAGATCATTTTTCTCTTTGTCCTTGTTTTCTGTCTCCACCTATCGCTACAGTAACTGCTGTCTACCTGCCAGCCTTCCTATTCTCCATCACCAGGGGCATAATGGATGGTAAACTCACCTAAACTCAATTCGCAAGCCTTTTTATTTGAATAGTTTAGTCACATTTTTATCTGCTATAAATCTTTATGAGGGTACCTCTGTAGCAGACATCAAACAACTATCAGACTGGTGTAAATTGTTAGGATGGGCCTTTTAAAGGAAAAAAAAAGCAACGTAAAAGTACCGTATAATGAATATAAATTTATTGCCCAATATAAATGATGATCATAATATATTTTCAGCGTTTGATGGAGTTATTTCTGACTTAAAAACTTGGGAGTCTTCGTCCCATACCATCTGTCTTCTGTCACTCATCCCTTTGGCATTACTCAATGTTCTCAAGCCAAAAATAAAATGACAAAGCTGTCATTATGACTGTGTTTTGCTTCATGACATATTATTAATTTTCACAAAATGTGTTGCTGTTTAGTGGCTGGAATTAGCCAGCTTACTCATCTCTATTGTGAAAATGTGGTTTTGTGCATTCATGCCAATTACTACACAGGTTGCCAAAAGTCCAGCTGAAGTGTTAATTCCTGTCCCCTTCCCTTCCGACCTCCCATCGAGTCATTCTCACCTCTCTCGCAGGAGCGTCCCAGGTATCCCGTCCCAGAACAGTCGCAGACGTAGCGATTCCAGCCCTCCCTGCAGATGCCGTTGTGCTGGCAGGGGTTGGACAGGCACTGTTTGGGCGGCTCTCTGGAGCACGAGGGCTTCACCCCCACCGCCCTCTGGGCCTCAGCCAGCCGTCGAATGTCTTTGCTCTGCCCGTCCACAAACAGGTCTCTGATGCAGCCCACGTAGCCGTAGTTCAACAGAGCCGTCCACACCTGAGGAGGAGGTCACCGGCATTGAGTGGTTGCACTTGAAGGAATTTGTTCACATTTTGCAGGTTTGATGGTAAACTAAAGTCGAAATCAAATCCTTATTTAAAAGCTACTTAAAGCTATTTCAAGGTTACAACAACAACTGTTTTTGTAGTTTCTGTTGCTAGGGCTCAAAACAAATAAATAAACAAGCAAATGACTTAAGTAGCCTGGGATCATGGGAGTGTCTTCAGTGTTAAACAACCACCATCTTCAATTAAAATATATCTGATGTGACTGTTAATTAAAATTTTATTCAGGTTACATTTGGTTCAGTTCGCTGACTTCCTTCCTCACTATCTGACTCTCTCCCGTAAATTGTAGCGACAGGCAACCAAATAACAACAAAATAATAGTAATAATTTTCCTGGGTTTGAACATTGTTGGAAACATTTGGGATAATACAAGTATACAAGTCAACAAAATACTTAACAAAGGCCTAGTTGTTTTGTTTGCAGAAGCATATACATTATATCCTTTAGTCAATTAATTTAAAGTTAAAATATGTTTAATTTTTAGGTCTTTAAAATTAAAAACCCAAAATCGATAGTTTCATCAGAATTTAGTTTCAGACTGTAATCCAGAATTACTTAATCTTTTCGAGCTTTCATCCCCATGACACTGTCTTCTTCTAACAGTGAAATGTTGAGAAAGGAAGCCAGCCCTCATTTGTCCTCCTAAATTTACATTTAACCTCATATCTGTTATTCAATTTCACCCCAATCTCTAAAATACTCAGTTTATTACAATGTAAGACAATGAAAAGAAGCAAATTCTACAATTTGAAAAGCAGGAAATATCAAATGTTTGCTTGGAAATTGACTTAAAAGATGACCTGATTATCAGAACAGTTAAGCAACTGAACACACAACAGCAACACTCAAACCTCTGTGGGGAAGATGAGTCCAGCACGGTCCTCAGGTAGTCCTCCAAGGTACAAAGTGTCGTCCAGGTCCAGGATCTCGCTGTCCCCCGGCGCCGTGTACGCTGTTCTTACACTGTTCACCGAGATGGTTCCTGGATTCACCGCGAGACATCAAAGCAACTTCAGTAATCATTATGACCTTCAGCGGGAACATCCTCATCGCAATCATCACTGTCATCACCACCACCACCATTATGACTACCATCATCATCTTTATCAGCCTCATCCTTCCCCCTATTGGTACTCCTCCTCCTCATCATCACCACCACTTATCGCTGCCATAATCAAAAGCAATGGAAAAACTCCACACACTGTTTGTTTAAAAGTGCCATGTCCAACATTTTGTCACCAATAAACTGTTAATACATTTATTTTTAGGCATAAGTACGGTTACAGTAAACAAAAGAAACTGAGAAGACTGGAAGCCTCTACTGTGGTTTTCAAGACTGCTGTGGACACTGACATGAAAAAGGTAACTATACTGGCATCATGATGAAAATTTGGTATGGTAACAAAATTAGAAACACTTGAGAGAACACTGAAAGATGGATTTCAAAATCTTTTAAGTGCAATGTTGCATTTTGACAAAACATTTTTCTCCTTCCAAATGTTGAGAAATAAGACGCTGCACTAGATGAAAAATCCTCCTCCTGTTATTAGGTTATAAGAACCTCTTATTGCAAAACTGGAAAAATAAGGAAGCATCTGCACTTGAAAAATGGAAAACATTCATGAAATATTACTGGAGCTGTGAAAGGACAATGTCAGAGGGTACAGGGCTCAGTTATGCAGCTCTGAAGATGAAGGGGAGCCGTAAAATCACCCTGCATATGTTTGTCTTTATCGTTTCTCGTTTGTTTATGTTTTTTTGTGTGTGTATGTGTGCGTGGCTGTGTGTTTCTGTGGGTGGGGATACAATATTACCTGTAACGTCAACCATAATTAACCGTAATTGCATGGCATAGAGGATGTTGAAATATTGAATGTATTGTATTCAGACCCTTAACATTAACAACACGTAGAGGCAACCAGTTGCTTTAATTACAGCCTTAGTGTTATGGTAATTACACTAAAATTTTACAATAAATTTGATAGTGCTACTGTATAATGATTGTGCTAAAAATGGTCTATACACTGCCCTTAAAACCAGATTCAATAAATCCAGTTTGAATGAAGCAAGTGCTTGCTATAAAATGAATTATAATCTTATCCACTCCTTATCCCCCACCTCCTCCCTATCAACCTCTGTGGTCAAAGCTAACATCAGATGTGAGAGAGCTGTAAGTGTACCAGAGCGGCCGTCCCTCTGGAAGTCCACGTGATACCATTCGCCGTCATTGACCTTTCTATCGATAGCCTTGGTCTTGGTGGTTCCTGAGCCCATGTCAAGCAGCAAGTACAGGTGCCCATCCAGCATCTCAATGGCAAAAAAATCCACCTGTAAGCCACAGAGATGCAGCATCAGTATTCTGTAAAAAGCAGGGAGGTTGATGGATAGCAATAAAAATGCAAATTATAGCTGCAAGTCACAATAAGGTGATAAGGCTCCGGTCTAACAATTTACAATCAGGTTCTATGTGCAGTGTCTTTCAATTTCAGTTGAAATTAGTCAGCAACCAACCTGAATTTCAAGGGACTGTAGGACAAAATTATTAAAGGCATCATTACTGGCAGCCATCTTGGAATTTATGTGATTTTACTAAGATGTGAAAGAGGTGCTTTACAAAAATCACATCAGGTTTTGTTTTTAGTAGACAAATTCTGCAACAACATAAAAAAAAGGTCAAAGCACTTGCACTAAGCACAGCCTCATAGAGTTGCCAGCATGGCTGCAGTCTGTCTCATTTCTTTTACTTTAAGTTTTCTTTTTTCACCTTGACTGTAGGAGGTGTGCGTGGGTCCTTGCGTTGCTGCTGTCGGGGTTTGCCATGGCTGAAAAGCATCAACCCGTTTGGCTCCGTGGTTCTGAAGTCGAACGAGATCGATCCCGCCTTCTTTGCTGTCCACTTGCTCAGTGCCACGAAAGACTCTGGTGTATCAAAGGTCACGGGGTCCAGCGTGGCCACACTCTCACACTTAAAGGACACCACCCCACTTACCTGGGACAGGAATAAGAGCATTGAAAAAAGGGGGCTGTTAATCTGGTATACATTCAACATCAAGACCAAAATGATGGTTCCTTCTTTTTCAGACTGAGAATGAAATAAAGCCAGTTGCTCCCAGCTGTGAGCTGGCTATCTCTCAAAAATATAATCCCATTTACTTAAAATTCTACAGTATGAGCCTCACAGGGCCTGACAGGAGATTGTGGTACAAAACGATGTCTGTGTTCTGTGTATAATCGGATAATGTGTTGTCTGGCTCGAGTTGTACATGCTGTAGAAGGTACATACCTTCATCTTTGGGTCTCCCTGTTTAGCCAGTCTAGACAGCTCCAGCCGTACATCATTGTTCTTGTACACCACCTTCAGGTGACAAGATTGAGGGGGAAAAGATTAAAGATTAAAGAAACATTTATTCACCTTTGAATTAAATAAAAAAAAAAACAAGCTTCATAATTCTGTGTGGCACAGAATTGGAGAGTTGGAGTTTTTCTTTAAACAATAGTCAAAATAAAAAAAAAAAAAACAAGCAAAAAGACATGCTTTGATTAACCTGATACCTCTTAATACTGAAGAGGTTAGGAGGGAACAAGACATCTTAAATATGACCAGGTACCCATTAATCTTTCAGCCCTCAAAACCTTTTTTTAATTCAAGTGTTATGATGTTTTTATATCCAAGTTACTTAAGATGAGTGAGCCACTCCGCTCTCATCTTTTGACAACTGCCATTTGTCCCTGCCACTTGCATGGCCGCTTTTGCTCTTTCTCTCCTCTGTCCATTTCTGTTTCACTCTTCCCTCTCCCTGACACAGTACGCTCTCTGACTGAGCAGCATGAGTGTAAAGAGTGTGCCTGTGCTGAGCATTCTGATGTCGTGAGGAGACAAGCACACACAGGCCCCGCTTTATCAATCCAGACCTCCTTCGAAGACCTGTGAGCAACCCAACAACATCACATAAATTTCTCCTCGGTGTTGGCTGTTCACCTCTGTCTTTTGTTTGCAATGCCATGTGCTTTTGCGTAGAGGTGATTTTTGAATAAAAGTGTAGCATGGTAGCGTGTGTGTGTATACGTGTAGGAGTGAGTCTGCACCACAACAGATGCACAAAATGGTTACAGCCATGATCGTTCATGTGCGTGATTCGCTGCATACATCTTAATTTGCTAACACAGATTATCATATCATCGTATTAAATATGTAAATGTGCCAGTGGAGGGTTCACTTTGACAGCGGCAGCCTCGTTTAAACACCATCCGTCTTAATGAAGCAACACAGAGTGCATTCACCGCTGATACAGATAGCTCTCTGTTTGGCAAATCATCTGTTGCCTTGTTTGGTTGTTTGTTTATGCCTCTGCATGAGTCTGTGCGAATGAAAGTGAGACTGAGCCTCCATGTGGATATAAGGGCTGTAAGGATGTATTTCGGAATTTTGTTGCATCAAGTGCTGCGTATGCACATGTAAGATTATTTGTGTTTGACTGTCTTTGCCTTTGTTTTTTATTGGGGGTATTTGTGCATCCCAGCTCGAAAATGCACATGCACACATGGTAAAAATGTGTTTGTGTGTGTGTGAGCATATGAGTGTGTTTTCACCAGTGTGTCATGTGAGTTTTTGTTGTTGCAGTGCGGTGGCCCATTTCAGGCACAGCGGATGGATGGAGCGTCTCTGTGGCGTAGCTAATTAGCATGTTAGTGCTTAGTGCTGTATCTACTCCCTCAACGACACTCATCACTGATTCTCTCTGATGCTGGGGAGGGTGTGTGCACGTTTGGGATTGTTTGTGCAATTCTGCCAAATGGAAGCACGTCTTGTGCGTGTGTGTTTGTGTGCGTGCTTCATGAGATAATGTGTGCGAAATGTTTGCATGATGCGTGACGCAAAAGGAACGGAGACAGAAAGAGAAAGTGAGAGAGAAAGAAGATCTGTATTTCTCAATACCTGAGAGTATACAGAAATATGTGGAGCATCACTGTATTAACTGGGTAATAATTAAATATCATCATTCACTGTCTTTCAGTGGAATCAAATTGTGAAGAAATTATCACATGGAGATCAGTAGCTCATTCAGGCTAAATTCTGCATAAACTCAGTCAAACGAATCAGTCATTAACAATGTTGTTTTACATGTGTGCAGAAGTTTGGGAAAAATAACCTATTGTCCTTCTTTCTTCCAACCATAATGCCTAGCAGTAGTATGGCAACATAATGTATGCATCCCCACCTCTTTGAGACAGCCCATGAAGTTATTGCTGACAGGAGAACCGGGCAGGTCAGCAGTGCTGGGGCTTCCTCCCACGTAGAAGAAGTCGTCCGAGCCCAGCATGGTGTAGTCCTCCTGGGTGTAGCCTGTGGTGGTCAGGATGCCGTCCACAGAGATCGTCACCTACACAACAAAGCACAGGGAAAGGACACGCTATATACTCACACCAAAGGCAGCGCTAAGCGCTAGCTAGGCGCTGACCAGCCAAATTAGCCCCCCGTTACTCTGGTAACCAATGTGTATGCACTCTGGTGGGAAGAAGGCCTGATTGGTTTGGGGAATTGGCTTGTTGTGCTGTTGGGACTTTGGTGTGGATGGATCAGTGCTAACTGTGTGATATAATCGAGTGGCGCTGCCTCTTGTTTTAGTTGGTATTACTGAAGTTATGTTGATATATGACACTGCTGAATGCCACTCACTCACCTTGCCTGTATTTAGTAATATGCTCTGCTGCCTCATCTACCACTTGTACGCTCTAACCGGAGTCAGACTACTGTATGTGGTCTGCCTGCCTCTGCCTGTCAACAGTGACCTATCATACAGAATAACAACTAGATCCTGTGTGTGATTAATAAGGATTTACTGATGCCCAAAGGTTCAGGACTCCCCACACCCAAACTTCAAAGTCGGTTCTGTCCCTGCATTGTGCTGACTGCAAAACAGACAAGACTAACACGATTTGTGCAGCATTGCATTAGAAGGCTAGCATCAGCCTCTGTGCTAGTTCCATTTTTACATTAAAAGTTCTCCTCCATCTGTCTCTAACACAGACTCTAAGCTGCTTTATCTAGTAGAAGATGCAGTTTGATTTACTTCCTAATATACCAACAACAAGTTTCCTTAATGTTCTACCTAAGGTGACACTCAGGTGTTCCTATAATTTAAACAGCCCATTCTGCTGTATAATAGCCTGTATGGGGGCTTTTAGATTGCCCTGGTTGCAAACCCTGTCACAGTTAGTGATACGTTATCACCCTAATATTCTACAGAACATAAAGGTTGTGGGTTTTATTTTTTTTTACTTTCCCACTCCAATGTGTTCCCTGGTGCTTATCATTGCCAGACAAACTTGTCCAGCCAGGCAGGTGTTAGTAAAGTCTCCACAGGCTTCTTCGTGCTACACAGGTGGGTGTTAGTACTGTTTACTTGTTAGTAGTTGTTAGTTGTTGCACTGCTGACAGCCACAGTAGTGTAACTTGTGTCAGGCCAAGCTGTGTTGGGTTACTGAGGTTAGGGTTAATGATTTCGATGCTGTTAGTAGTTGTGATGATGTTATGTAATTGCGTTGTTAGGGTGAATTGTGATGATGGTATTAGTTTGTTAGTTCGTGGTCTGGGGGGGGGGGGGGTTTGTTAGATCAGCGATTCACAATGAGATGACACATGTGGGAAGACACACATATTGATGCACACACATACGCACACACATACACACACAAGTGTTAGATGGGTTACGGTACATTCCACATATACACATATATAAATATATCAACATGCAGCTTGTTCCTCTTTCTGCATGCAACCACTGGCAAAGAGGACACAGCAGATAAAAAACAACAACAGGGGACAAGATGAATCAGAGGCACCATGGAGAACATGCAGTGGCAGAGTGGAGGACGAAAAATCAAAAGGAGAAAAATAAAAAATAAAAAAAAAGAGGGGGAAGGAGGCGCCTCTCTTTCCATTTTCCATTTTACAGACCAATCAGAGAGGAGAAGTGTTTCTCAGGTACGCCATGCAGGAAAGGGGTGGGGGGGGGAGGGGGCTCGCCATTTGCGTGCAGGTGAGGGATGAGCCAATCAGTACACGCCTACATGTCAGTCACAGAGTGATGGAGTGGAAAAACCGGAAAAGGGGGGGGGGGGGTTTAAAGAAAAAAAGTGGTTGGCAACGAGGGATGGGGGGTGGGGGCTTTTTAAGCGTACAAGATTACCAACCGCATTTATCCTTTTATTGGTTTAGTTTTGATGTCTATGGCTCAAAAGGAAATAGACACGGGGCAAACCCAAACTAAGAAACAATTAGAATGATATCTACCGAACAATGGAGTTTGTTTACCATAGCGTGTCCAATGCCTGAGTGCTTTGTAGGAGAGGGGGAGAAAGGAAAGCAAAAAACTGTGAACAAAACAACTTCGGGAACAAAAAAAAGGAAAGCTAGAAGGCCTCTGGTGAGGTTAGTAGGTTGGTTGGAGTGGTTTCGCTAGGAGAAGGGCACAGGTTAGGTTAGTAGAATGAATCATTCCATGGATGGTGGTTAGTTTCACTAGCAGGTTAGTAAAGTTAGTAGTCAAGTTAGTAGTACAAACAGGCAAACGGTAGAGGCAGGGCACAGGTGGGTTACAAGCACCTGAGTGCTAGTGACCCTCATTGTTCTTTAATTCACTCTTCTTCTCTCTCTCTTTCACTCACTCACTCACTCATTCATGCATACACACACACACACAATTGAAAAAGCACTCACCTAGAGCTGAAAGCAGTGCTGGTCTGCTGGTTAACCCACTGTAAACTAAGACCAAAACCTCAGGTATTTTCTTCCTACCACAGCATCACTGCAGTTGGACAACAGACCACTGACCGTATCTTCTACATTGATTAGTTTCTAGCTGTGGACTGTAGTCTTGTCTGCTTCCCACTGCCCCTGGATCTGCTGCAGTCACTGTTTTTCATGCACAGCAAAACTATTTACAATGCATGGAATTAAAATTAATACTGAAAGTGAAAATCAATTAAAAAAAAATCTGATTCACAACTAAAAGTCTATAAAATGTCCCTCACAGTTTGCCAAAGTGATGCCCTCAAAATTCTTGTTTGGTCTGACTGACAGTCCAAAACTCAATATTCAATTTACAATCATATGAAACAAAGAAAAGCAGCAGATCCTCACATTTCACAGAGTGAAACTCAAACAAGTACATGTTTGGCATCTTTGCTTGATGAATTAGTCAATCAAGATGAAAATAGTTGCCAATTAATCATTTCATCACTAACTAAAATCCAAACATGCTTCTATCCATTCATAAATCTTCCACTTGTCATCATATTTGTCCCTCCCTATGACCCTTCAAATCTTTCTTTTTCAGGGCTTATCAGTATCCTAACTAATTTTATATCTCCTCTGCTCTCCTCTCCTCTCCTGTTTGCTTGGTCGCTCACTCTTCTGTTTCCTCTTGTCTGGTTACCTGTCTCAGGTTGCGGGTGACCTTGACGTCATGCCAGGCGTTGTCGTTGAACTTGCCGTTGACGGGCTCCACCAAGGCCTCGAAGGCCCCGGAGCCAAGGTTGATGACAAGCGACACGGCACCGTTCTTCAGTGCCAGGTTGACGTAGTCGGCTGACTTGCCAGTGTGCAGCATCAAGCCATTACGCTGCAGCGTTTTGAAGGAGAGCGTGATTTCATCGCTGCTAGACTGGATGGGGTTGGGCGACAGGTCGTAGCAGAAGTACTCAGAGCCCTTGAAGGTGGCAACATACTCCTCGCGAGCTGAGATAGAAGAGTGAGGAGACAGGGGAGGAAGAACAAAGTGTGGAGCCATTATACTCTTGTTGAGCATTATTATCATGATTAGAACAAAATCCAAGCTATGTTGCTTCTTCCCACACTCCTCTTCACAATATGCTCGAAGATGATAAAATGGTGGGTGTTCATCAGAGCCAGCGAGTAAAACAAAGCTCTGCAAGGCCTGGTTAAATTTGATTCGGATGTGCAGTACAAAACATATTGTTGAAGATGCTGAAAATGTTGTTACTGTCAAGCAAAGCCTCACTGATGCCAGCACTTGGAAGAAACACTTCCTTCCATACCTCTAATCGTACCATGGAGTGGTGTGTAAACAAGCTTTGATCACTCATGTGGGTTGGAGATTAAACAGTGTGGATGTGAGAGACAGTCGTGAGTCTGTAGCATTCCAAACTTGTTATGAAACCTGCCATCCTCTCTTTTGAGAGAACAGCTGTGCTGGCAGTCTGAAGTGATGTGGTCTTGTTTGACAACATGGCTCATTTCGTGACGTTCACGAAATGCCAGAATGTGTGTGTCTGCGTATGTATCTGCAAGTGGCCGTAGAGATTAGAAAGGTTTTGAGACAGGTGACGATGAAGATGAGAATAGCAGCCTGTAAGCATCATGGCAGCCAAAGCAGGCAGGATTGGCGAGTTTGGAGTAACAAGCACACAGCCAATGGCAACTCACCTTGCACAGCCTTAGTGACCCCCAAGGACACTAGACCGAGGTTTTGCAATCCATCATCCTTAAGCTTACTCTCTCTCTTATCTACTCTCTTACACCTACTTAAGTGCACAGCCATATAGGCAAGCAGGCAGAGGAACAAATATGCACGCCTACACACACATCTGCGTGCAAAAAAATGATCATACTATCGTGCTGGCAAGCACGGGTGACATTATCTGTCTCCTTCACACCCATCCCCCTCCCCCAAAGCATCACCCTTCCTCCGCATCCAATCCAGCATTCTCCTCACCGGCATCCTTATATCTCTCACACCTCGCTTCAAGCTTCACGCCACCATTCCTCTCTGCACATCTCGTTGGCCTCTTTTTCTCTGCTCTGTGGAGCCTCTGGCGTAACCACCAACATGGTAATGAGGAGAACAGAGGGGAATTTAACACGTACTAGGTCAGGCTGGAGCAAGACAGACACTTGGTGAGGAGCCGTTGGAGAGGAAGAGGGGAGTGGGGGTGGGGGCGGATTGCCACGTAATAGAATGATGTGTAATAGGTTATTAAGGTAGTGAGAAGCAGAGAGAAGAGGTTTTGAAATGGAATCGGACGCACTTGAGTGAATATAACACAGAGAGAATAATGAGAAGGAAAAAGTGAGAATATGTTATAATTCAAAGAGCAATTATGGCAAATTGTCCTTGTTTGCTTTTGTTGCATGAAAAAAAAACGAAGTGTGAATGCCAATATATGAGTGAGAAACAACAAGTTGCTTGCCAGCATGCATGTGAGTTGCCCCAAGTGTGATTCCTTCCCTCCCAGCATGTTAATTAAGTGTGTGTGTGTGTGTGTGTGAAAAAGAGAGAGAGAGGGGGAGAGAGAAAGAGCATGGCTCAAAAAGAAAAAAAAAGTGTGTGAAACTTTGCGCTCAGCACGTGAGTGTGTATGTGTGTGCAGACAAGTATATGGTTTTTTTAGTGTGTATGAAATGTGCAGGGGTGTGGGTGGGTGCTGGTCTCTGTAAATATTGGTGTATTGCTGTCAGAAAAGCTATTACCAACTCAGGGCCTCGGGCTAGTCTTTACTGAGAGGAGCGAGAGCGAGGAGGAGGACGAGGAGGAGGAGGGAGGCACACACAATACACACACACACTTGCACAGAAAGAACAGCAACAAACGCTAACACAATCACACAAATGCACGGATACACACACAGGCAAGACACGTAGATAAATGTAGATGAGGTGGCACAGTGAGGACGGGAGCCAAGTTGCTCACAATGAGAACACACACAGCCGTCCAGCAGCATTCTAGCGGTAATTTACAGACGTGCCATTAGGTTTCAGTGTGGTGCTCCACCATTCTGTTGCTAATTTACAGACATGTCATTAGAGCAGACAGGAGCACATAAAGCATCTCTGCATCGATCTAGAAGCTCTGGCCCGCAACAACAACAGGCATATACACACACACACACACACAAATCAGGCAGGGAAAATGCATATTGGGTGACACAAACACGATGAAGAACATGTGTGGTGCATGCATGTATACACACACACACACACGTGCAGAAACATGCATGCTCTCAAGTGGGCAGGTTGGAGTGGATCTGTTGTAGCTCAGATTAATGGAGTGAGTCAGTATTAGCTCAGAGTAAACAGTGAGACAGACACTGACATACACACCACATGTCACACTTCATCCTGTGGAGAGCACTGCCGATCAAAGCAAGTGAGCGGGAGGATGAGGAGGGTGGAGAGCACAAACGTAAGAAAAGGGAAAAGGAAAGGAAAGCAGAAGGGAAAAAAGAAATCTCTCAGGCTAAAATACTTCATTTCCTGTGGAGATTTTTAAGTACACCATCTTGTTTCCTTTCTATTTGTTGTTTAAATGACGGTTTCTTGTGTGGTGGTATTTAAAGAATGTAAATAGTCTTCATTGCTCTCAGGTCACCTTGATTTTAATGATACTATGTGACTGAATAAAGTTAGTAAGTAAAGGAAAGGAAAAGAAGAATCTTTCAAGCTAGGTTATTTTCTATGGAGATAAAAGCTTTAAAGCTTTATAATTAAATGATTCCTTTTTATTACTCTTGTAGTCATTTGTTGACTATGACTTCTAATTGGTCGTTTTGAACTGTAACTGCTGATTTAAAAAGGCTGCTGTGTGACTGGTTGTTTTTCATTGCATTCAAGTTTCTTTCTAACTAAAGATCACAAAAAGGGAAATTTCTTTCAAAAAAAAAATAATTTTGCTTTGGAGGTTATAATTAGTTTTGTGAATCTTTATGTTATTCCTTGTTTTCACTTGTTTGTTTAATATCGCTGGGCATTTCTTCAGACTGGACAATAAATTGACTGACTGCAAAAGTGATCAACAGTTTGTAGTTTGCAGTTGCAGACCTATCTTGCTATAAATGGTTTTCTATTCTATTCTAATTTTCAGCTCTCTCTTGAGAACTTGATCTCACTGAGATGATTTGATTCAGTTCAATGATGCGGATGTCACGGCCGACGTTGGTAGGACAACCACTGACTTAACATTTTTGAGTTTTAAAAATAAGTATATAACCTGTAGTTTATGCACACCTGATGGCAAAAAGGCTAAGATATAGTTTCTCTGAAACTATAAAAAAGTATCCATGCCACAACAAAAACATGTTTGGAAAAGAAAGGAGGTGTGGAATTTCTATGAGGAACAACCAGGAAAATATGCAAGGAACTGGCATGCGAAGGATGAAAGGAATTATTAACTGCAGAGGCTACTGGCAGAGTGGGAATAGGCAAAAATGCAAAGATGGAGGATGACTGGCATCAGACTTTGATGGCTATCATTAAACTACTACTCTAATGAATAAAGCAGTGGGAAGACAGAAGAGGCAGTGTGAATAACTGATCTGATGGTTGCAACTGGGACCAGCTGCAACTGTGCCGCCCCTCTGACGATCAAACACACACCACTTGGATTTCTCTGTGTGTCTGTGTGCATATGGTGTGTGTGTGTGTGTGTGTCTCATATGGCTTTGTATCTTCTCATGGGTCTCCTCTTCAACATTTCACACACTAATTTGTCATTTCCATGGCAACCCTGTGTTACAGGGGTTACAGCAGATACGTGTGTTTGTGCATGTGTGTTTCAGGGGGGGAGAGAGAGAGAGAGAGAGGCAGGAAGAGAGATGGGGAAGGAGGGTGAGAGAGGGAGAAAGAGTGATTGAGTGAACAGTACATTATCATGGACAGCTGTACTGAATCAAAATGGCGGATGGAGGCTGGGAGCACATCAGGGGAGCCTACATTATACAGCACCTGATAGCAGGAGCGAGGTGGAAAAAAGATGCAGGGCAGAGAAAAGCCAGAAAGATGCACGAGCGGGATTTGAAAGAAGAGGGAATAAACGAGAGGAGATGGAGGGACTCATTGAGATGGGCAACACAAAATGGAAGAAAAGAGAGAAAGAGGTGGAGGGATGGAGACAAGGAAAGGGAGTGGCAGAGAGTGAGGGATGGATGGCTGAAGAGAACGAAAAAGAGAAAAATGCTGGTGTATCTAAATCCTAGTGTAGCAAGCCTCAATCATGGCAGCCCTGTCATTCTGGAGATAGCACACTGCAATTCCCCTGCACCTCGTTTTTAGCCCACCATGCAGTTCTGCTATCAGTTCCTCTCAGACTGTCCACACACGCAAATGCACACACACACACACACACAAACACACAGCATAAACTCAAACATCGTGCATAAAGGCATCCCTCCTTAATAACAGACAGGTGGATTAACTGCGCACTCGTACAGTATACAGATAGATGACCAGAGTTGGAAATGTATGTAAATGTATGCTAACATATGCATAGTCTCTATATTAAGTTAAAGTGTGAAAATCCATACAGCCAAGTTCAGTAAAGGCCACGACTGCCGTTTCCATCTCTGTTCAGTGATATACAGCATCTGACTTTGAAACCGATTGGGCTATCACATCACTGCCAGGGGAGCAATACTGTAGAGGAGGATATTACTGTCAGGACACAAGTGACAGATTGGTGGTCTGCAACGCTGGGCTCTTATTCCTTTTTGTTGTTGTTAAATTGAAGGAATTCATTCGCAACATGAAATATACTGTTCTGACAAAGCTGTTGCAGGCCCAGAAGTAAAACCAGTGCTGAAAAGATGAATCAATTAGCTGATCGACAGAAAATTAATCAACAATTCTGAAGACCGGTTAGTCATTTATTAAGCATAAGTGCACTTTTTGATAAATATAAGATTATCTTATTTTTTATTTTTCTTATCACTGCAAACTGATCTTTCAGTTTTGAAAATGTCCTTTATCACTATTTTCTGTCAATTTAAAGATCAAATAATAGACAGAGATTGACTATAGGGCTGTAACTAATGATTGAAACAGTGAAAAATACAGTGAAAAATACCCATCAGAGTTTCTCAAAGCCTAAGGCGATGTCATCACACACGTTTTGTCTGACAACCAAGCAAAAACACATGAAAAGCAGCAAGTTCCTAACTTTGAAGGAGAAGTTTTTTTAATGATCATCAAGTTCAAGTTCAAGTTCATTTTCTGTCAATGAAATGGTCTTAATTGACCAATCGTTGCAGCTCTAAACACATTAAAAATACTGAAAAGAATCATCATTTGCAGCCTATAATGAATAACTTCTTGTGACGTAAAGTAGTCCAGTGTGACGTATGCAAAACCAAAAGACAGTCAATTTAAAGTGATTAAATAAACTGGTCAAAGAAACATTTTTGCCTCATTAATAGTGCACAGCAATGCATTTAAGATTGGTTTTTGAGAAGATATGGTCTTATCTTTTTTAAGGGAATTTCAAAATGAGTTCCCTTGAGACAAATAGAGCTTAACTGAATATTATCTAATCCCATTGTATTCATTTTAAGAGGAAAAACTATGCACAACACACTTCCTGCCATTATGTTCAATCTTTTATTTCTTGTCCCTTTTTGTTTCTTTTATCTCTGCTCATCTCTCTCTGTGTCTGGAGCTTGAATTTGGCCTTCTCTCTTTTACCCAGGCAAACCAGCTTGCTTCCATGACAATGTCTGCAGGCAGAACACTGTATTTGTCTTAAGCTGGATAAGATCAGAGTCAGTTTCATCCGTGTTAGACACACACACTGCAGGGGTGCGCACACACACACACACACACATGTACATACATCATGGCACATACACACAGAGGAGACCATACAGCACTGAAAAAATGTGCATTTGTGCATACAGGCATCCAAACCGATTTGAAACAATGAAGTTAAATATACCCACACAGATAAATGACGACGCACAGATTTGCATGGATGCAGAGCCACACATATACTGCGGCGTCACACAACCACGCATGCACCTAATGAAACCACTTACAGCAGGTTGTTAACAAATAACAAGAGCATCAAGACCTCTTTTCATAAAGGTAATGTAATGGGCTTTTAATGAATGCTGTGGCTATTTCAGTTGTTGTAGTTATGCCAGACAAGTACCACAAGGAAATGAGTGTTTGTGTGTGTGTGTTTTTGTGTGTGCAAGTGTGGGTCCGCTTGTTCATGTGTTTGTTCTTGTTTTGGCAAACAGCAAAGAAATGAACTTCAAATGCCAGATGGGGTACTGGAGTGAATCGCCAATTGGGCCACTACACACAGCACCCGCCCAGACACAATGGAAATTGCTAGAACAGGTAAGAGACAATTGGAGCACAGACAGGCCTGTTTTTTCTCTTTCTTTCTAAAAAGGGACCGTTTGTGCGTGTGTGTTGGATGAGGTATCCGCATCACTGATGAATACCATCCTGGCTGATGCGAGACTGTGTCAAGTTGGGGAGCCCAAGAGAGATGCAGCTCCCCTGCTGAGAAACGCTGCAGTCTTATCTCCCTTCCTGTCTCCCTCCGCGTCTCCGACCTTCTCTTTTCAGCCCTCTTTTCCCACTTTCCGAAGGCGCTCCTATCTTTCCTCACCATCACTTTTGTACTCTCCGTCACCCTATACCGCCTTCTCCCGCCCTCCCTTTACACACTTGCAGCCAGCCCCCGCTCTATCTTTCCCCTTCATCCTCCGTAAACGGGGAGTGCGTTTGATGTCTTTATTTTTAGGCGATTACAGGGTGCCTCGGCTTTGTGTGTTCCCTATTAGCGTTGCGTTGAATGTGGGAAAATGTTAATGTCAACGCTCGCTAACAGGATGATAATTGCATACAATTACCAATAAATGTGTACATTTACTAGTGGGAGTGGTACACATTTCCCATGGTAAATCCGGGGGGGGCACAGACTGCGCTGCAGCTTTCATTACAAGAACTACATAGGTGTTAAGCATTAATGAACACTGCAGTATAATACTGCAATGGGTGCTAGTAGTGGAGAGTAGAGGCAGAATTAGTCCCATTAGTGGAAAGGGTATATCTAGTATTTTTTTTTTTTTGCTAACAATCTTTGGCACTGCTGGTGGTCATAGTGAGCACAACTTAGTTTTAACAGTTTTTTTTTTCTCTTTTCTCAACTCAAGATATGACCATTGGGAGCCAATTTCATGCCAGTCCGTCAGGCAGGCAGCCAATCACCAGACACTTGCCTCTTAGCACCAGGCGGCTCTCTCTCACCTCAAGTTGGACACTGCTCACTTGCCCGTCTTGCTGAATTATGTAAGCATTACAACTATACTGTGTAATGTGCGCCTGACAAATATGTTTTATTGACAGTTATGGAGTGCATTACAGGAATTTGGCAAATGGAAACAACATATTTTGGTGATTTTGAAAGAGCAGTATTTCTATAATACGATGTAAAAGGTCACTACACTTTAAGGCATGAGACAATTTGCTCAAATGTTTTCTGCTACGGCTTTAGATAGATAGATAGATACTTTACTGTTATTTTACTGTTGATTAATCAGTTGAATATATTGGGGGAAAAAATTAACAACTGTTTCCCCATGAGAGTATTTGATGTTTCTTTGTCATATATGACAAAAACTGAATTGGATATTTGGGGTTAAAGTTAACAGAAGTTATCAACCTCAGCAGAATTTTTGACAATTTTATGACATTTAATAATCAAAATGTTTATGTGACTGAAAAATGAGCAGATTATTTGATAATAAATATAATCATTATTTGTGGCGTTGAATGATGTAAAACTAACAACACAGTAATGAGATGTCTTGATAAATTACAAAGTACTAAGTACTTAAATAACAAAACAGTTTTTTTTTATTTGTTTTAGTTTATTTTAGCATGTATTTTATCAAAGAATAATCAGTGCTTGTGCAGTTTATTATTAGGACCGTTAGCTGATGATGAGTAAGAGGTAGGAGACATGCTGTACTGTGCTGGTACTGACTGGTTCCTCTTGTCTTGGCGTCTGCTGCCGCTCTCAACCCCACATATGGTGGAGTCAGCAAGGAGCTGCTGAGTGTATGTGTGTGTGTGACTCTGTGTGTGTGTGTGTGTGTGTGACTCTGTGTGTGTGGAGGCGTATTCCAGTAGTTGTGGCGACAAAAATCTGGTACAGTCACACTGCGAAGACCCACCTTGCTTATGACAAAATGCGGGTCCCCACTACATAAATCATTAAATATCAGAGTGAAGACTTGAAAATTTGCTTTAAGGTTTGGTTGAGGTTATAATTAGGTTAAGGTAAAGGATAAGATTAGGAAAGTAATGTCTATTGCAATGGTTAGGTGGTGGTTAAGCCTCCTGGAACTGAATGTAAGTCTGTGTAACGTCCCCAAAAGGGATGGAAACACAACTCTGTCTGTGTGTGTGTGTGTGTGTGTGTGTGTGTGAGAAAAGCATGCACATGTGTATGTCTGGGAGACAGTGTGAGAGAGGTGGAGTGACAACAACTAAAGCGACCATTTAAAGAGAAATCCAGAGAGTGTGACACTGAACATGTGTGTGTGTGTGTGTGTGTGTGTGTGTGCGCGCAGTGTGCGTCCATCTGTGTGTTTTTGCCATAAGACAATGTGTTAAAATGAGCCGCTTTGATTGCCGACGCTTTATGAGTCACAAGTGATGACTCACAGTCCACCTCCCCTGAACATGCACACGCACGCGCGCGCACACACACACACACACACACACCTCTTCCCTCTCCTGCATTCATCCACTGACCGTGAAGAATATGTGCAGGCAGCCTTACTCATGCATATTTACACTGAACACACACTCACTCACCTACTCAGCAGGCACTCTCTAAAGGTTATTGTGTGTGAGTGTGTGTCTGTTTGTCCGTCCGTTCACGTAAGCGCGCGTGTAAAGGTCACTTCAAGCGAGGCTGACCACTTGTTTATGCCGTGCACAGATTGTTGGATTGATATCGAGAACACTTGGACGTGCAGACAAACAACCATTATTAACTGCCTGAAATCTAAAAAATATAGATGTATAAATATCATAAACAAGCACCGCTGCCAATTGCATCCAAGAGCCACTCCTCAACCCTATTCAGAACGTGCAATCACTCATTCACCCAGAACCTTTCATGGTCTATTCTTGGCCAGACAGAGAGAAGAGAAAGGGCAAAATCTGCTACTTGGCTTTAAGCACATTTTCCATCCAGATTATTGCTGCTCAATACTTTTCAAAAAAAGAGAGAAAAAAAGAAAAAAGAATCCATTTCCCCTCTTCCTTTGGCTGCTCGATACTTATGAAAATCCAATTTGCCTCCCTCCTTTCTTTCTTTCCTTCACAATTCGTGCATTTTCACCCTCTCAAAGTGATTAGTGATCTGTGGGTATCGTTTCCAGGGAGAATGATAGCTGTGTTTTATGGAGGAGGGGAAAGGTCCCGGGCTCCCCATCAGGGCTGATGTCCCTTGGAGAATGACTGGGCTGGGAGGGCAGACAGGAGCACCGCTGTCCCTTTGCAGATACAGCCAGTTGCTCTACATCACAGGAGAGGAGACGACTCACTTTATCTCTCTCTCGCTTCCTCTCTCCCTCCCTACTCCCTCTATCATTCATTCCTTTAGCTATTCGCTCACAGGCGCAGTCTCTTTTTCTCAATTTCTCCGGGCACAGACGCACACACAAGCAGACACACATGCTATATATCTTTCTAAGACACCCCTCCCTGCACCCAATCCGCCCCCTCAAAGAAACTCATTTCAGCTTTGCGGGCTCCTCAAAAAGCCTCTTTACGCTGAGCTAACCTAAGCTAGGCTTCGTCTGCACCATTTGACAGCCTTTACATCTCAGTATGCAGAGCAAACACACACACACACACACACACACACAGAGCTTTTTCATGTGTACAGTTTCTGAAAGAGACTTCAAAGGTTGAAAAGAAAATAGAAGAAAAAGAAATCAGCCACAGTTCTACTTTCAGCCTATCACAATCCAAACGTCCGTAATAGTGAGGGCATCCACTATACACAAATACACTGAATACATTGTGTAATAATGCTGGAAACATATGTTAATACATGTCGGTCCTTAAGTAGGTGATTTAAAATGCTGAGCGTAAGCCAGATGAAGCAATTAAATTTTCACTGCCACCTGGATGATTCATGGCAGACATTTTAAGGCACAAACTCCAACAGTAGCAGCTTACTAAGCAATCAAAACAGAAAAAAAAGGCTCAGATAGAAATATACTTGTCAGAATGGTGATATCGAACAGTGATAGATGGTTGAAGAAATAATTTGCGCCCTATTGAAGATATTTCTGTCCACCAGCCTGGATGAACGTTTCAGTAAATACCACATTTCACTGAATACACGGCGGCCCCCGTCACAATGGGAGACAGCCGTCATCATGTCCTCTCTCATCCAATCAAAGAGCACAATAGATGCAGATCAGCCTGTCACGGTCGGGCCTGTCATCATGTGGGTCAATCAGTGTATTCATCAGCGTCATGCAGAGCCGGCTGATCCAGCAGCACCTACCTTCAGATTTTCAAAAGCACCATATGCTGGAGCTCGTATTTATTTGTGCACATGCTCGCACACACGCTGACACACACACGCACACCCGCACACACATGCATCATCAGCTTACCTGACCAAAAATGAAACATTTCATTTTAATGGTAACTGCAAATAAGAACCTTAATGGTTCTAAAGGTCTGCATTACCATACACAAAAGAACCTGTCAGTACATTCAGCTTCAAAACAATCCAGAAAACAGCCCATTAGCCATACACATGAGAAAATCAGTGGGGGAGGGGGGTACCTCTGAGTGTTCCTACATTCACAGAGGGTGGAGTCCCAAACAGTGACATAGAGGGCAGTAGGGGAAAAAGGGGAGAAAAAAGGGCAACAAGAGACAGGTGGCATTGTGAGTTTTGTTCATCTTGAGCAATGTTCAAAAAGCAGAGCAGTGGCACTTGTTCTTGGGCTGTGTTCAAAAACACTGGACATCTTGGGGGTGGAGGTACACCAGCATTGCTTTCATACAGGAGAACATCTGTTCAGAATCACATGTGCTCGACAGTGTGTGAGCAAGAGCCCATGTGACCACCAGCAGCAGCAGAGCAAGACATGCTGGAAGCCGATGAAAAGCCATGGATGAATGTGGGTGAAAAAACTGCCAGAGTCACTGGTTCAAATCATATCGTAAAAACACACACACACATGCACACACTCTCAATTCTCCCATCCCCTCAATCAAACTCTTACATACAGATGAGAGAAAATGAAATGAGGTGGAAGAGTAAAGACGAGTTCAAACCATCCATGGAGTCAGTCGATCAGTCGGCCCTTAGCTCCATTTCCATGACGTGGAGCAATGCCAAAGCTAACCCAGCCAAGCACCAGCAAGCCGCAGCCGTCTACACCCTCCCATTACCCACTCCTACATCAGCAGCCATGATTATAGTATATAACACAGTGGAAATTGCTCTCAGGCTCATCGTTCTCTTTAAAAATCACACCAGAAAGTAAGCTTTAAGGTCATTTTTAATTTATTGCTAAAATTAATTGTTCCACTGCAAATGTCCAAATCATCCATTCCAGTTTAAATTAAAACTGAATTTTTTGATAAGAACCATTTTAAAATGAAAAAATGTCAATTACAGAAAAAAAAACTGACCTTACTTCAGTGCCTAGAGAGACAACTTCCTCCCGCGCCAGGTGGCGATGAAGTGGGGGTGGGAGTGGGGGTGGGGGGGGGGGTTGCAAGGAGTTGTGAGTGTGGGAGTGAGGAGATAGGGGATGATGGTATAGCAGAGGACAACAGGAAGTGAGGTAAGAGGAGGCCATACCTTGGTCGCCAATCATCAGGTGTGCCAGACCTTAAAGGAAGACAAGAGCACAGTCAGCACAGCAAAGGTTCATGGAGCGTGAAATATGAGTGTGTGTGTGTGTGTGCGTGTGTGTGTGTGCATGTGTGTGTTGGCGATACAGGAGCCTGTCAGTGACATGCTGTGAAGGCTAAAGTACTGTGTAAAAGTGTGCACGTGTTTGTATGAGTCCTCTAAATTATTCCACAGGTCTAAAAAATAAAATAAGTTAAAATAAAACTTGCTCTGAAGACACTTACTCATCCTAGGCAGCGATCCTACGCACAGACAGGTACGTACACAGACGTTTGCACACAGTTGTGAACTAGGTCGTATGCAGAACAGTGTCTGTGTGTGCCTATGTCTCTGTAACCTTGAGGCTGGAGCCACTTCAGATGATTAAACATGGGATGTGGGACTTACCAGATGTCAGCAACCAACCCCTACATACCCACACAGACCAACATACATTAATTCCCCAAAAGAAGAGGTAATGAGAACATGAAGGCTGGACAGAGGAATATAAAGGACAAAGCTGACACGGAAGAGATATAAATGGATGAAAGTAATATGATGACAAAGGAAGGAATGCTAAAGCAATGTGTACTTAAATCAATACTTAATACATTTAAGAAAATGAAAAAGAGCGGATGAGAAGCAAAGAAAGAGATGTTTGAATTAAGATTTAACAGACAGACATAGACAGAATAGATCAATAGATAGATAGATTGATTGATAGACAGACAGACAGACAGATAGATAGATAGATAGATAGATAGATAGATAGATAGAAGTACAACCTACCTGGAGTGTAGCTGTGCTCTGGGAAGGTGTCGCAGCCGAGTGAGGAGAGAGAGAGACAGACATTCATTAACATGCATGCTAAGGTCTTGGGTTACCATGGCTACTTACTGTACATGCACACCCGTCCAGGGTTACCGTGGTAACATACATGCAAAGTCCACGCAAACGTCACAATGGATACCATGCTGCACTGGTAGCCAAAACTGAGGTTTGTCCACACGTACATACATACATACATACGCACACAGTGGCATTAAAATAACCCAGTCTCTCTCTATGAGTGTGCCGATACACTTACATAAGGGCACACACACACACACACACATACACACACTCACCCATACTCGCACATACAGAGGGTGAAGGGGGGAGGGGGTTTATGGGCAAACATATGCTTTCCTACCTGTATGTTTGGATTCAAGAGCCGTTTACCCCAGAACTTACCTTGCAGCCGCTTCCTCCACCCAGAGCCCCCCGACAGATAGCATGCAACACACACCCACACACACACACACACACACACATTCAGACGCATAGTCCCCCCCCCCCCCCCACATTCACACACACACACACACACACACTAACATTGACTATGGCAGTTAATGATGTGAAATAGCAGGAAAACATGTAGGGATGGATTAGCAATGCAGGAGGACAAGGGGCATGCATGGTTCAGTACTGAGACTGAGTGAGTGTGTGCGTGTTTGTGTGTGTGTGTGTGTAACAGTGTGCATGTGACAGTGTGTGTTTTCTGAGCTGTGAGCTCATCTGAGTGTTTCCTTGCCTCTGCCCTTGTGCTAGTAGCATGGCAGAAACAGGTGGAGCCATTAGCATGCTAACAGCGACTTGCCCTCAAGGACAACGCAAGCCAGGCCAGGCCTAACGAGCTAGGTTCACTCTGCCTTCACCGGAGGGCATGATGGCTCAGACAGTAATTTATGCATAGCCCTGCCCGAACTCTCTTCAGTATATATTTTCTTAATCTCAAAAAACAATTTTCTCTCCAAAACTGACATATTGTTGTGCAATCAGAAACAAAATCCAGATAAATGGACTTCTCCTCACAAGGAAAGATGTGATACACTATCCTTCAGGGGAGAAAAAAAATGCTTACAGTATTATACTGCAATATTATATCATTGTGCTAATGTATCTATGCTTGTCACAAATCTGCAAAAATATGAGCGTGAGCAAAAGTGTATCATTAGGGAGCCTTGAAGATAACTAATTGTAAATGTGTATGGACACTAGCGCAGCCAGGGTAAAATTGCTTATTTCCGGCTCACACGCACTCCTGTGCATCCATTTTCTCCTCAAGTAGAGCACATTCCTTCAGTATTAAAGATTCACAGCAGATGTTTTTTTTTTTTGTAATTTTCATAGGGTAATAAATTTTGTCTGAAAGCTTTACTGTGCAGCCTCCATGCGGTTGCTGTGTCCAAAATCACAATAATTTCAAGGTATCACATGAGAGATAAACCTTTATACCCAACCGACTCTGTCCTGCTCTTACAAAACAACTACACAACCCAGACTCACACGCTTGCTGCAAATAATCATCCTCATTTCCAAAGAGACATCTATGGTTCCACCATATACAATCAACATTTTACAAAACCTTCGGTACTGTTAACATCCTAAGTTTACTCTTACTAGTGAAAAGAGATTTTGACTTGAGCTTTTAGTCATTTTACTCCCATTTTTAGTCATTTTACTCCCACATAGCACAACTGTGTATGAGTTATTCCTTGGTAGTGATACTGTTGCATAGATATTAGCTCAGCCTACTGATCCTGTGGTTGGAGATATCCCACTAAGCTGGTATCTTGTTAGACTGAAATGAACGACAGTTAATGCAAGCCAGTTAAAAAAACAAACAAACAAACAAATAAACAAAAACCTCATGTTGTACCACTACACAGCACTCCAAGTACTTAAACCATCCACAAAGAATCCATCATCCGCTCACTTCTCTGACCTCTCTGTATTTCTGAACTATTTTCAGGGAATGAGTTGCATGATTCAGAGAGGTCTAAGATAAGAACCAAGCATCAGAGGATGTTGCATTCTGTTCAAGGTTTATGTTTTTGTTAACTGGTTCCATTTACTGCTGTTTATTTCTGTCTGAAAAGATGTTGTTTCGCCGCAATAGTACCTCGAAGAGCTTTCCTGAGTCTATGTCCATGAATTACAATAACATCACTACTGAGAAACCAAGGAAAAGACAAATTAACCATTTAAAATATTTATTTCACCATTATAATCTAAACCCTTCAGCAACTTCTACCTAATATCCAAAACAATACACTCATACCAACTAAGGATGTCACAACATCAGAATTTTAAACTCCAGTACAACACAAAAAATCAGTACTTGATATATCTTTTGATAACATGGCAAAAAGAGAAAAAAGTTACAGGCATACAAAATGGGTGGATTTTTTTTTCTTTTTCTTTTTTAAAATTTTTTTCAATTAACATTCTGCACACAGTACTGGTACAGAGCACATACCAACACAACTGTAATAATGTTAATGTCAGTACAGGCTTTAGTTGAAAGCCTTATTGGAAATCCGAGTTTTATTTTTATTAGCTTCAGCGCGTAGCTTAGCTTTTTTTGATACTTTTGACAATCTTAATACCAAAAAGGGAGCTAAAATTATTCTATGTATTATAGTATTATTTATGCTGGTAAAGGTATATAATTTCACATGAGAGCAGATCTGCCACAATCCAATGCATTACTGCTCAACCCGTATCCATCCAAAGAGACCTCCTAACTGGAACTATGTTATGAGATTTCTATTGCTAACATCAGCCATTACTGCCAAGAGAAAAAATAACGTCATCACTTGTTCCCCACAGCAACACAGGCATCACTCACAATTGAAATGTGAGTCCATCTGTAGAAATATAATAAAAAAAAGTCTCTAAAAATGTGTAAGTAGCCTTTTGTTGAGCAACAAATTGCCGGTCCAAAACAGGTATCCGGTGAGAGTCTTTATGTTAAAATGTCTGCACCTCACATTTAGCCTGGAGAGATACACTGCTATTAGCTTACTCAGTGGTGATGCAACTACTGCTGGTGCTAAAGCCTGCGCGCTGCGTGAATGTGTTTCTCTGTGTGTTTCTATGATTGTGTTACATGTGTTTGTGCAGGTATGTGTGTGTGTGTGTGTGTGTCAGTGCTGTCTGTGTCTCCCACTGTGTCCTAACCAGCAACAAAACAGCAGACTGGATTAGACTGGCTTGGATCACACATAATTCTCAGTGCTGAGTTTCTGCAGAAAACTGATCATACTGTAGCTTCACCTGTGAGTGTTAGGGCTGCAAATAATAATTGTTTTCATCAAAGATTCACTTGATTTAGCAATTAATTGTTGTAGAATGGCAAAGAAATAATGACCAGAAGCAGAAGAACCAAAAGCCCAGTATTTGCAGGTGAGGTCTACAGATTGTTGTTTTGTCTGACCAACACACAAAAACTAGAAGATATTCAAATTTACAATCAGGCAAAACAGAGAAATGCAGAAAATCCTCACATTTTAGAAGCCTGAAAGGTGGAATGTTTGGCATTTTTGCATTATCTTAAAAGTAAAGCTGCAAAAAACGATTGTGTTCATGATTGATTAATCTGCATAGACTGTATCATTATAGACCTAATTAATCATTTTATCTATAAAATGTCACAAAACAGTGAACTATGCATGCTTTTTGCATAGTTTGTTTTAGTCAAGCTTCAGTCCAAAACACAAGGATTTTAAGTGTCCTATCACAGCAGCAAAGAACAGCATAAAATTCTCACGTTCAAGTAGCTTGTACCAGTAAATGCATTTTTGCTTGAAAAAGATGAATTTGATTTCTGTCGAGCAACTAATCAATTAATTGACTAGTCGCTGCAGCTCCGCTTAAATAATTAATTGTTCCTTTGTCGATCCACAAATCATTCCAACACTAGTGGGCGTAAGGCACCAGGTACCTTTTTGATCTACTTGGAAAATTAAGACCAGCAGTCGAGACATTACCACTTTAAGGGTGCCTGTGATACATGAACATGCTAACACGGTCCCCACTCCAAACATGTAAACAGAGCACATGTGTGTGGCCTGAATTCACCAGGAGCTGGGACGGAGCTGTAGCACACAGTGCAAGATGGGGGAGGTTGGCACTGAGGTGTGGGGGCAGTGAGGAAGAGCAGAAAAATGGACAGAGAAACTCTTCTGGCTCCCTATTAGTCTTGTCTCTGTGGTAACATAGGTCATCCCACTGTCCACTAAATACTAAGGTGTGATATGGTGGGTGGCTAAAGGGCGGTGTGATGCTTGCAGTGCTGCTGAGTGGGGTGTGAGCTCAGGTCGGGACAAACAGTGGCAGTGCAGCAAGGCCACTTTGCCATTTTGGGCAGATGCATTCAGTCGCTGGTATGCAGCTGAAAGGTGTCTTTGGCGTCAAAAAAAAAAGAGAAAAAAAACCCATACACGAGCAGAGAGCGTTATCGATTAAGCATGCAGACTGCCTCTGTGAATGAACTGAAGCAAATCTGATGACACACACAACTAAGCAGGGGGAAATTAAAGCATTTGCAATACTGGTCATAACAAGGTAGCTGAGCTCATTAAGCAGCTGTTTCATTTTTGTAATGGCCATCATTACAGTGCCCTGTATATCTGGCACTTGTGTTGACCAAAGGCTTGTTTAACAGTATTAAAGGGAAGGCGTTCTTACAGGATTGGGATACTAAATCATTTGGAAAACTGAATTTTTCCTCTGTCTCTTCCACATAAAAGTTATATTTTTATATCAGTCTGTTTATTGTCACAGTTCTTTAAATTTATAAAGGACTACTGACAACCCATTATTTCCTCTTTTATAAAGCATAAAAGCATTGACGCAGAAGCACATACTATGCACACTCACACACACATCCCCAAAAAAGGCTGCAAGTTGTTCAAATTAATGGCAGGTGATAGATTGTGCACACTTCATTTCAACACCGAAGTAAGGTACCTGTCAAGGGCATCTAGAATCAATGCAATCCATTAACACGGGCAGCCAGATATCAGCCATGTAACAACCACTGATTTCTGGCCTCTTAGCCTAGTTCCAGTTGACATTTCTCAACAAGAGCCAACACTGTAAGCATATAGATCCATAACAGATCAATATGGTTATTGTGTTTTGCAAAGACAACAGAGGAGCTCATCAAGGCCTTGATGCCGCCAGTCAGGTAACGCTTTCTCAATGAACCTCAAGAATTTCACTCCGACTCTCCTAACTCTCAGGCTTGACAGTCTGAGTGCAGCGCATAACAGCTGTGCTTAAGCTCTCACCTCCAGCTTCACTACACTGACTACACTTCTTGCTTAGAAGAGCTTTGAACTCTGGAGGCACATAGTAAACTGGCATTAAGATTTGCCGCCATAAAAAAAATATCAGATTTAATCAGTATGCATGCCTTGCACTGTTTGTGAAGGCTGCTGGGCCATACGCACCAAACTGAAGGCAGCTGTGAAGGTGTAAATGAAAAATAGATGTCTACACTCAGGTGTTTGGAACTTGAAGTCTAAATTAGGTGTGTGATTTAGTGTATGTGTGTATGTAAAGGATGGTGTGTATATGATGGCTCAGCATGGTTCTGGGCCTTACCTTCGCTGCAGTCGTTGCCTTGATAACCGGTATCGGAGCAGTCGCAGACGGCCTGGTCGTTGACCACGCTGCACACACCTCCGTTCTGGCACTGGTGATCGGGTCCGCAGCCAGCTGTTACTGTGACCCCCTCTGAGCTGTCCAGTGTCACCAGTGAGCCATTGATGCTCACCGCCGTGATCCAGCCACGGAATGCAGGGTGTTCTCGCACCGAAGGGGATGTGAGACGCAGGGGCGAGGAGTGGAGTTCCGGTGTCACCCCACCCATGAAGGTGTGACTGAATACTGTCATGTCTCTTCTCTTGCTTTTCACTTCCGCCCATCCTTCCAGCCGCCCGTCCACTTCTAAGGAGGTGTTCCTCCAGTCCCGCTTGACACGCACTGTGTGCCAGTGCCCGTCACTGACCGCCACACCTGATTGCAGTTCGGCCGGCTCAGCACAGAAGATGGAGAAGCGCAGGCGGAGGTGGCCGTGGAGAAGCAGCAGCTCCAGGAAGTCACAGAAGCCCTCATCATCCAGGTAGAGCAGCAGGCCCTCCTGGCTGTGAGTCCGCAGGCTGAAGCTCAGCACGCTCTCGCAGCAAGCGTTCCACACTGGGAACCGCCCCCACTGGCTGGACACACCTCCAAACTCCAGGACCTCCCCTTGGGCCTGGCCCCCCACGCTGCACAGGCACAGCCCCAGGAAGAGCAGGGGGGCCGCCGCCCAAACACACACCGCCATCACACTCATACACACACTCACTCTCACACTCACACACACACACACGGGAGGAGATAGAGGCTAGAGCTGCTGTGTTCCCTCTAGCCTACTGCTCATGGTGACTACTGTAGGGCACTTTGTAGAACACCTGTGCGTCTCGGATGCACCCTGGTTTCTTTCTAGTGCTCTTTACAATACAGCTCCAGTGGTGTGGGGGTCAAACAGCAGCTCCTGACGTCCTGTGGATCTTCTTTTGCCTTGGTCTGGTGTTTGTGTCTTGTCTGAGCTGTTCAGTGTCTTCTTTCTATTCAGTCTTTCATTCTTCACTTCTAACATGTGAGATTCCAGGTGTGTGTGTTTGTGTGCATCTGTGTGAGTGCTAAATATGTGACGAATAGGATGTGAACTCCATCTTTGTGCCCTAAATAGGGCCTTATCCCCCATGAAGGCAACTCCCCACGGAGTATGAGTGTGTGTGTGGGTGTGTGCTCACACATTGGTAATGGAGAGAAATGACATAGTCATAGCAGAATTTTCTCCCCCCCCTTCCCTGTCTTAGTAGGGCAATACTTAAATGTGTGTGGGCAAAAAGGTGTATGTGTATGTGTGTGTGCGAGTGAGGTATGTGTGTCTCTCACTGCCACGTCATCACTCTCTCTCCAGCGACCTACAGAGAGAACAGAGACGGCACAATCAACCAGGGTCACACACACACACGCACACACACACACGCACAGCATAACAAGCCGAGCCCGCTATTATTCTCAAATTACTCTCTCTCATGCATTTTGTACACACACACACACACACACACACACACACACACACACACACACACACACACACACCACACACTGACATCACATTTTCACATTACACCTTTACCAGGCCCAAATCAAGACTGTACATGAACATACAGAAAATACACAATGAAACTGTAGATTTGTTCTTTCAAAGAGCACACACAACACTGATTCAAGCTGAACACACACACACACACACACACACACACACACACACACACGAACATCACCTCCTCAGTAGGGCTCCTATCATGCCGCAGGAGGTTTTTATAAGGTGGCATACCCGCCTTAACGTAGCAAAGCTCATTTTATAACCACTTCTGAGACTTGACAGTATATGAACGAGACGTTTTAACAAACGACCTTTGATTTTTTTTTGTTTATTTATGTGTGTATTATTGTTGTAAAGGAATTATTGACCACCGTCGTCGCGCCACCGTCCAGATTTCTGTTAGCTCCATCACAAAGAGCGGGAGCAGCACCGCGCGCTGCGGCGGATGACTCAAACCGCCTCGCTTTATCGAATTAGCGGCTTCAGAGCTCATTTCTAACAGCTGAACACATCCACACACACACACACAACACATAATGGTTGGAAATGAACACACACACACACACACAAATACACACTAGGCTACACAGTTTCTTCTCTGCGTCTCGAGTCTTTGAAAGGCGAAAAGCGGCGACATCGTAGTTATTGATAGACGGGGTGAATGAATGCGGTTGAAATATCGATTCTCGATTTGCTGCCATACCTCTTCTCCATTTTTTCTCTCCTACGCGTCCGCTACTTGACTAAACCGGGGGATTCGGTCTCATCACCTGCGCTGTATACTACTTAACTACAGTTTAGCCAACCTGCAACAAATGACTTTTTAACTCACACGTCAGTTGTTTTAATTTACATCACAACCTGTAAAGGTGATGTGAGCCTCGCCCAGGTAAATAAATAAAAAAAAACAACACACACACACACACACACAACAACAGCCGTTTTTTTCTCAATGCAGACACACATTGGCTGGAAAACCGACCTACCTCACGCGCTCCTGTGGTTCCGTGGCAACAGTGCGGCGCGCGACTCATCGATTCCCATTTGAGGAGGATCTCAAAGCCGCGAGAGAGGAGAGAACACCCGCGCGCCCTGTGGTAGATAGAGCCGGTCTACCGGACAGGGACAAAATTATCACAGGCTCGCCTCCAGGCGACAAGGTGCTATTGGTCTCCCCCTCGCTCGCGCTGCCTCTCTCTCTCTCTCTCTCTCTCTCTCTCTCTCTCTCTCACTAGATCTTCTTCCCTCACTCGCGCTCACTCTCTCTCTGTCTGACTCAATGTCTCTCGCTCCTCTCTCTCTCCGTTTTCTTGAAGAGGAAAAGGTGCAGTCTGATGCTCTCCGCGAGACTCGGCAGAGGGAGCGTCACGTGGTCGCGAGAGAGAGAAGGAGTATGTGTGTGTATGCGTGTTTGTGTATATGTGTGTGAGAGAGGGAGATCGAGAGGATGGGCGGGGCCGCGCGCTGCTGCAGCACCTTGGACAGCGCGCACTCACCGCCCGCAAGAATCCGAAACGCAATTACCGGAGGCAGAAAATAAGGCGAGTGCCCAGGTAGATCCGAGTGATTAAATCCGCGAGTGACGGTGACGATGGCCTTTACCTCTCTCGTGCTACAGGAGCGAGTGCAAGGAGGACCGCAATTCATTGAGCTGTGTGTGTGTGTGTGTGTGTGTGTGTGGGGAGAGGAAGGACAGAATGAAAAGGAAACACAGGAAGGCCGTGTAGATTTACAAATCTCTCACTCGGGTTCTGCTTCCCTCCCTCACACACAGTTACGCTCACACGCACACAGACTTAATTCATCTGAGCAGACATAAACACGGTTCTAAAGTCTAATTAGTGGATATATTAAATAACGGGATGCTTTTTAACTAAGGCCCATTTAATGTTTCAACGTGACTGTGTCCACATGGACAAAATCAGGTCCATAACGAAAAGGTTTTCCCATTTTGATGTGGAAGATCTTAACTTGTCTTCATGCAGTCCCACACACTGGGGTGACCTGGAACATTGATTGACAGCCAGTCATACAACACCTGCACATGGTTTTTGGAATGAGATGTTCATCAGTTACATGTGGAAGGAACATTCAAGTGTCCGTCTACTTTTGACCACAGTGCACTAACATGAGATCCCACTGAGGATCCCTCATGAGTTTATGTGTGATGTAAAGTATATGTGGTCAGGCAAGCAGGTGGATCCACTTTAGGCTATTTGATTGGGTGTGATGCTCAGGTTCTTTTGAGCACATAGTGTGTTTACGTTCATGCTATATGTACAAATATTCTCAAATACGCACATTATCCCGAGCAAGACCACACATTCAGATGCTCACAAAGAGGGATTTTTTCCCCAGCTTGTCCCTGGGAGAGACTCCAGCTGTGTTGAGCCTGGCTCAGAGGTGCTCTCCCTGGACTCGCTGGGCCAGCTGCTTCTGCCATTCTCCCTCCCTCCCTCCCTCCCTCCCTCTCTCTCTCTCTGTCTCCATCAATCTGTATAAATCACATGTGCTTTACTCCTTTTACTCTGCTTTAATGCTCACCTTCATTGAGTGCTGTAGCTGGAGTGGGGGGTGGGGAGTGGGAAAACTGGCACCAAGAGGCTGGGGTCTCCTGTAAGAAGAATAACCCCGACCTGATCAGAGATGCCGATTCAAGATGCGCTTGACAGAAACAATGAATGGAGCAGCATTCAGCATCTAACCATTCACAGTTGACATCTGCACACACACACATCCATGATTCGATTTTTGTGTGTCGTTGTCATCTTTATCTGCGTTTGTTTGCCACAGAATGTACAGTCTGTGCTGGCTGTTTGGTGAGATATTTGCTTATGTACAGATTTACTCCAGCAGGACAGGCAACTGGTAGACAGGAAGCTTTAATGGTTGAGCCATATCGTGTGACTACATACAGCAGAACACCAAGGCTCAAACTGATGTGAGCAACAGATATTGAAGCGAAATGGGCTGACCGCAGAGACGAGCGCTGGGAGGAAGAGGGGATGTCTGAGCATGCAGTTGTGCACATGTTTTTGGAGAGTGAGAGAACGAGACTGGGAGGAGGAGGAAGAGTTACTATGGAAACTATCTCAACATCAGCACCTGGTTTCCCATTGGACTGACCACCACCACCACCACCACGCCTCAAACCCTCCTCCTCATCCTCCTCCCTCCCCCCCCCCCTCCCCTCCTCTCTCTCTCTCCCTCTCTCTCTTTTCCCCCCCATCCCCAGGCCAGACTGACCTTTTGAACCAAATGGCATTATCAAATAATAACTTTCTTCCATCTCTTCCCTGTGCAGTGGAAAACGGCAAGCAAAATTTTGCTAGAAACACGTTTCAGTCTGGTGCACCATGTTCATTCAAAACTAAAAATAATTCAAAAATCTCAATCTTATCCAGTAACTTTTGTCAGGCATTTTGAGCCATTTTCCCTTCTTGCAAATACAAAATCATCTTGTTTTAATGTTTGTCAAAAAATGCATGTCTTCATCTTGAAAGAGGACAGAACGAAGCACTTTGCTGCAGTAAAATATTGATATTTTACTATATTTGATTCAAGAAAATTATTTCAAAATTGATTTATTCAGAAAGTAATCACACAGAGTTTTTTTTTAATCTAATGTTCATTAGTAGTATGGTCATGTTCATAGTTGATGATGTGTAAGTGTTTGCTGCAAAGACATCCTAAACATACATTCACATTTGAAAAAAAAAAATGTTCTGAGAAAGAAATTAAAACACAATGACCGATATCCTTTTTTCCTTTTGTGGGAGTATTACTTTTGCCTGACAAAACCATTAAAGAGGCTAGATTTATCTGCAATAATCCTGAAAGACTGAGCAGTGAACTTCAGGTAACTTTTGTTTTTTTATGGATTTTGGAATGAAACTTCTTTGTAGCTGATGAAGGGAAAGATGAGCAAAATGGTCAGCCATAATGGAGGCCCCATTTGGCATGCTACGGAGCAGGTTATCTGTTTCTACAAGAGCTATCAACCCGTGATGTGATGCATCATCAGCCCGTAAGAGGCACAGGGAAATGCATTATACCATGAGTATTTTAAATTGCTGCGACTCTATCAGCCAACATTAACCGTGACAGATATGGGCCGCCTCTGATTGCATTAGTCTTTATTGAATGATGAGGCGGAGGAGCTCTATTCTGTACATTCCTCCATCCATGTTTGTTCCTCCTTTGCCTCTTCTCACTTCCCCTCTCCCTTCCTCTCTCTGACAGGCTGACAGCAGGCAGTGACCCCTGACTCTTTGCCTACTCAGCAGAGAGAAGGTCACTGTATGTGTGTGTGTGTGTGTGTCTGGGTGTGTATACATATTTTCTTTATATATGTGTGAGTGTGTGCAGGAGCGCTTGTGCACGGGTAATGTGTGTCTAAACTGCCAGCAGAGAGAATATACAGCCAAAAATAAAAACTCATCTGTCAGCATCCAGCGGGTTTGTGTGTGTGTGTGTGTTTGTGCCCATATTTTGCGCTTGCATTTATGTCAGTTTGTGCTACAGCGTTCAGAGTCGAGCTTGCGACGGCAAGGTTTGCTGTGAATGGTGACAAACGGCACGGGGGGTGGAGGGCTGGTTTAACGCTGATATAAACAGTGTGATTACATGTATGTAGCAGGCTTACCGTGTCATTTAAAACACTGCACTTACACAGTGGTGAGAGCGTATTATTATGGGGTATAATTTTATGAGAGTGAGGCAGACATTCCTGCTGTCACTCATACACAGGTTGGTCTTTTTCTAAGTGTAACTATGTGTGTGTGTGTGTGTCTGTGCATGCGCATAAGTGAGTTAGTGTGTGTATGTGTGAGTGTGTTTGACAGGCAACCACCCTTTTCTAAATGAGATTAAATGGGAGGTTTGTCTCTAATCGTGTTGTAATGAGTTTCTGTGTAGCTCATACATTTACTAATTCCACTTGCCAATAGTGCAAACATCTACGTGCGCATGTGTGTATGTGTGTGTGTGTGTGTCTCTGTGTGTGAGGCAGGAGAGGTCACCTCCCTGCTTTCTTACTCTCATTTATAACAATAGCACTGACCTGTCCTCATCAAAGGATTGCAATTTCTAAACACAAATAACATTAGCTTGTGTGCGCAAACATGCACAAATGGACGTCCACACGCACGCATGCACAAGAGCGAACAGCGCAGTCCATCTGTGTATGGATCTGCGTGTCATTAGAACCCTCAACAGGCATTAGCATTGATCATCTGACCAGCAGATGGAGAGTGACCGACAAGAACCAAACAAAGCTGGTCTGAGGTGAGGTTGAATGAGAGGAGAGGAAGTGCGTGTGTATGTGTGTGCGCGTGCGTGCGTGTGTGTGTTGCTCACATGTGTGGCCAAATGGAAAAAAAAAACCCAGATCCATAGTTCATTAGCCCTTGCACCACTGATTTATCGTGTGTGCATGTGTGTGTTTGTGTGCAGAGCTTCGTGTGTGTCTACGTGCATCAGAAGGAGCATAAATCTTGACCGACGAGCTGCTACTGGTTGTCATGGCTCTCAGCCCGTGGCAGTCCCTGCCCTACAGTAAGAGGTCATGGGTCAGGGTAGTTTTGTGCAGTGGAACAGACTTTAAGAGCGGATAATGAACAGGGAAACCAGTAACAAGGAACACATCGACCTCTTTTACCTTTCACCTTCAACCTTTTACCACACGGCCTCTAAAATGTCAGGATAGCTGCACAGCACATGGAGAGAACACTCCAGCGCTCCCACTGAGGGAGGCTGCGTGGACCTCACAGAGCGAGGGAAGGAAAAAAGTAAAGTGGATGCACCTGCGTAGCTGACCACATACTACACAGTTCACACACACACACACACACATGAATCATGATTAAATCCAATCATCACACTCATATATAATAGGCCCTTTATATGAAAGACACTTTGACATGTCACAACAGGAAATCACAGGTGTGGATTAATTCCATTCAGCTTCTTCAGTTTCAGAGTCCTGCTATAGTGCATGCTGGCTCACTGTCACAGGCTCGCGTATCTTTTCTTTCACTTTTAGTATATACTGCAGCTGACCTAACAAAATATGCATTGTTGCATGCAGTATGCAGACAATCAGGAATACTTAAACCCTCTTGTTCATGCAACCATTGTAGTACAATGAAGTGAAATTATGAAGTCAAAAGACAAAGCATATGATTTGGAACACAGCTAATGAGCTGTCATCTGTCTGGATTGTGGGTCAGAATAGTCAGAAATAGTCAAATTGCAACTAGATGTAGTAGGACATCCTGGTATTTTTGGCATCCTCCGTTTGACATGCTACGTATTGGAACATACATCTTTTTCTGGCATACTGAATACTGAACACCATAATAGCTCACTGGGACACTTAAATCCTGCTATCATTAGTTAATATTTCTGCAAAATTTAAATGTCTGCTGTGGAAAAGGCCTGTTGCTGAACATCTCATTCCAAAAGCAATCTCTTGCCTTCACTCTTCTGTGATGGCTTTTCATAAGATTTCAGAACCTGGCTTCTGGGATTTGCTCCCATTCAGCCACAAGAGCATTAGGGAGGTTCCATACAGATGCTGGGTGCAGGGCCCAGCTTGCAGTCATTGTTCCAGCTAATCCTAAAGGTGTTACGCAAGCCTATTTTTCCAAACCAAACGAGGAAAACCACTTCTTGCCTTGTGTATGACAGCTTCGGCATGTCGAAACAGACAAAGGACCTTCAACAAACTGTTGCTGCATAGTTGGAGGCATTCTATTGTTTGAATCATCATTGTATGCTGTACTGTAGCATGCAGATTTCCCTTAATGAAAAACAGCCCTAGACCAGAATCGCACCAAATGTAGTTTGTATTGATTGTACACACAGTAGTAGCCCATTTCGTGAGTCTGTGTGTGCAGGGGCATGAAGGCGCAAGTATGTTCACTCCGGCCACGGTGGAGAGGGGTAGTATGAATCAGGAAGTGTGAGCAGGGGAGAGGAGTGTTACTATGACAACGGGGGAGAATGTTCCAGGTGACAGTGAGATCGTTGAGATGCTAATTGTCCATTTTCAATCCTCCATAAAGTTTAACAGCCACTCTGCCTCCACATGTTATTCTAACTCAGTCACAGAGTATACCTCTGGGATGTACAGCTATTCCTCTGTTTCTCCACCCCTCCCTCCCTCTTTTGTTCATTTATAATGACACCCCATCCTCCCTTCACACCCCTTCATCTCCTCCTCCTTCCTCCTGCCATCACTGGCAGAGAAAGGGGAGGCAGTGTAAATACCATAGACGATCTGGAGCATATGTGTGCGTCTCTCTGGAGGCCAACCAACACCTGATCATCAGACCCTCTTTCCATCCATCTCTCTTTCGCTCTTGTTTCATTTGCCTCGTCCTTGCTCTCCTCCCCCTCTCTTTTTTTTTTACACTTGTCTCCCCTCTCCTCATTTCCTCCTGTCCAAATTCATCTCCCTCCAAGTTCCCTCTCCACCCCCACCACCTCTTCTCCCCCCTCATTCCCCGCTGTTTATCTCTACCGCTGCTCCCTCCCAGTGCAGTGCATTTAACCACTTTGTTCCCCTTTAAGATAAAGATAATTAAATCAGCAGCTAAATGAGAGAGAGTGTGTGCTGCTGGCGTCACCATGCAGCACTTTGATGTTCTATTTCAGTGCGATAGTATCAACATCAACTCATCAGTCCCAAACTACTGTTGCACACATTCACACACAATCTCACATAATATATGCACAATTCATGCATTCACACCCCACGTTCCACCCACTACCTCCATCCTCCTCACCCTACTCTTACAGTATGCACAAAGACAGATTCGACACGCTGAGCTCTACTGTCTTAGGTCTTATTTCCTGTCATCCAACCACAGCATTCTTTACTGTTGATCTCACCCACTTCTCTTCCTTCTTTCCTTCCCTCTCCAGACCTCTCCATCTCTCTCTTTTCTAATCTTATGCCTCTCTCCCTCTCTCTCCCCCGCCTCCTTCCTCCCGATCACCAGGTTGCTAGGCAACTGTGCTCCATTGATCTAGAGGAGCACGATGACAAGCTCCCATAACTGTCATGCAAACACACACACACACACACACACACACACAAAGGCACACACATGAACACACACATAGTTATTGGAGATGTCTAGTAGCACCTTTTAGAATGAAGGCGTCCTCGCTTATCTGATAAGGACAAGGAATGGGAGGAGAGAAGGAGGAGGGACAGAGTGATACAAATGACAGAAGAAGAGGAGGAGGAGGAGGAGGAGGGAATGGCTCTTTATGTTGCTTACCTACTCACACCCTCCCTCTCCCGTCTCCATTCTCATTCCCCATTTTTTCCCTCAGCTTTTCCATGTAACTCTTGCCATCGATGGAAAACAATTACCTTCCTTGGTGGCCTGGCTAAATTTCCAATCTGACCCATCACGCAGTCATGGCCACCTCATCATCGCAAACTACAAACTGGTTCCATTCCATTTGCGACTCCACTTCAGCACTTATCACACGCATTGTCACAATAAAATGAAACAAAAGAGGAGATGGTGGGTGAAAGAAGGGGAGGCAGAGTCATAAGTGGTAATAGGGCCAAGGCTGTGGTGCAAAATGGATGACTTTTTATTTACAGATGATGCAAATGTCAATATGTGTCTAAATACTTTAGACTGAAATATTGCATAAGGGTGGTGTCAGGTTTAGTGATGCATTTGTTCACCATATAATAAATATCTGACCCTGGGAAGGATAACTTAAGACTGTCAGACATGTAAATGTGAAGCTACAGTTGTGGACTGTTTGATTAGTGTAGCTTAGCATAATACCTTTAGCTTATATTAATAACTTGGCTCAGTTCAAACTATAAAGTATGGTAAAAGTATGAAAAATAAAAAAAAGCCTAAGCAGTACCTCTAAAGCTCACAAATTAACACATTATATTTTTGTTTATTTAAATTGTACAAAGGCAAAGGGTAAAGACAAGATTTGTAAAACTAAAAATTTCTGTATCTGGATATTTTACAGTTTTTTCCAGCCAGCTAATGGAGTGGGGGAGCATTAAGATAAGCTAAGCCAAGCTAACAATCTGGCCTTAGCTTCATATTTACATGTATGACAGTCTATCTACTCTCACATAAGAGTGATGCTTCTGATTTAAGTCTTGGCAAAGAAGCAAAGAATTGTATTTTCCAAAACTGGACAACTAAATTGCTTCAGGAGTTTTGTGTCTGTTGGAGCCACAGTTCTGCTATAACGAGAATGTAAAATATGGTCAACATTGCAAACCATTCAAATGATATTCAGTTAGATCAGTGAAAGGCTAATTGCCTCTGTTTCTCATCATTATAGTCAGCAATTAGTCATTTTAAAATACCATAAGCCAGAAGCACTCATTTGAAGAGAAGACATACAATCCTATGTCCTATCAACCAACATTCATATCAAAGACTGGATGAGAGATCATTTACACCGTGTGATGAATGAGCAGGTGATTTAGTTTTGTGGAGTTTTTTGTATCAAATATATACACGTACAAGAAACACTTACTATATGCACTTCTTTCTGCTCCATTATTTCAGAAATCGCTTGTTGCATAATCTTTTTTTCTCAGTCCTAGTTAAGAATGGTAGAAAATAAAATGAGGCTCTTCACAAGGCTGAGGGAGAGAAAGAGGAGCGAGTCATTAAGATAAAGACCTTGTGGAGCATTAGAAAAAAAAAGACTAAAAGCAGGATCTAAGGATGAAAAACAACTCATGGACAAATTAACATTTTGACCTCGTGGTGGCGCTAAAGGAAGAGAAGGGGAATAATGTAATAACCAATCATCCTGAGGGGGACATGGGCGTCTTTTTGTGCCAGTCGTTTTTGCAGGATAAGTGAAGGTTTAGACCTGCTGGTTTGATATCAGGAAAAGTCACAGGATTACAAAAGTCATGTGCATTCATCCTCTGGGGAACATGAATTTCTTGACAAAATTTCACAGCGGGATTTTATTTATTTATTCATTTATTTCTACTGCCGTAGTTGTTTCGTATAGGACTGCAGCTCACTGTTTTCATTATGGATTAATCTGCTGATTATTTTTTTTTTCCATTAATCACTTTTCAAACTGTGCAATATATATTAATATATTATTAAAAATCTAATTCATTAATTCAAAGGAAAAGAAGCAGATCTTCACATTGAAGAAGCCGAACACATGACATGTTTTTATATGAAAAATGATTATCAAAATAGATGCTAATTAATATCTGTCAATTGATTAATATTTAGGAATCTTCATATGTTTTGTGAGACAAAATTGTCAAAAAGTACAGCATGTCCCCCCTGACATAAGGAGTAGACAAGAACGTATTTAAGTGATGTAAAAGTACCTTAGGTTTGTACTGATAATGTACTTGAGTAAATCTACCACAGCAAATAACTTAACCTGAAAATTAGTAACTGACATAACTTTTGAGCTTTGGAGCTCTAAAACCGTTGCATGACCGCGGGTCAGCTTAAAAACAACAGAGATGATAATATTTACAGCAAAACTAGAGAGAAAAGGAAAATGTTCTTTTCTGTGTCAACCAGCAGAGAGTCTGTCAAGTGTCCAGAGCAAAATGTTCTGTCTCCAGCCAGAATGACAGACTCCCTTTCATCACATCAAATCACCTGCCAAGCCGAACATATTCATTGACAGCACAATTTTTCTTCGTCAGCTCCACACTATTCTGAGCTTCTAAATTCAACACATCGTTAAGATCAGAAAAAGAACGAACTGGAGAAAGAAAGAAAGAAAACTTTCATGAATCTCAAGTCTCTTACACCTCTTCATCTCAGTTCTCCTCCCCCACTCCAGTTCTGTCTCTGACTTCAGTAGAGACTCCAACAGCTTTATGCTGGCTCTTCTCCAGCAATTATCTGGTTGGTTCCACTCTGACGCAACCCAGACTCCACTCATCATCTTCTTCGTCATCAGCTGCTGCTTTCTCAGTGAAAGCGAGACTCCCTCTCTGACATCAACTCCTACTCATCTCCAGAATCGGCATCAGCCCTAGCTTTGCTCGACTTTTTCTCTGGCAGCCATTCAATCTCAGCTCCATCTCCTCTCTGGCCTTTTGGCCATGTTGGCGCCAATACTGGTTCTGCTCTGATATAGCTGTGACTTCACTTTGGCCCTGACTCCATTTTGACTTGAAGCCAGCTGTCCACCAGCTCTGGCTTTGGCTCTTAAACCTCAGAATCAAGACTGTTCTCTGTCCACTCCAAAAGCTATTCTAGCACAGAGGAAAGTCTTTATTTTCTGTCAAAAGTTCTGCCTAAGATAACAGTCTATTACAGGATCAGATTTAAGCCATACTAGCAGGATGCAGTGAACCATAATTGTGTGACTGACTGACAGGCTAATGTCAGTGTTGATTTGTCAGTCAGTTGAGCGCTTTGGCCCAGAGCGAAATAACCTGAAAAGACGAAATGAAGTTTTGTTGAGATATTGATGGGTTCCAGACAACAGACAGATATTCTTGTTTCAAAGAAGATCTTGGCGACCCCTCCTGACTTTTGTCTAATGCCACCATCAGGTCAACATTTAAATTTGTCCAGTGTTTTGATTTATGATCAAATACTTGTAAAACAAATTACATTCCCATCAGCCTCAGCTGCACTGTGTTTAGTGCTCCTTGGGTAATATTAGCCTGCTAATATGCTAAACTAATATGGTGAACATGGAAAACATTACATGAGCTTGACATCAGCATGTTTGCATTGTCATTGTGATAATGTTAGCATGCTGACTAAGTACAGCGTCACAGACCTTATTTTCTTTCCAAAGTCCTTTCTGAATAGTAAAGTGCCCTGCAGCCTATTTCAGGGTCACTTTATCTCCACCAAGCCCTTGCAGAGAATACCACTCAAATGTGGAATAATTGTCATTGCTGCTCGAGGACTGCTATCACTCCAAATTCTGTAGAGCCAACTTTAGCTGGCATAATGTCTATTGAATATGAAGGGCTCAGGCAGGCACAGGTACGTGGTCTAAGTTTTGACCATAGCAGAAACTCATTTTGAATGGTCATGGTCATTCTCTTTAAAAAGCACATGTGAGCTGCTCATTTAAATGAGACATTCTATAAAACATTTCTTTGGAAAAATAAAAGCATCCAGGGTTTGGCTGAGTTTTGTTGTGCCAACCCTTACTGTTGTCATGTTTTCATCTGTTGCTTTTATTTGTCATTGTTTATTGACAGTGATTTTTTTTAGTATTGTTATTTATTGTTTTTGATGTACAGTGACACTGAATGATTTGAAGGGTGCCTGTAAATAACATGCGTCGTTATTGTTATTGCAGTTGCACCATAACTGCTGCCTCTTCTCTGCAGTTTGTTCTTAAATGAAGTAGATTTACATTTTTACATCCCACACATTCTGTGTGTCACTACAAATTGTGCCGTGGAGTCTGCCACAAATTCTGTTGTTCCGATAGATGAACAGTCCTGCAGCCAGGAAAGCCAAAGGGGGTCCCTTCTGGTCATTCTCCTTAACACAGCATGGTTCTCACTCAAACAAGCTGATAAAGTTATAGACTTTGGTTAAGCTTGAGGAAGCTTTAGAGTATTAGTTTCCATTGCAGCGACTGGACTTAAGCCTTATTTGTACCAATTTTGGGGAAAATATCCCCTCAGTGATGTCAGTTCCAAGTGAGGAATGTTCATCTCTGTAGCCACTCACCACAAGCTGGAGGAATAAAAATACAAGTTGGATGATTAAACACTTAATAAAATTTTTCTAAGGTTACAATGACCCCAATTTAGATATTTGATTTATCTAACTTGGTAAATTAAATGAGGAAAAAGTGTTTAATTGCACTGCTGACAGAGGTTTTACTGTTTGATATCAGTCAATGAGAGAACGTAGCCTGTGGTTCATTATTATAAAACAAATTAAGATCAGCAGTAATCTAATTTAGGTATAAAAAAAGGGTAATTTTTGGGGGGAAAATGAATTACATGGATATTGCTCTCTTCTTAGTGGTGCAGAAAACCAAACAGAAGAGTCCACATTGCCTCTGCCTCTTTTATTTTATTGTCAGAATCTCTGTCAAACAAGTGGTGGCTTTTGTCTTCAACTTTGTGACAAAATTCTGAATATACGTATTAACTGAAGCCTCTGCCATCACGGACGGCAAATGTTGGCTTTTGTTGCTTTATCGTTTGCAAAACTTTCTTTGTTTTATCATCATTTCAATTATGACACCGACAGTGTTTGAAGACAAGAAGAATATCAGTCACGCCGATGAGAATACGATTCTCATTCTATTAGTCCAAGTCAATGCTTGTGCTTGTCCAACATTTTTTGTAAATGAGGTTTTTGCAGATCCAGTGTAAAAGCTGAGCCAAAATAGATAATATTGACTCGCTAATAATGACTTTCTTATCTTACAGTCCGTCACGTCATCATTATTAGTTGTTCTACTCGGAACAGAATCACATTCTCAGGCAACAGTGCTGATAGATGTGGCTGCTTTCACTGAGCCTGCATGCGATCCTGTGAGAGAAATCTCAAGAGTCACATGAGCAGTTCAGGATCAAACAGTCTGAGACCTCAGAGCCCAAAATGGCTCACTCATCTCTGCTCTCTACATATAGCACACTTTTATAGCTCACTTGGCCAGTTTCTCACCACGGCTGCCGAGACAGAGTCAGAGGTTCAAGAGCTTTTTTTTGTGTGCAAGCACAGCTGCTAGAGTGAGTCGATATGGAGGAGACCTTTGGATGAATTTTGTAGACCTCAGTTACTGTAGGAGAACAACCAAACATTGGAGGTTAGTTATACTATCTTGCAGGTGGATGATGGAAAAAAAAAACCAAATTCTGCTAACTGAAAAAAATCTCTTTTTGAAGCACAACCAGAAAGGAAGGAGTGGGTTAAGGAGATACAGACCATGCAGGCTTTTTACAAGGATGGGCTGAAATAAAGAAACTCACTAAGAGCAATAACATGGAGTGTTAAGTGAGAAAGCGTGGGGCAGAGTTTCTTATCATCTTCTCTATTGGCTGGGATAAACAAACTGAAGAAGGTGCTGAATGTTCCATTCAGTGATATACAAATGTAACTTGGCTAAAGAGGAGAAAATAGAAAGGACTGCAAGAAGAAGACAGAGATTGTTTTGGTCTCAACGTGAACAGCCTGGACAGACACAAAAAGATTTAGTATTGTGCTTACACAAGTTTGTAGTACTCGCAAGCAACAGATTTTTTTAAAAAAAGTGGTGTTGTAGTGGTTGTAATCGATGTAGCAGAAGCTGCAATATCAGGATTGTTTTCCCTCATGCCTGGTAAATGGACAAATACTCCATTTAACACAATTATTCGATTTAGTCTGATTATCCTGTTGATAGAGTGACTCTTTTGATTACATCAGGAATAACAAGTGGATTAATAAAGATTTAATCTGAACGTTTGAAGTCATTGCTTATGGTCTGTATTAGAGCTGAGAGCCTCAGACCGGTGGTAAAAACAAAATATTGTTCTTGGCGATAGGAGTAGACACACCAACACATTTTTTTCTCCAGAAGTTGCTACTCCCATTCATTCCTCTTTAGTTATCTTCATATTTACTGCAACATCTTTATTATCCATCTTCCAAACAAGAGATAACAAAATTTGCCAATTTCACCCACTGCAAAGCAAATAAAACACATCCCTCATCATAAAACTGTTTTTCTTTATCTGCACAGGAGACTTTTTATATTTCCCAAATTTTTTAATGTTACTTCTCATCATAATAAAATACATATGCCAGAAATAGAAGAAAAAAATCTTCCCGAAGAATACATCCCCATCAAACAGAAATACTGCAACAAAGTTAAGCCAAGATGACAGAGATAACAATAATGTGCACATATAGTTTAAGACATTTTTCAGAAGGAATTACCTCTTAAGTACACTTGTGTGTAGCTCTGTAGAGGTTTCTAGTCCCGCACCCGTCAAAAATGAGTTTTTCTTCTTGATCCTACAGCTGAATATTTGAGCTTCACTGTGTGCAGAGTCCAACATTACAAGGCTGCTTTCGCGTCCACTGCTGGAACTTTAAATTTTCTGTGTGCTCATTGAAAAATTATTAAGAAACCAGCCAACAAGCATAAGTTGTGACATCACTAAGTGTTTGGAAGCCAATCCTGATCCAATATTCAACAAACACACATGGTATTGTGCAAACTGCCAGTGCACATATCTGAAGCAGAAGACATCTTGTGTCTGGCAGCTAAACTTGTGAAATATTGACATAAAGTATACACAGAACATATTCATATATTCTGAAATGAAGGAGAAGGAAAAGGTGCCGTCTTAAAGATTTTAATGTGCTAATTATACATTTTATTTGCAATATCTACGTCAAACACACATTAGAGCATTATCATGTCTGAATACATGTGTGAGGAGATCTTTCATACAAGTAGCATATAATTTTCACAGCTAACATAAACTATTGGAAACTGCCACATTTACAGTGCAAACCGCATGCTTTAGTTTACAGTAATTAGGCAGCACTTTAGAGTGTAAAAAACAAGAAGAATTCGTTTTGAGCTGGTGATCTCAGGTCCATTTTCAGGTACACTTCAAACTCACACATTTATCCACCTGAGAGCTGATATTTAGGCTGCTGCTGTCAGTCAGTGAGCAGCTTCACTGCAACAGGTTTGGCTCTGAACAAGGGTATTCCTGTCGTAGATGCTTTCTCTTTCTCCAACTCAAAACACCAAGTGAAGTAAAACGTCTGCTGACTGCGTTCTCTTAGAGGAAGCAAAATGACATTACAGGTCAGACTGTTGCCGTCCACGTTGTTTGGTTTGGGATCAGTGCTCTCACAGCATACATGCAGAACATGTTATTTGGGAGAGCATGTAATGATGCACTTAGGGAGATAGAAACTCAGCACCCCCTGGTGTTAGGAGGGAATCCCTGTGTTATCTGTCCGAGTTCAAGTTTTAACAAATGCAAAGGCGCAAGCAGACACTAATTGAAAATAAATTAAGTTGTGCATGTAGCCTACAAGAAGATATTGAAAAGGACACATCAATCAATGGATCATTTAGATAATAGAAATAACAAGTGTTTCTGCGCCTTCTTTTACCGCAGTCGGACAAGGTCGCATCAACACGTTTATTTTTTTTAATTAATGTGTTATTTTTTTATATGACAACTGCAGAAGGATTGGCAGTGCAAGGTGGAAAAAACTCTTTGTGGCTCGACAGAATATTTATGATTTTAAACTTACTGATATAAACATAAGATATTTTTTTAACATAACATAAACAGTCTAAAGCCCTGTGTGGTTGTTTGGATGTCAGGGCCATTGGCTAACTGAAATGAAAACCTATTTCCAAAGCAAACAAGGATTTATCAGTTGTGACTGAACAGATGTTAGTTTGACAGGCTTTTGCTTTGCTCGGACCATTTCCTCAGACTGATAGAGCCCAAAACACCCGGAAAAGCTGCGTGGTTTCAAAATAATAGAGAGAGCTAATGGACATGTCTGTTATGATACGGCTTAGGTTCCCAAAATAAAATACAAACAGGTAAAATCGTTTTGTGACGGGCTGGCTAGAACTCCTCTAAATACTTAATGCATCAAAAAGGGAGGCTCAGCAATTTCACAAATTTGCGGTTTATTCTGAAAGCGGTTGAGCGGAAATAGACGTTTTTACAAAGTCACGATGATTTGACAATACAGCCCTGAAGGCAGGTTCTTAATGGTCGCGTTTTACTTTAGTTACTCTACAGCAGAGGCACATGTCAATCATTATGATGTCATTGTCGTTTTAAAGTAGCTGTCAAACTAAAACATAACCAGTTAGTCCAGCTCGCACCCGTCCTTCCAGTCGCTCCGCTATTACAGTCTGGACGTTTTATCATGTGGGTTTTCGGTTATGGGTCTCTCATATGGAAAGTGGATTTTCCTTATGAGGAAAAAAGAATAGGATACATTAAAGGGTTCAGCCGTCGGTTTTGGCAGGGCAGTACCGACCACCGAGGAGTACCGGGGAAGGTGAGTGTTGTCCAATGTTATTAGCATTAGCTTGCTAATTCATAACAGAGCAGCAGCAATAACGACTGATGCAATGTTGTCGTGCTGAGTTTGAGCTTCTGTGGGACTCTGAAGCGTTACCATATGGAGCAAGAAGAGTCGAGTCCCTCTTGTCGGTGTGTTTAATATCTAATTTGCTACCTCATGTCATTGACAAGTTGATGGATTTTAGTTAGCAATACCTGTGTGAACAGAGGAACAAATTGGACGTTGTTAATTTATTATATAATATATAAAATATCACATTTGGCCTATGGCCATTAAAAAATGAGTGTCTGGTTTTACACCAACACTGTTACTACCAGCTTATAGACTTCAGTACAAAAGTTACTGCATTTAAGGAAAGTCTTTGTATGTTGGCATTCAAGTAGATCCACAAGACATTTTTCATCTTTTAAAAATGAGTTAGACCTCACACAGCAGCTCATTGTGGTGATAGACTTATAGACCTTAAAAATCTAAAATCTGGTCTAGCATAGTCTGTTTTGTTGACCTCTAAATATTATGTCTTTCTAGTTTTTATTATAAAAGGCGTACATTATCCCACTTGGTATCACTGCTCTGTATGTTTCTGCCGCTGTTCCAAAGTGGTTTTTCCTCCATTTGTGTCCTTTACAGCCTGGCCGGGTCGTGACACTGGTGGAGGACCCTGAGGTAAGAAATACCCGTCCTGAACCGAAACATACACTACTTTGTAATACAGCTGCATCTAACGATTCATTTAATTCTCTTTGCTACTTTGCCAGTTACTTTGATCCATTAATTGTTTGAACTATATAATGAATGGAAAAAATCTGAAGAGATCTTGTTTTGACTGATCAACACTCACACAAACCCCAATTTAGTCAGTTTACTGTAATATGAAGCAAATAGTTGCAGTAAATAGTCATATTGGAGGGCCTGGGACCACCTAAAAGATGATTTGATTAGTACTGTTTTAGGTAAATTTTATGTTCGATGATCAGTAAATCAGCTTATCATTTCTGCATCAGGGTCGGAGTTTTTATTTAAAAATGACTTAAATGCTCACCAAACTAGTTGCCGATTCATTCTACATGACTTAATGAGCTAATTTTTGCATCTTAAATGCAAAAGGACCAAAAACAATCAGGTGTGCTAAAGTAAGATGCACAAACTTAATTCACAAGGTGGACATCCCATCAAAACTGATATACATTTTTAATGACATTAATTAAATTTGACATATTGCTCATAAATGGTACGATTTAATGGGAAGACAGATTGTGTTCAGCGGAAAAAAAACCAAAATCACATTTAATTCACACAGTAACAATAGATTACAAACATGGAAGGATCGTAATTGACCCCCCCTTGTTTTTATAACTTTATCATTGGGTGTAATTAATAGGCTAACAAATAACCATGGAAGTGAACAGCAAGATTTTTAAAATGAGATTCCACTTAAAAGAACACGTCAGTTATATTTGCTCACACCTTGTTTTTCTGAGCTGTATGGTAAGCATAAACGTGCATATTTTATTTACTGGCATACATGTGTGACATCAGACAAAGAAACACTCTCAACAGGGTGAGCAAGGGTGTGTACTGCACAGGAGATTAGATGGGATCTCGTACAGCTGAAACAAAGGGTAGGACAGCATATTGTATTCTGACCTTGAATGAGAGAAAATTTGTTGCAGCTGATGGGAAAGAGATAAAGGGATAGCGAGCGTGTCCCGTAAGGTAGCAAGAACACGGTAAGCATCATGAAAACGTGTATTTAGAGGTGACTGATGATTATCTTCTAAATTTACTGATAAGGTTAACATAAAGCTTTCATCATCTTTCCACAGCAGTGGACAAAAGATTATTTTGCCAAATCTTTGCTCAGTTCATCAATTACAGCTGGAATTGATAACACTGGAGGAACCAGCAAGAGCGAGTTAGATTTTGAACGCATCCAAACATAAAAATTCCAGGCTCTTCCTTCAGGTCTCCTGCCAAAGTCAAGCCCAAACACGTGATCGAACAAATGCCAGACTACTGTAGGTCTTGTGAATGTACTTCAGTCTGAAAAGGCTTGAGGTAACATGAGAGGCTTTATCCTGACATCATTGTTTCTGTTAGAAACAGTGACAAGCTCACTCTGCATTTCTGTCCTACAAATGTCACAGCTACTTTTCTCTTCAGGGGTGCGTTTGGGGTGTTGCCTACAAGCTGCCGACAGGCCGGGAGCAGGAAGTGAAGGACTACCTCGACCACCGAGAAAAAGGTGGCTATCAGGTCATCACAGTGACCTTTCACCCCCGTCCACCGCTCACTCCACCGCCCAACCAGACGCTGCTCTACATTGGCTCTCAGGACAATCCAAACTACCTCGGCCCCGCCCCTCTGGAGGAGATAGCCAACCAGATCATCAGCTCTACTGGTCCAAGCGGGCAAAACATAGAGTACCTGTTTCAGCTGGCTGATGCTGTGAGGAAAATTCTGCCGGAGGACTCAGACACACACCTGTTTTCTCTAGAAACTTTGGTGAAGGAAATACTGCGAATGGGTAGAAACACTGACACACTCAAACAGGTTGATTGTAATTTTAAAAAATAAAACCTGATCAAAGAGGCTGCATTTGTTAAATGATCTCAGGGTTTAAGGTACACATGGGGCCAGTTAGGATTTTTGTCACGCACAGTAGATATGTTGGCAAGGTTTGTTTTTATCCGTCCTGTAGGAACTATTGTCTTCCTACCTGACTGCCCTGCATCACCGCACAGAGAGGAAAAATGCACCTGCTCATAGGTGAGAGGCTCGTGCTCATGACAGGGGATGTAAACTTTAAACGTGGCTTCATCAGCTCAGCTGTGACCTAAGCTAGCGTAATTAACATAGTTAGCTAGCCTCCCAGCCACGATTAGATGCACTCTTCCTTCTGCGTGGTGATTCGTAAAGAAAATAGTTCCTACACAAAACAGCTGGTCTGTGGATCATCGAGTAAGTGGGTCATTATTTCTGCAAAAAAAGACATCGCTCTTGAGTTTTTCGGCACTTTGAGCACCACAAATGAAGTGTTATACTTGAAAGAGGGCAGACATCTCTTCAGACTAAATAGTACTGTACGTTTGAGAAAAGATGTGTATGTATTATTGATTTTTGTCCCTGAAAAAGACATCATTGTAACTGTTTCTGAAGATGCTCCTTTGGTACATGATCTCCCATCTCTTCCTGATATAAAAACCGAATTTCAAGACCAGAATCATCATCATCATGCTTCTGTAAACACACTATCGCCCAGTGTACAACTGCACAAGTACACCACATGGCTTAGACTGAACCTATCAGCTCTGCTTTTCCCTCATTCTGCCGGCATATGTGTCTCAGCACAGTGAACGTATCAAAGACTGCATCCGAAAAAAAAATAATGCAGAATAAAAATGGTGACAGCTCTCTCTGCGGTCCTGTCTTCCTTAAACACACACGGTTGCTTCCAGTGTTTATTGGCTTCAGTTTGTGCCAGCATCTGTACAACATAATATGCTCTGCTCAAAGCAGTGCAGAGAGAAACGTCTATATTTGAGGTTTGTCTCGGTGCAGAACATAATCTGCTGAGGACAGTTGGGTGATTCGGATGTATGCATGTAACCTGCAGGTATTTTACATCATCAGTCGACACATTCACTCCACCTCTCTAGAATAAAATACATATCACTTTACAAATGATGCAGCGAATTTATTTAACATGACAGTCTCAGTGTTGAGCTATTGAATAATACAAGAGAATGAACTGTATACAAATATGATAAAATGTTAAAGAACGTTATACATTTTATTACTTATTATATATATATAATCTTGTATTATATTCATTTATATTAAATTGTTTATATCAACGTCATTATCATACAATCCTTGCTGCTGTAACAGTAAATTTCCCCATAATGGGATTAATAAAGGATTATCTTGTATAGTGTTAGTATTAGACACGTCATGACATTCGATTACATTATAACTGTGCCATTGGTTTTTATAGTATTCAGTACTGTTAATGTAATTTTATATATTAATTCTACATATTTGTCATATTTTTTGTATTTATTTAAATGAATAGGCAATTTGTCATGTACTATTTCAGAAATCTTTTGAAAACAGGTAGACAGAAACAATGTAATGAGAAACAGTGATATGAAAAAGTACAGAAGTTCATGACACATGGGGAAAATCAGTGGTTGGATGTACTGTTCAGCAACAACAATAATAATAATAAAAAAATACACCTGAGGGGTTGTTATCTTGAAAGTAAAGTGGCCACCTTTGGGGCTGTTGAGCTGCTTGGCGAAACAGAATAAACACACCAAGTAAGTTAAATATTTGAAACTGTTTATCCCAGGACTGCTGTTCTGTGGGGTTTACTGAAGGCCAACATTGGCACGTGAGGTTCCAGAGGCAGGGCTCTCAGCCACTGAAACAACATCAGACGTCGTTTTAAACGGGCTGCACGGAGGGCTGGAGTTCGCAACAGTTTTAAAAGGTGTAGTTATTTTCTGCGGTGCCGGTCGGTCAGCCTGTAGAACACCTGGCAAGGCAGCCGGCCACTCAGGCGTAGTAACAGGGGGACACGAGCAGGTCCGTGAGCACGAGCAGCTGGTCATCAGTGAAGCACTGCCGGTGCTCCTGCCAGTTATCGTGGTGAGTGCGCCTGAACTCCGACAGGGTCTTCTTCACCGTCATCTTGGGACAAAAAAGACATTATCAAGTTGCTGTTAAAGAATGACAAACATGCATACGTGACCAGCACAGGCACTTTTTAAAGTTTATTACAAAGGAAGCACTGGCGGAATGTAACTAAAAGTATAATTACTCAAGTAATAATTCTTTCCATCCCAAAAAAGTCCAGACCTCAGACCTCCATTATTTAAAACAAATGTATAAATCACTGACAAAAACATTTACTATACATCATGATAATGGAGTAAATACTAATTAAATAGTCCCACCTTGCCTTCTTTTCCAGCATTTAGAGACAAACTTAGGAAATTTAACGACATCAGATTTTAGCAGCCGTTCCTATTTTTGATCATGTGTACATCAGAATATTTCAGTCATAAGTTCTTAAATAATCATCGCATGCACGGTGCAGTTAAAAAAGAGTAAATGATTATTTAACTTACCAGTGCAGCTACAGATCTTTAGCTTGTAGATAAGCCAGATGCGTTTGTTTCGTAACATATAACATATAAACACTAAGATATTCTCATTCATTCATTTTCCGCTTATCCGAGCTGTTTTCAATTCCCTTTTTATTCCGAACTTGAGTGGCTGTTCATCAGGCTCCTGAAAGATTGAGCAGAGCTCCTGCTCCTGGAGAATGATGATGTTCCATCACTGAAGTGGAACGAGTCCAGTTTAAAGTTGTGTGTTTGTGTCTCAGAATCAGGACATTTCTATTAAACCGAGCAGTAAACTCCTGCAGTAAAGAGGATGTTGATTGTTCTTTCCGTTGGTTCATTTGTTTTGAGGGGAGAAGAAAGTTAAGAGCTGACAAAAGCCTTTTTGATAACAGCCACTATCTATTCTTATAAACAAAGCTACCCTCAGGTTTAAGTGTGGAACTGCACCAAGGATGAATATGATTTGCTAAATAAATAGTTGCTATTTGAACGAAAAAACAAAGCGAATGCCACTCGCTGATCTGGATCCGTCAGCAGCTGACAATCCTTCCACCAACGGTCTCATTTGTTTACATGGATTAAAAACTAATGAGGTAACTGTAATTTATTGATGTTAAAATGCCACTTATAACAATTTAAATACGCAGTGTAGAAATTATTTAAAGTGAAACAAGTCTGGAATGAAAAGTAAGTGTGGTTCAACAAGGACAAAAAAACAGCGAATTAAACTGTTGATCACCATAACCAGGGATGTATTCATGACTTAAACATCAAGTTCATTCATTTTACATTGTGGTTTTCAAACAAAATTATTAGATTATGTTTTAAGGAAGAAATGAGGAGCCTCTAGTCTGGCAACCAGAGCAGATTCTGACTACAGATTAATCTGCCTGAAGACACCAAATAGCATAGCCCTTATTATTCTGCACAAAACTTGTACAACTATTCATTTCAGTAGCTTTCGTAACAGACTGAGTGATTCATCAGCTTGCAGATATATATATTATATATATTTTAACCGTATTCCATGGCTTTCTCCTTGTCATCTCTTTCACTTTGCAACAGGAGAAGCGCTAAATTATCATCATCATTGGCTCTCCATCGCTTTAATGTATTATTCAAACTCTGCACTACGGATTACATTGTATGTCTTCTTCATGCCTGAAGTAAGGCCAAAGACACAATTTTCTCCTCAATTGGACAATGAAATTGTATTCTTTCAGCTCATGAAGTGTTGAGCTAAATGTTTGTATGTGCATGTGTGTGTACTTGTGTGTGTACCTCAATAGGCTGTGGGTCATTGAGATGGTCACTCAGGTCCATCAGTATCTGAGGCATCCAGTCTGGGACGTCGTAGGGGCTCGACAGGATGCACGCACTGAGGCCGAGAACTCCAGCATGGCGCCGCACCAAGTCTGTGTGTGCCCGTGCACATGCACACACACACACACATGCACACACAAATGGAGAGTTAAAATGGGCTGTAGAATTTCAAGGTTCACAATTCCTCTGGGATAAGAAAGGGTAATAGGGCAAGTATTACTGTGATTGCCTCACCAGGTGATTGTGATGTGCACGTGTGTGTGTGTGTGTGTGTGTGTGTGTGTACCTGTGGAGGCCAGCTCTCCTCTGGCCCTGGGGAGGCAAGTCTGACTCAGCGTCTGGAGCTGTGTCTGCAGACTGGAGTCCAGAGGGAAGAACTGGCACTGCAGTAAACCACTGAGGGTGGTGCCTGCCATGTCCCTCACCTACCGAGAGAAAGAGGACGGGGGGTACAGAGGGGAAGGAGGGGTGGAACGAGGGGAGAGAGGGACAGAAAGGAGAGGAAGAATTTGATTTTTTTTTTTTTTAAAAAAAGAGAACTGTGAATATCGGAACCAACAAATAAAGGATGCGACAGAGAGCACCAGGCAGTTTTAGGACGAGAAACGCATACACAATTTATTAAAAGAGGAGAGTGCAAGGAGATCGGGGAAAAGCGAGACACACGGGACAGAGATGAGCCGAGGAGGAGGGGGAGGAGATAGATGCTGAGTTGAGCTGAGGTAAAATTCACTTGCAGAACATCACTGCCTTCCTGCATCACTTTGCATAAATTATGAATAAGCACTGAGTGACGGTGAATGCATTCAAATAGACAATGATGCAAAGACACCACTTTTCACCAGCTGTGTGCTTGCAGATTTTACAAAATATTAAGAGAGGCAACTGGTTTTGTGAGTTAGACAATCTGGGTGAAGCCCCGTGCTTATTGATTTTCCCTTGTACATGCAGATCAATGGAAAGAGATGAGCTCAAAAAGGTTTTTAAAGCAGGACGACAAGGGAGTGCACAAAAGATGATGTAACCCAATATTAGCAGAGACAATGCATCACTACTAACGCTGGTTTTATTGCACTCAATAAATAGACATGCATAATTAATTAACAACAGTTAGTCAATATTAATAGTCAAGACAAATATGCTTTTCCAAATTACAATTTAGGAACTAGATTGACTTTTGATATTATATTTAGATCACTTAAATTATAGGCAGCTACATAGGAGCGAAATGGCCGTGCTTTATCAACTTCCCTGTAACCACAGAAGAGAAAATAAATTAAGAGGCCAGCAGTGAGGTGGAGAGTTATTTTTAAGCAATATCTGTGACTAGAAAAGAGGAATTAAGATTTAGTGTGGAGAGACTAGGGGACAATAAGTGGCCATTTATAATCTGTGACAATTATACCTTACAGAGGGCGGCGATGGCTGTATTAAAACAGCATTTTCTGCCTTTTTGTGTGTACACTACCTCAAGCTGTTCATCAAGCAGCAGCTGGATCACCAACTTTCGGATGCGGAGCACCTCGGCAGGCACACTGAGCAGAGTAAACAAGTTGTAGAAAACCATGATCTGCAGGTAGGTCAGAACTGAGAAGCGAGCATGCCATGACCTGCTGCCTGCCATCTAGAGAGATGTGGGAGAGAAAAAGAGAGCAAGAGAAGACAGAAAAGGGTTACAGTTTGTATAGAGCGCCTTAGATGATGCTTTTATTTGTCTCGTGCAAACAAAGCATTATATTGTATACACGTGATTCACTCTGTATTCAGGTATCTTGTGAGAACAAAATTATTTTGTATTAGTTCACATGGAAAGAGCAAGAGTTACATTTACTAAAGTAAGTGTGGTAATTGTAATCGTATGAATAAAAGTACTAAAGTTTTAGCATCATAATATACTTGACGCATGAAAAGTTGAAGTGCTCATTATGCAGAATGGCTCACTTGAAAAAAATTATTTCTAGTCTACGATTCTAATCACTGATGCATTAATGTGTTTAGCATCACCTTAATGTTTTACCAGTTAAGGTGAAGCTCATTTTAATTATTTTATACACTGCTGGGTAGTTTCATCCATAATAATACATCATTCTTTATTATCTGATTTATACTTTATTAATAACTTCAATCTGCAAAGCAACTAGCAACTAAATCTGTAAGGCAATTGTAGTGGAGTAAAAAGTACAGGAGCCTATTTGCCTCTGAAATGTAGCATGATGCTCACCATGTTAATCATCTTCATTTAGCCAGTTTGCATTACACACGCAGAAGGGCAAAAACAGCTCCCTCCATCTTTACACTAAGCTAAGCTAAGCCATGCTAGGCGTCAGCTTGTATGATCGGTGGCCTCTTTCAAATCGCTTCACAAAACACATCTTGAAAAAAAAAAATTAAATAAATAAAATCTTTTTTATTGAAGCTAGCATCTTATCTTGTCTTATCTGAGTTACCGTCGATACCTTAAAATACTGTCAGGTGTTTGATTCAATATTATTGAGTCATTTATTTTTGTCTGCCTCATTATTATTATCATTATTATTATTATTCTTAGCCACCATCAAATATGAAACTGAAAACGTAATGCTTAAATATTCAGGGAGCACTGGAGTTGTTTCTCAGCAGGGGTGTCACTAACATACACAACCCACAGCCGAAAAATACTGTGAGCATTACAAAGTAAGCAAATTAAAATAGCACAGGTTGTTTTTAGTCCAGCAACACCTCGGGCAGCATTAGGCTTGGAACACTGACAGCAGGCAGGTGGGGCGCTTGTGTATGTGTGTCTGTTTGCATATTACCTCTTCCAGCGCTGCCAGAACCAGAGGGATGTGCTCAGGATACAGCAAGCCCTGGGACATGAGAGAGAGACACGTGCGCGCATCCTGCTTCATCTCATCATAGTTCTCATCAATCTCCACCGGGGCAATCTGCAGGGAGAGAGTAACAGAGAGAGAGATGGAGGGAGGTAGGAAGACACAGAACTACGCACCGTTTTGAGTAAATGAAGAGAGAAATTGAGTTTAATGGGCAAGTAAGATTGAGTGGGTAATAATGCTGTGCCGGAACCTGTGTGTGTGTGTGTGTGTGTGTGTGTGTGTGTTGTTACCTTGAAGAGGAGAGGGAGGAGCTGTAGTTGCTGCTGAACAGGAGTGGTGAAAGTTCGCCCTGCGCTCACCATCAACCATTTCAACACTGCAAATGGCACACACACACACACACACACACAGAGGAGATTTTGGGTTGCTGCCAAGCAATAAAAACAACAGACTTGGTGCTGTGACCTTACTGCAATGCTCTGCTAATAAAACACAATCTATCATGATTTAGTAGCTAATGATTTGGATAATTTCATGACCAGATATTTATCTGAATAATGCATATCAGAGTAGTAACAGAAACTGAAAGAGCAACAATGCACAAAAGACAAGGAATAATCTTGAATTTCCCTTGGGATCAATAAAGTATCTATCTATCTATAAGATCTAAATTCAGTCTATAGTACACAGGTACTCCACAACTAAAAACTGAAAGCAGGTGCTAATAAATCAGAAATCTCACTTGATAACAAAATCCAGCACAAATCACTGCAGTATGTTGTCTGTACAAATGTTAATATTAGAGACACCCTCCCAAATACTGAGTGAGACTTCTTTCTGTAACTGTTTTTTGAGAGGCATGAACACACACACCCAAGAAATTCTCCTTCGTCTCCACTTTGCTGCCTTTTAAAGTGGATTTAAAAGGTGAAATCAATCAATAAGGGATCACAGCTTTTAGCTTGTATCAGCTGACTTCAGTGTGTCAATCTATCTGTCCTGATACACACACACCTCTCTCTCTCTCTCTCTCTCTCTCTCTGTCTGTCCTTGGCCTTACACCATGCCCATCCACCACACAGTTTACAAGCTTGCATCCATGTTCTGACCCGTCTTGAGCAGTTTGACAGCCTGGGTGCGCTCGTCTGTCTCCTGGGTGTTCTCCTCGTGGACGTGGTTGTGGATCTCTGGCTCCGATGTGAGGGGCTTGAGGCGCTCTAGGACCCGGGTGACGAACTCCGCCACGTGGGGGGAGGATGTGGGCTGGGTGTTGGGCAGGGCCACGTCTATCATGAAGATATAGGTCAGGACACTGGAGAGAGAGGGGTGAGGGAGGAGAGGTGGGACGGAGGAAGATGGAGGGGCGAGAGGAAAAGAAACAAAGAAAAGGAAGCAGTTGAGACAGATACGGAGACAAGGAAGCTTAAAAGTGAACAGCCCAAACAGTGCAGACAAACTAATTAGATTCACCTACTTAACCATGATTACATAATCCAGAGGAGATAATTCAGTACCTTCCAATGCGCTCCCTGACGTTCTTATACACCTGGGTGAGTTTGGGCTCCAGGTAAGCCAGCAGCCTGTGCAGCAGCTCAGAGACTCTCCACTGCTGCTGGGCCAGACCTCCCTGAAGCACATACAGCAAACTGACAGAGACAGAGACAGAGAGGGAGGGGGGATTGAGAGAGGGAGGGGGGCAGTCAGCGTGCTATTGTCAGCTCAGCATACGTCAGCTCAAGTTACTACTGCATCCTGAAATCAGATACCTCTGAAACAAATTGTAGATGACATAAACACGTACTCTGTGCATATAGTTATTCACACACATGAACACACACACACACACACACACACAAACATGCACATACCTGGCGTCCCTAAACGAGCCGCCTTCTCCACTCAGCGGGCTCTCCATCAGCATCTCAAACAGCCAGTGGAGTTTTCTGGGGTCTCTGCCCTCCTATTGGACAGCAGCCAGTGCAAAATAGACACTAAGACACTGCACACATTCCTACTTTTATTTCCTTTTACTTACTATGGATGGTTGTTTATACAAATATATATCTTTTACATTTTACTGACCTATTACGCAAAAGCTACGCATCAATTTGCCAAGCAGATGACTATAAGTCAGCAGTGCAACTAAAATTGAACGACACACGCATGTACGGTATGTTTAAGAGAGGAGCAAATCCGTCTAAACTGATTTCAAACAAATTTGAAGTCCTTGTTGATCCAGCAGGGATTACAGTAAATGTCATCCTCCTGTGAAGAGCACAGATTTGGAAAATCCTCTGATAATAGTGAAGAGACAAAGAGGGGAAAAAAATGCACTGCTGATTGATGAGACTATGACGCTACAGCTTCGCCAGCATCTCTGTGAGCCTGTGCAATGGCTTATTATGAGAATCTCAGTTTAGCATGTTAGCATGCAAACATCTGCTGATTAGAGCTAATCACAAAATACAGCTGAAGCTGAGGGGAATATCACTGGTTTTGCAGGTATTTCTTTATTAGGTAAAACACCGGACAAATGAAAAGCTTGGCCCGATGATGGAACTAGAGTGAAAACCAGGTTTCACTGAAGTCATGGGTAACATCTGACCGCAATCAGCTGAAGGGCTGTTGAGATATTTCAGTCTGGACCAAAGTGGTGACAGACTGACACTGAGGAGCCTAAAGCCATGTTAGTGATATAAAGTAATAATAATAATAAGAAAAATAAATAAATAAAGAGTGTTTGTGCTGCAGATGGTGTTTTCAAAATCTAATTTTCACCCAAATGTTTGTTTTATTGATTTTCATTTTTTCCGAAAAATCTGGTCTTCAACATTTTTTTAATCTGAAAAATATACAGACAAGCTCCCAGTTTTCTTTATTGAGCTCTAAGCTATGCTGTACGTGGGCTGAATTTGTATGCAGGTGAGCAGCTCACGCAGGCAGTGGCGATGCAGGTGCCCCAGTCAGTATAGGTTTCCACTGTGATGTTAGTTAATGCCGTCCTGATCAAAGGGCACAAAACCTTCCACAGACTGTCCACCTGCACGCACACACACACACAGTAATGAAAGTTTTTATTAATATTGACTTTTCTTATCAAAAAGTAGTGCAGCGTGTATATTTGTTGCTATGGGTGAGAGTGTGTGGGTGGGTGTGTGTGTGTGTCTCTAGTACCTTGCTGAAACTCCAGTGTTTGCTGCCTCTGATTAGTCCTGCAGTAATCTCACACACACAGCGCTGGGAGCTCTCATGGGGGTCGCCGGCCAGCTGCTCAAGGTGAGGCCATAGTAACGGCAGAAACGTGTCACCGTAGTTGCGAAAAAGCCCCTGTCAATCAAATGTGAGGGTGAGGGTTTGGTCGCTGTGAGGGAACCAAGATCCTTTTTTAAAACCACAGAAGTACAGAATGCAGTCATTCATTTGACGTAAGTAAGCTGTCAGCTGCCTGACAGAGAACAATGAATCACAGCAGCTGATGACACAAATTCCAGAAGTTCAATTCATCCTTGGCTCATGGCGGTAAACTATGTTACTTCTTTCTAAAAGGTTTGCCAGATCGATTGAGACTCAGTGTTTAAATTGCACCTTGAAGAGACAGAAGCGTCGGGGGTTGAAGCTGTCTTTTCCTTTCCGATCCTCCAGAGAGAGAAACTCTATAAGCTGGTCAATAAATTCTGGGTCCGAGAAATATTCAAAGATGATCTTTTCACCCTGAGCGACACACAAACAAACGACACATGTAATAATAGTAATACTGGAGCATCAGTGAGAGATTTCGTGTGTGGTACAGCAGGAACAAGTACCTCACTCATCTCTTCATATTGCAGGCCATCTTTTGGATTTTCCGAAGCTGCGTGGATCATCATTTCACTGAGAGGAGAGGGAGACAAAGGAGAGGCTGCTGTGATTTATAGATAGCAACAAAAAGAAAAAATATGGGCAGACGCATACTGTCTTCAAATAAGCGGCAAGGATAAATGCATGATTAAAAAAAGTCAGTTAGTCAGCATGCCGTCTGCACGCCAAGACAGTCGGCCAGCCCTCCACCTATTCATCAGTTCTTCTATCTAGGCCAGGCAGAAAGTCATTCAGTCAGCCTTATCTGGGCCAGGCCATGACAGGAAGTCAGTTCAACATCCCGCTAGTTATCCAGCCACCCAGATCAGTCATCCAGCACTTAGTCGGACATAAAGTTAGCCACAAAGCCGAGCATCAAACAAGAAGACAGTTAAGTCAATCAGCTATTTAAGCTCCATCCAACCAAGCAGTTAATCAGCCTTCCAGTTTCTAAGTCCACCACTTAAGCACTCAGTCATTCTTCTTTACCTTGGCCACGAGTAGTAGCCCCAGTGTGTTTTCTCCACATATGACTGAGAATCCCACTGTTCCTGACTTAGAGGTAGGTTGTTGCTGTCGTACTGCAGCCAGCGATTCCCCTCACGATCCCCAACACACACGTCCAGATCCTCTATGCCACCTAAGCACACATGCAAACACAAAGCACAACATGAAAGGTCCTGAACACACACACATAAGCATGTTTTGACTCTTATTTGTTTGGTGAAAAACAAAAGAAAAACAAAATTTTCCAATTTCAATTAGTTTGTTACAACAGTCTTCACACTGATGCAATGACATGGGCCTACTCAATCCACAACTGATTCTGAGTCAGCTGTGACAACGAAAATGACAGCGTTTTCCAACAAGAACTAAATGGAAGCGTTGTATACTGCATCTGATTGTGACTGTGTGTTTGTGTGCTCATACTCACTGATATCCGATGGCTTTACAGTCACTTTCTTTCTTGGTCGTTTTAGCTGCTTCAGGATACCGGCCATCGCTGAGATCGCCACCTATGGGACAGAAAGATTATACAGAAGTAAAGTAGAGCCACAAATGATGCAATAAAAGGCTGGAATATGCAGTGGTCTCAGTTTCACATGATTGCATTGCTGCTACTTTCAACCGTACTGTTACTTAGTTTTGGGCCACTCACACTTGCATTTCACACAGAACTTTTTGGGACTTGCTTATCTGTTACCATTATTATATTCTCTGTATTGTTGTGCCCCCCTGGTGTGTACACAGTACACTCAAAAAGGCAGTGCGCACACTAAAAAATGCTTAGTTGTCCCAAAATGCAAAGTAAAAATGAAGCAGAGCTGGAAAAAAAAATATAGATAAAGTGCAGGTAGTGCTGAGAGCTCTAGAAAGATCTTGAAAATTAAAAAATAAGCATGAAATCTTTAGAAGGACATTTTGCTTTTTCCTTTAATTGGGAGTGACAATTCCCAGTTTGCCTGACATCCAAGGGTGCACTTCAGAAACAGTAACACATGGTGTCTTCTTGTACGCCAAGCGCATGTGATGTGCGCTCCATGTTACATGTAAAGAACCACAAAACAAGCTTTGAGCCGCCACAGCTCCATCCTTTACTCCACCATAATCGGTTTACCTTTCATCCACATAGGCAACCACCGACGACAGACGGACAGCACATACACACCTTTCGTATGCTGAGGGAGTCATGTATTAGGCCCTGCGTGAAGTACAGGACGGCGTCGGGCGGCAGCGGGTGATCTTCTCTCAGCTGGAGTGACAACAAATCTGTGGCCATGTGCTCAAACTTCCAGGGCCTGAAAAACAAGGAGTCACACAAGCAACACTGTTGAATTAAATAATAAGTGATTCTGTACTGAAAAGAAGGGTCTTTTCATAAATTTTTTGCCAAGTCTCTGCTCTGAAAATGATCTATTTTCCATTTTTGATTAGAACTTTTTTGATTTACATGCTGAGATCACTGTCTTGAGGCTGTAAGCGAATGCATTAGTAATTTAAGTACAGAATATATTACATAACTTGTCTCATATATTCCAATGTTTTTTTTTTTTTTTTATTTACAAATGTAGGAAGTGCATATAACACACAAACAGGAAACAGAGAAAACCTACAGGTCTCTGTCCTCCAGGCAGTCCAAGAGATCATTAACCAGCTTCTCATACTTCCTGTGCAAAAGAAACAGAAATGTTAGACAGTATTACTACTTCTACCCCTACATGCATTACTGGTCATAAAAGTAAATAATACATGCTAGCTTTTCTGCAGCCTTGAGAGGAACTAAGACGGGATTAAAACTAAATGAATGACTCAACAACACCAACTTTATTTAAGTTTATATTCTTGCCTGGCAGCAACCACATTTCTGATTCGCTGACGTTGGAGGCCTTCTTTGAGCTCCTCTATGGATGGGGCGTCGAAACAAGGTGCCGGACTTTCAGACTGCGTGATACGATTGGCTACCTCTATACATCCTTCAGTTACCTGCAGGAGTGTAGGTGAACAAAAGGGAGCAATGACTAAAGAAAAAAAGACCATATGAGGGCAGCATATTGACTGCTAACAAACATGTTCCTCACAGTAAAATAGATCCCAATGGTGTCGTGCAGGCGATGGATCCTGTCAATGATGTCGTCAAGCAGTCGACCGATGGAGGGCTTCTCCAGGGACATCGTAGGCGACAGGCCACAGCGGACCAAAGCAGGCCACACCTCCCCAACACTGTCCCAGTCCCTCGCACTGGCCAGAGAAACGCTACTGTACACACCCAGCAGGCAATAGAGAGCACCCTGAACACACACATAAGGACACTGTGAACTGTGTATGGCAGCATCTAAAGCACTGGACCCATAAAATACTGTTTAGTTGTTTATAAAAGCATTTAGGCTGTAATCTGTCAAATACTTCATTTCCACAAGACCAGTTACAAAGCCAAGAAATCAGGCGGAAACTCGACCGTTCTCGTTCGCACGCTGTGTGAAGGGAAACGTCGCAACACGCACTACAAACTCACTACTGTGAATTTTGTCCCAGTCTCCTGCTAGTATTTCCGCCTATTCCACCAACTTCCTAAAATATTTCACTCTGTGAGTTGCAAGTCAGGATCAAGCTCCTGATTGGATCATTTTCTAAACCATCTGATTGTCCAGCCAAGACTCTGCAGCCCCAACAAGGCAAAGCAGGTCTGTCGAATGTGTCCTGCTCTGCATTTCTCCTGTAAAATTAGAAACACTGTTTGAAAGTTCAAACAATAAATCATAAGTCTCACTTTTGTGTGGCTTGAATATTTATGTTTTGTTACAGTAAGCAAATAAACAGGCAGCATTAGAAGAGGAAATATCAATATAATCTTAAACACATTTTTTCCCTTATAAGACCAGGGCTAAATAACCACTTCAGGCTGCTTTTTACTCGATAAAATATTAAAGATAACTATACAAGGACAAAAAAATGAAATTTGGAAAGGTCAGATTACATTTATTAAAGCAAAAGCTGAGCGTTTAACAAATTAGTTTGTTTCCAATAGAAGGCTTTTCCAGGGTTTTGTTGCCCTGACACCCTCAGTGTGCATTCTAGTCTCTAGTGTATACGCCATTAAAACGAGCAGTAAAGCGTTCAAATCAGGCCTGAACCCCCTGGTAACCAATGCAGGGGGGGTATATGACCATGAAACACACAGAAGACACCCTGAGCGATAACTGTGTTATACTGAGCCACACTACAGTATGTGTACAAGTGTTTTTCAGTGTTTGTGTCTGTGTGTGTGTTACCTTAAACTGCTGCTGTGTGCCAGCAGTGTGTTGTGGTGACAGCAGCTGCAGGATTCGGGGAATCAGGTCCCTGTAGGAGAAGCTATAGGTTCCCAGTGTGGCTATCAGCACATTCTGGGCTCTGCTGCGTACCTGCAAGGACACACACACACGTAAACAGATGTACATGCATACATTATCAATTAATTTCTATTTCACTAGAGATATTTGAATTAATAGCGTCAGGTAAATTGGAACCAACAGATGTTCTGACTGAATTCTTCTTGTTAATTTGTCCTGTGTGTGGTGTGACTTTTACCTGGCTGTAAGTGCTGGTAGACAGCAGCAGCAGATCAGAGAGCAGCTCGTGATGAACCACTTTATATTCACTGCCCTCGACCACCAGCTTCCTCATCTACTCACACAGAAATGCAATTTTCAAATATCATTTTAAACACCAACAGTGAGAATACAGAATACATTTTATTCCGCATGCATGTGTCTGCAGTTACATCTGTGACCCTGCACAAGGCATGTGTTGTTAAACTAACCTCATGCTGAAGCAGAACCCGGTCAATGAGCAGGGCCCTAATGTGCTGCTTTTTCCCATGAAGCTGCAGAAGGAAAGACGGCACACTCAAATCACCCTGCAACTGACTCACTGAAACTGACAACAATCGGCTGCCTTGTTGTCCAACTCACCCTGTCTTCCATGGACTTCTTGACAAGAGTGAAGCTTTTCCAGCGTGAGTCAAACTCCTTCTTGTGAGTGCCATGGAACAACATAAGGTCACTGATGATCTGCAGACAGACAGACAAGGTGCGCTGTGAGACCTTTGCGAGCCTACCACAGTGCAGAATAATGACGCTCTGCACATGAATAATAGACAGTTCACCTTAATGATGACGAAGAGTGACTTCGTGTCATCCTCTGAGTGCTCCAAGATGTGATCTGGATTTGAAACAGTCAACATGGATTAATTGGGCTTCACAATCACATTCAAAGCAAAGTGAGGAGTTTAGGTCTGGAGTGTAGTGGAGTTAGTCTTCACTCACGTAACAGCAGTCTCATGGTTTGGCAGATGGACTCTCTGTAGTTCTCCCGTGAATCATCTGGAGGGGAGGGGACACACAGACGTCCCGTATGGACACAGAATACAGGATAAGCGGCCTTATAAACCCACTGAATCCGCTGAGACTGCTTGTGCATGTGTGTGATGAGGCTGCTTGTTTGCGTTTGCTTACCGTAGTCGACACCTATGTGCAGCTTTATCTCCCCCAGATTTACCATGGAGGGCACACTGAGAAGACAAAAAATGTAAGGAGCAAAAACGTGACAAGCCTACACAAAAATGTGTGTTGTATTTTGTTTTATTTATATATACGTGTGTGTGTATTTATGCCGGAGTGTAACTGCAGGCCTCACAGGTCAGGTACATGTGGTCCATCCAGAGGAGGCAGCAGGCTTCCAGCTCCGAGAAGGCAGTGCTGCACAATAGCAAGACTCTGCAACAGCTCCTCCCTGTGAATCGGACCACACGTTACAGTCATTCACTTGGCATGTCTACAATTGTTGTTTCAACACTCTTGAGCAACTAAATTCAACTTTTCCCTGTCTGTTCTCTTTACTGGGCTTCATCAAGGACATTAAAAACAGATGTTAAACTTCGGTGTTTCATTTTTGGACGAAGACAAATCCAATTTTTCAGTAATGAAAGGCCGTGGGTCTCTTTGTTTTGTTTGTGCGTGTGCCTGATTGCATCTAAAAATGGAAAAACTAAGAAAAACGACAGCACACCTGCTCATTGGCTGATCTCCAGAGACATGGCCCTTGATTCGCTGCAGCTCAGGGTGCAGGAGGAGGGACAACAGCTGGAAAACAAAGTTCTCCTCCTCCCGACCAGGCACGTGCCAACACACGCCCAAGGTTGCCACATTTCCAGCTCTACCCCAGTCCTGGATCAACAGAGAGGGAAAGAAGGTGGGGGATACAGAAATTTGTACAAAGTTTGTCCACTGGAAAAACTGGAAAACAAACCAGCATGACCAGTCTGTCTCAAAACCACCACGGCCCTGTGTCATCTACTGGTATTTAAATATGTAAAAGACAGGTAATGGGTGAACTAATTAATGAAAATTACAAATTACACAAAAAAGCTGATATCAAGAGATCTACTAGCAATTCAATTAGTCTAAAAATGAGAGAAATTCAAAGAGAATCAAATGGTCTGTCTTTCTGTCGTCCAGACATTAGAAACAGAAACGCACTTTGCCCTGCGCTCATGTACAAAAACATGAGAAAATATTATCAAGGTTTTGAAATAAAACTCCTGCAGAGAAGCTTTTCTCTTGGGGGATGACAGAAATTGTGCAGGGCCACACACTAAAACAAACACAAAAGAAATCACCTTTGAATTTGTGTTTAACAGTGTTGACGCAAGGTTGAACGACGCCCAAAAAGAAGAATCCAGCACGTTTGTTGGATAAAAAGTGAGAAACGAATGGATCCTTCTTCACACACAAAGCAGCACTTGACATCACATCAATGTGGCTACACTAGCTTACATTAGCAATGGCTGATTTTGTGATTTTTCTCTTCTTGTAGCATTCAGCGTTACTGCCCTGTCAACCAATCACAATTTATCAGGCGGAATTAACCATCTCCTTACATAGCTAGCTGCCATGATATTTTCAAGTAAAGATAGTGACAGAAAAGTCCACCTGCAGAAACAAAAACCCAACATAAACCAATTAAAATAAAGCTAAATATCTATTTAAAACCATTCATGGCAGCAAGGGGGAAAGCAATGTAAGGAAGAAATAAACATAATTTGGTAAGGATTTTTATGTCTTTCTTTAATGACCTTGTGACCCCCCCTCAGATTTATCTTGTGACCCTTTTGGACGTCCGCGCTTGAAGCTGAACCACAGTGAAGAAGAAAGTGCTTAATTCTCTTGATGAAAATGGAAATTGCATTGCAATTACTGAACCTGTAACACCTCATTTAATTAAACTGCGAGAAAGTGCAGTACTGAGGTTGTGGCATTTTCAAAGAAAACCTCATTGTTTCAGACTAGACACTGTAATAGCTTTGATAACAGCTAATTTGCACTTGTGAAGGTTAGCAAATAAGCCCTAGTTGAAACTGCGCAGCTAGACCCAAGGGACTGGATTTAACTTTGGTATAAGTTTGTAAGATTAAATATTAAACATTGTTTTGTCTCTCAAATTAATCTTCCTCTGTGCCGCACAGCGTTGCAGAAGTTGGTGTGTTTACCCGTATAGGGAGGTCAGTATCAAAGCCTCCAGAGGTGCTGCGGTACTCAGTGGGATAGATGAGGGACAGCGACCGGAGTGTGTGCTCCAGCAGATTGCAGGCGAGTGTGTATGCCTGTTTACAGCGCAGACGCACACACACACACAGGATCCGCTCCAGGTCCCCTTGGTATTTTAACAGCTGTTCACCATCCACACGGGTTACCTAAAAACAACACACACACAACGACATGCACACACACATTCACAGGCAATTCAGTTGAGAGCTGTGTCTTAAATATGGAGGTTCTCCAGTAAATCACAGCATCTGGCTCGATCCCACTCACATTAAGCTCCCAGGAGTAATAAAACAAAACAGAAAGGGTATCAATATGTTCTGGTTAACGACGAAGCTCTTCGATATTTATGACCGCGCAGGGTGCACGCTGCAAAAAATGTCATCTGGTCATCGTTTTTTTTTTTTTTCCCCTCATATAATGTCACAAAGATATTCTCACTTTTTCAAAAAAAACTGTGAAAATATCACTCTGTTCTGTGCTTTTTAAGGGATTTATTTGAGCCTTAGTAGAAACACATGACAAGACCTTTGTTAAAAGTAGAACATACAAATTACTAGGCTTTAAATAACACCCAACATCTTAAAACAAATTGATCTGTAATGATATACGCCGACACCACTGGCAGAGTTTTCTATCATTTTGAGATTAAATAACATTTTAGAAAAATGTAACCAGATGAGACCAACGAGTGGGATTAACATTTTTTAGAGCGTTGAAGCCCTTGAGATGTGATCACTTCTCGTCTCACCTCGGAGAGCAGCTGGAGGTTCCACAACAGCTCCTTATCCAGCTCATCTTCACCCTGCAACTCCTCATCTACATACACACACACACATACACACACACACCAACACAGAAGAAACGTACTGTATTGGTCACCAGACAGAAAGAGCTCGTTTTGCTGAATTCTGGGGTCAGCTCAGTTGTTGTCGGCCTGGCAGCCAGTGACCACTTCGGTCCAGAGTAAAATATCTTAACAGCTACTGGATGAGCTGCAATGAAATTTCTTGCACATATGTATGCCATCCTCAGGATTGCTTGCAATAATTTTGGTCATTCCTTGATTTTTCTTTTAGAGCCACCATCGTGTCAAAAATGTTCGTCATTTAGGCTTTCCAAATATAACCTCCATGGATCAAAAATTCATTTACAAAGAGTCGAAATAGACCTTGTTTGCAGTTTGAGGTGTCATAGCTGAGCAGCGCCATCATGTCCAGGAGGAAATAATACATTCATTGGTCTTCCCAGGAAAAGAGATTTGGATTTCACAGGACCTCAGCTATACTTTATTGTGCTAATTAAAAATGTTAGCTAAGCTATGACAGTGACCTTGATAAAAAGTTAGAGGCAAAACATAATTGTAATTGTGAGCATGTTAGTATGCAAAAAGTTAGCATTAAGCTCAAAACACCACCCTAATTACCATGTTGCTTCTCAGAGTGAATGCCTGCACTCTTAGTGTCGTCATTCAGTTTTTTCCACAAATGTGAATATAATCAATATAAGGCTAGATCAATTATATTTCTTGCTGGTTGAGTCACAACATAATTGTTAGCTTGTGTTCTTAAAATTAAATATTTTTTCCATTAAGCCACCAGCTGCTAAACAGCAGATTTTGCCAGACAGAAAAATATTCAAACAACAAATAATTTTGATTCTGAACACTCACTGTGTCTAGTGAGAGCTCTTAATTGTTCTGTGATCTGATAAAATGTTAAAAACTTGAAGATTTATCTTGATTGCGCAGATCGCGGGTTTCATTTAGCAGTGAACAGACTTGCAGATAAAAGCTCATTAAATTCTGGAGGTTTGGCACAGTCCTGATCTAAACGCACTACACTTGTTTCTACTCTACACGCACACACAGTGTGGTACTGACTGTCAGTAATGTGGAAAATGACGCTGCAGCAGTGAGGGACGAACAGACGGAGAGACTCAGCGGGATGACACTGCAAACAGACACACACACACATACACACATTAACTGTAGATGCCCAGACAGAAACACAAGCATGCAGAAAATGACACCAGAAAAGACTAATTTCTCCAGCAATTAAGCAAGTAAGTAAAATAACCACAAACACTAATAACATGAGGATGTAATTACATGAGGAGGAGGAGGTGTTGAATGAAAACAAATATAAAAAATTGTGTCATACATATAGAGAAACTCCCCGCAACTATATTTATATTGTTGAATTCTTCATCATATGATACTTGAAAATCCATTAATGAAGAGAAAGATAAAAAGCACTATTTGAAAACACACACACACACATACCTTTGCTGTAGCTCTGCACATGTCTGCCACCATCCTGCCTGACACGCATGTCTCAAAGATGTTGGAGGTGGCAAAGTTGTACACCTTCTGCAACGCCACCTAACACAGAGCCAAAGTGTGGGAAGATCAGATGGTGCACATGTATCACTTACAAAGTATGCAAATCTGAATTTTTCACATAACAAAAGAGTTTGACTTTAATGAAGTATAATTCCTAATATGATCCTGGCAGGAAACTCAACAGTTCCACAGAAACAGCTGCTAAACATCAGGGGTTACATGAGGCTGTGGAAGTAATACAATACATCAGTATTCATTATGTTAACGTTGGATGGACTTAATATGAACTGTGCTGGACAACCTCATCAGAATGAATGTAATGTGATGATTACATTTGTATTATGAATGACAAGTACCTGTAAAGCTCAAAACCTTCATATTTTAATATGAAAACTTCAATCCATTATATTTCTTAACATATTTCCCTACAACATTTAATATTCATGACTGAATAAGTAACTATCACAGTTAAAGATTTAGCACTGAAAAACTCAGCTACAACACCTTATCATCACATTTTGATTTAAATGTTAAATTCTGATTGGTGCACCATGCAAGTGACATCATCTCATTCCACCACAAACAAAAAACCCAAATACAGAAACTTCCCAAGAGAAATAACTAAAACACTTCTAGCTAAAACAAAACCCACTTTGACAGAAATGTTTGTACTCGTGTAACACTCATGCCAAGAACCTAACTGAGGGAATTCGTTTTCACGGCCTTCAAGGTTAGCGGCCTGTGGGAGTGTTAATCTAGCTTTTGGAATTAGTGATTTAATGAACTTAAAACCGATTGACGTTACCTTTACGTCACAGATGTACATGTGAGGGTGTGTGTGTGTGTGTGTGTGTGTGTGCGTGCGCGTGCTACCTTGTATATTTCTGTGGAGCATTGTGTTAGGATGGTGCTAACAGTAGAAGATAGGCCCAGCTCCACCAGGCTCTCCAGATGAGTCTGGGTATCCGTCTCCATCTCGTCTCTCGTCTGTTCCAGAGTGCTGCTGTCTATTAGGGCAAAACACCTGCAACGGCACAGATACACACACACACACACACACATATACACAAGCACACGCTTATGCACTTGTCAGCAATGAAAATGTCAACAGTGTTCTGGTGAAAAAGACTGTTTTACGTGACCAGCCAGCGTGGTCAGCGATGCAGACCGGTGCATTTCAAACAGAGAGAGAAACGCTCAAAAGCTGACAACAAGGCTTTACAAAGTGACAGTTTGATTTGTTAATTTGTCTCTACCTGTCCAGAAACTGGAGAACGAAGTCCTCAAACTCAGCTGTAGCAAAACACAGATCTTTCTCAATCTGAGAGGGAGAAGCACAAGTGACTGGTTAGAGTATTCATGGGGTTTACTACAGATATCTAAACAAATACGCTCTTTACACTCTTTTACATTCGTGAGGGTTATCTGTGAAGATCCACACCACTCTAATGTTTGTACACCAAATAAAAGCAGGAACCAGGAGACAATCAGCTTAGCATATAAGGAAGTGACTGCTTTTGTATGGATAAAACAAAAAAGTGTGTCAATTAGTGAGTATTAAAGATGCTGGTTGGCAGATTTTGATTTCTTTAGACAGTGCCAGGATAGCTGTTTTCCCCTGTTTCCAGCCTTCCAGAAAGTTGCATATTTACCATACAACACTTTGACCCCTAACTCTTCAAAATAACATACATAGCATAACATGTTGTACATATGTATTATGTATATATCTAAATGTATATCTTTTAATGCATGTGTACCTCTGTGAGATCACTGTGTTGAGAAGGAGCAGATGAGCAATCCACTAAAGGCACCAGAGTGGTGAAGGTAGCGATGAACTGGAACGTTATCTGGACAGAGCGAGCCAGCGGGAAACAGATCAATTTACATCACCCGACGAGATCAAGGCCTTAGTTAAATAACCCACCAGATGTTGGTGGAATAACTTTTTCAAATGTATTAATTTATTCTGGTGTCTGGAGTCATTGAACAAAGCGAAAAAGAAAACCAATCCATTTTACAATCCAAGTAGAAACTGTGGACTAAGCCTTAGTAATTGCGAGTTCTTCAAACTGAGATATTCATTCTACTGTCGGGAATTATTAATAGGATAGACCAGAGTACACTAGAAGGGAATTTAATCAGCAGGAGCTGTATTGTCTACTTGCCTAACAATTCTTCTTAATTACTAATCAACACATCCATTACTTGCCATGCACTTGCTGAAGTCATTGGGGTCCACGCCTGGCAGAGAGCCTATGAGCAGCGGGAGCACGTGCGCACGGCCCTCTGGGTAATGGTTGTTAGGGGAAACCAGGCTGCGAGCCATGCCGATCATGCAGCTGAGAGTGGCAGTGAGGGTGTGTGGCTCAGTCAGGGTCTCCATCGCCGCATAAGTCCTGCACAAGACAAGAACAACATGAGATGGAGGGGAAAGCTGAAGCAGAGGGGTGACATGAGTCAACGTTTGAGCTGAATGGTTCAGGTGCATGTCGGCATCCTTAAAACAACTTCAAGGTAATTGCTGTAGCTTGGCCACTGATTTGACTCAATCACCAACACTGTCAGCAGCTGCTTCAGTTGTGTGACACACAGCCAGAGGAAGCAATTAAGATATTTGAAAACCCCTCACGCCTGATTACTGCAATTTGTGTCAAAATCTGTACTCCTCTTTAGAAGTATAACTCAGTCAAATCTGAACATACAGACAAGGCACACAGATTTTTACATTCGGTGTGATTTGCATTTTGCAAAACTATCATACATCTCTTATGTCCAATGTGAATAAACCTCTTTAAATCTGTTAAATTACTGCTGAACTTCCCTGACAGTCTTAATATTTTTAGGTTTTCTCCAGTATTACAGTAATACAGTGATAACTGTCTCTACATGAAAGGGTACATTGCAAACAGGAACTGCTAACAACTAATTCGGCATACATTCGGTGCCAAGTTGCCAAATAAAGGTTAATATCTGTGCTCAAGTTGTAACCCATAGCTATGAAATTCACATCCGCTAAAACCCCCAGATTATGGCAACTTTTATCCCCCCCAAATCAAAACAAGTCACAGCATAGTCAGTGTATGTTCTGACAGTACGTCAACATGGTTATTGGCTGATACCTTAAACAACAACTTACTTCTCAAGAACAGGCGGAATGGCGAGCTCTGGTGTGAGGAGTGCCAGGTTCTGAAGAGCATAGGCTGCATCGGTACTGCCGGTTTTACTGCGTACCACCAGAAGAGGGCAGGTGAACACAAAACAACAGACAGTATGGCGTCAACACACACAGGCAGATAATCACAGATGACCTGTCTTTGTCCAGATTAGGCTTGTTGTTGAGGCCTCCGTCTCGAGGCCAGTGACTGCGCTTGCCAGTGAGACATGACAGGGCTTGGACTTGTTAGATAACTGGTTGCCAGATTGAAATGGCACGTTTACATGGCACCAACCCAAAAGACAGTGATATGGTGAATTGTAGGTCAAAACTGCTAAAATCTGGGCTAAATCTGGCTGAAGAGCGAAGGTATTTTTAGACTGTTTTCAAAGTTTGTAGTTTAATCTGAGCACCTCCTAACCACACGCTGAACTATAGTCACTGAACTGAATTGCTGCTGATATAATGGCTGTATGTAACCTACATGTTTCCAAGTCATTCACTTATCAGCCAACTTTAATGGGAAGATTTTGATAGCTGAAACATTTAGCAGAAAAAGAACACTGCTGTTGAGATAAATCTTGATAACTGGGAGGTGTGAAGCCAAATATGCAGGAACTCAAAGGATGGATGTCTGTAGAGACTGTGGCCACTAAACGTGGGTTAACAAGACCATTGATTGGCTCTGACTGTGCAACAGAACGCTCACACCAACTCCCACAATGGCACCTATATGGCTTCTATTTCTGCCCAGAGTAGAAATAGTTTCTATCAGCCTGCCCACACACTGTCTTTGTTTTTAAATGTCATCTTACAACCTATTTTTACAGTCTGGCAAATAGTACATTATTTATTTATTTTTGGGCCTCTGTTAATGTCTTTTAATATCTTTTTTGTTTGATTCTACTATTGTAATTTTACTTTTTCACAAACATTTTTCCACATTTGTTGCTTGATTTTTTTTTTTAACACTCTTGCTTCCATAGCATCTTATGTCTTCTTATTCTGTTTTATCTTCTTACCACTTTGGATATCTTGCTTTCAAAGTACACTTTAAATAAATCACTCACTGAATAATACACCGTTAGGAGAGTAAGTTCATCATGTCATGATCTTATATTATGCATGTTTATGAGTACATATATTTTTCTTAGATAGTGTATATAATATGTGTATGCATATGTTTGTATAACATGTGTGCATGTATGCATAAACACGTGTCACAATCCTGATAGTAGTCATTTTCCAGATCTCTAATCGTATTAAGTTAGATGCAAAAGGACAGGTAACAACTACTAACGGTCAGTACCTGAACATGGCCAGCAGGGCGGCTCCAATGAGGCTACGGGTGAACTCCTGCAAGTCCTCATCAGTCAGCCTCTGAGACTCAGGAACCAGCGTGATCCAGCTGGGGGCAGCGTGACGTTCCCGGTGCACGCGGCGCACAACGCTCGCCGGGAGACGCTGAAGCAGCCGCATCAGTCGAGACTGCAGGCCCGCGCACGCACACACACACACACACACACAGAGACACACATTCAGTATTAGCCTTATCATCCAGAGACACATTCACAGAGTCTGCAGTAAACAGATCTGTGATATCATTCTTTTCGCAGGCACTTGTGCATTTCATTATTGCGCTGTTAGTGCGAAGAGAGTCCTCCAAGTCCTGAATGACAGGTTATAAATCAAAGGAGTGTGACAGCAAGCAGTTGAAATTGTGTTCACAGCTCGCACAGAGTGTGTGCATGTGCAAATGCGTGTGCATGAGTGTTTGTGTGTGTGTGTGTGTGTGTGAGACAGAGAGAGAGAGAGAGAGAGACAGAGAGACAGAGAGAGAGAGAGACTAACCTGCCAGCGACCATGATTGGAGGGATGGTAGAAGGAGGCAATGCTGTTAAAGAGGCAGGTCAGCTCCTTCTGTGCAGGGTTCCCTTGCCCACCCTGCAGGAATGTAAATCAGCAAGGCAATTAAGCAGCTGCAATAAAAAATGTAAGTGTTTTTAATGCATTTTTATGAGACAAAAAAATCTGCAGAGCGTGCACCAGAAGAGCTGTGATCCACAGCACCAAGTGTCCGATGTCATAGGAGTTGGTGAGATACCGCGGTGCCACCATCTGACTGACCCCAACCGGAAGGTTCAGGCTGCGCAGGATCCTGGTGAAGATCTACACAAACACACATACTGTACGGTGTAGAGTCTTACCTCGCTCACATGATCCAGCAGTAAACCAATAAAATACATTAATAGGCACACTTGTATATCCACATAATTCTGATAATGACTCACTGTGGGAATATAAGGGGTCCAGTCCACGTAGCCGATGTTGTCGTTGGCGAGGCGAGCAAAAAGGTTCACTAGGTGCTGTGGGATAACATTAGACAAACAATCACTGTGCGTACAAAGAACATTCCCAGAAGTGAAGGCTGTCATTCCAAGAATTAAATATAGCCACTCTGAAAAAAGAAGATGTTCAAAAAGTGGGGAAGAGTGTACAGCCAGCGTACGATTTGAGGCCAGGAGGCTCAAAGAAAGCAGAGTGGAGGCACAAATGGAAAATCTTATCTGCATGCAGCGTGGAAAGAAAAAATATTTTACCAGCATTTCAATCATCGTCATCAGGAAATGTAGGAAAGCGTGTCAATCCAAATTACTCAATCCATTTTAGGAAACTTGAGAACTATGTGATTCATTGCTCAATCGTTTAAAAATACTTTTAAAAATCCAACACTTGGTTTTGCAGATTTATATGGAAAGTTGAGAAGTGGAATTTTCATCAATTTCAACTTTATGTGATTTCATTTTTGGATAAAATTTCTTTCGTTAAAGGCGGTGAACAGGTTGTAAAAGTAGGTGTCACATAATTCAAAAATGATCACAAAATACCTGAGATACTGTGTGTGTGTGTGTGTGTGTGTGTGTGTGTGTGCCTCACCCCTTCCCAGCTCGGCTGATTTTGCACGGACATCCAAAGATTCATCAGCTCATCAAACCACAACCTGAAAATACATACACAAAAAACAGTAACGTACACATTAACTCCGCACTGACACACACACACACAGACACACACACACGAAGCTAAATTCCCCTCATTTATCTCCAATTCCATATATTCCAAAATATGAACTCCACTCCCTCCCTTGCAGATTCTGAAGAAGAGAGAGAGAGAAAAACTAAAATGGAAAAATAGAGTACTGAAGATGATGTATTGTGGAAACTGTGCGGAAACTGCTGATGAATCCAAGACTAAATCCAGACAAATAGCTTGCAAAAGAGTGAACACAACAAAGAAAGCAAGTGAACGCTGTGAAGAGGCTTGATAGCTGGACCGCAACCAGGAAGGATGGGGAGGGAGAGGTGTAAAGGTTTTCTAAGGAAACAAAATACTAGCAAAACAAGGAGAAGGGAAGCACTGCTAGCACAATAGGGACGTTATTTATCGAAACTCCCGCGTGCAAATGTGTAAACGCTTACAGGGCCTGACAACGTGGTTACACATGACGTGCACTTTTAAGACCACAAGATCCAAACAAATTACTTAATGCAATCCATCACAGGACAGAAAATGGCAAAAAAATGTAACTTAATCTACCTTTTTCTGTTGGCAGAGGTTGTTCTACATATAAACAAAGAGTGCTTTTGCTAAAACTTTGTGTTAGCTCTGGCCGAGACAAGCTGCACTTGGCATTTAATGCGGTTCCTAAACAGAGCCATTTAATTTGGCCAACTCACTGGAAGCCCTGGCTGTGTTCCTCCGGGGGCATGATGGTGGGCAGGAACAGCTCCATGTTGCTGATGGCCTTCTGCATGACCACGTCAAACACGCACAGAAGGGGGCGCCACTCATCCAGCATCTCCTTAGTGGATGATGCGGGGAAATACCTGGGAAATACACGCACGCACACACACATAAAGTAAGGACAGACATGAGTGCAAACAGATGCAGACAAGCAAAGACAGACTGGAGATACAAACACACACACTGATCTACAGTATACAGCTCAACTAAAGATCAAAGCCATACATTATCCGGAGAATAAATTACATGATCACAGAGGATGAGACTTACAGTCTGCAGCTTTTGATCAAAGCCTTCAAAATGTGGTCCACTGAGCTGCAAACAAGCAGAGAGAGGAGGTGTTTGAGTGTGTGTGTTTGAGCAGGGATTATGCTTTTACTACCCTGGGAGGTCCACATGTCCTCACTGAAGATAAACTTGACTAAACAACTATTTTAACCATAAATAAACCTGTTTCTTATTATATTTTTTTAATGAATCATTTAATCAAAAAAGTTCCCACAACTCAAGGGGACATCTTCCGAATATTTGTTTTGTCTGGCCAAAAGGCCAAACCCCAAAGATAATCAGTTTAGTGTAATATAAAACAGAGGACGCATGGAAGTCATGTCTTTCAGAACCAGATGGTGTTTGGCATCTTTGCTTGATAATTTCTAACCGCTAATTGCTTGTTTCACTCAATACATTTTTTAGGAAAGAGGTTAACTTTTGGGCTTAGGGTTTGGAATAGAATTGCTACACTAATGCACTAATATGACTGCTTGCTTTCTTGCCAAGAGTTAGATGTGAAGGACAAAATCAGTAAATACGAGGCTACAGCCACTAGCTTCAGAGCCCGGTTCTGTCCAAAGGCACCGAAATGTGCCTACCAGCATCTCCAAAGCTCATATAACCTCCCATGAAACAATCTGCCCATTTGCAGAGGTGCTGGTGAATTCTGTTAACTCTGAACAGAGCTGGGCAAGCGGGCCCTCCTCCTTATGCTAAGCTAAGTTAGCTGCCAGCTGCTGGTAGCTTCACACTTCGCATACAGACATCAGAATAAGTGGTATCTATCTTCTCATCTATTTCCCAAAATGTCAAACTTTTTAATACTTTAATGCAGATATGTATTTAGGATGAGGTCTGGGCAGGCAGCAGCTCTAAAAATAAACGAATGGGGTGTAAAACCAGGTCAGTTCATAGGGAGAGCATATACAGTGCTGTAACTTCTCCTGACGGGTCAGTGCAAAGGTAAAACCTCATACTTGGGGAACCAGATGAGTCCAAGGTGCTCGGTTTTTGAGTAGACGACCCTCTCGTACAGGTCATAGAGCGGGCGCCATGGCAACTGTAGGTCATCCCGTGACAGTAGTTCCTTCTTCCTGTTTGAAAAAGGAAAGTCTGTCCTCTTTATCAGGATTTTGCAGGACTTCAGTCAGGGTCTACAATATTCAAACCTTTGAGAATAAAAACCTAGTTAAGACAAAATGATTGTAATAATGTTATACTGAAGTGAGAAACTCCAGGGTGTCTCAAAGAGTCTGTAATTGCGGGGAAATGAGTCACTAACTCACAGGCTGAACTCGGTGATGACAACTTCCAGACATGTCTGCAAACACAGCACCCTGATTCTTTGTATTCAGTAAAGCATAACTGGACTGACGGCTGTAGACATCAGTAATTTGCAGGTGTAGACTCAGCTGGGAAATAATACTCACAATACAACCTCCATATAAGCGGCTCCATAGAGTGAAATGAAGACGGTTTAAGATCGGAGAGTGGAAGCAAACTGTGAAGTTACCTTTTACTGTGATTCTTGATTTTTCAAACACCCTATTAAGCTTTTAAATTGCGTGGTAACCGGTGTCCCACTGATGAGTACTGTATAAGCTTTAAAGCGCAGCAGTTTTTTTTAATCCTCCTGAGAAACTTTCACACTGCTTTCTTTGTATTCTGTTACTTAGTCTGTTGTAGAAAAAAAAAAAATCACAATTTATGGGAAAAGTTGAGAGTGAAGAATTTGCACAATTTCTACAGCCTCAGATTCCCCTTGTCACCTCCTCTCTCAATCATCTAACAGCTATGGAACAGACTCTCATTGGGGAGATTTGAAAAATGAAGAAAAGCCAAGACGATCGGGAAAACGATGGTGAAATGCGAGGGAAGGAACAAAAAGGAGGCCTATTGAGACCTGATGCGTGATGTTGAGTATCAAATTCATCTCTCAGCTGTGAGACCTGGCACTTAATATACGGTTAACCCAGATCTTTCTCCTTTCATCTAATGGAAAACACTCAGACAAATGACATCTACATTAGGGTGTTGTTTTGTGATCGATGTAAAAATCGTGGAAACAACTGCAGACAAATGGGAAGTGATGAATGTGGCCGTCTTGGAGAATATCCTGCGGTCGGCCGAGTGGTGACAGATTGGATTTGAGAGACAAAAGCAGGGAGTTACGATATAGCCCAACATACTTCACTGTCCTTTCTACTTACTAAGAGCGTGTCTGCTTGATTGCATGTGTGTGTGGGCGTGTGACATTCAACTACATTTACTCAAAAACTCTACTTACTGAATTTCCACTTTCTGCTGTTCTAAAATTTACTCAACTACATTTCAGAGGGAAATATGGTGTTTTTACTCTGCAGCACTTATTTGACAGCTAGAGTTACATGTTACAAAAATGGCATCTAGCTGGGGCAACATGTCACACCTCACGTCACATGTAAAATCCCACTCAAATAATCATCTGAATGTTTAAGACGTCTAGTCATCCAATATTTCTAAAAAAAAAACCTATTAGAGAACAGAGGATAGTGTAGAACTTTTTCTTCTTCTTCTTTCCTATAAGACACCAGTCACCACACATCACCAGATTTATTCTGTTTGGAACCATTAGACTTAATTACAGAACTAACAGAAAGAACTAACATCTTTTATCTGACTCACAGGGGCCATTTTGCATTTGTAGTACTTTGAATGAAGAACTTTTACCTGTGATGGAGTATTTTTGTTGCACTGCATTTCTAGTAAACGGGTGAGTGTCCCATCCACTCAAGCCAACTACAGCTGTAAGGTTATTTATTACGCTTGCCAGACATGAATATCTATCACCGTGTTAATTTTGACGTATTCAGATCCATAGACGGATGCAGCGCTTTCTATAACAAGTAACACATTTAGAGGATCGTGAGGCCTTCACAGCGGCGTCTGCTCTCTGAGTGCTTTCTAATTTACTTTTCAAGTCTGTCAGTAGCTTAAAGCACCAAAGTGGCAGCGTTCCAGTTGGCAGAGAGGTAAGTGAAAAATCCACTTTAAACACATCAAATGTCTTGACATCACTCTACCACGTGTAGCACAGCGACGTTTACCAGCCAGGTGGCTCTCTGATCTCATTATACTAAAGGATACCAAAGGGCAAGAGAGGCTGATGCTGGGGAGTCTTGGTTTCTTAGCTCAAAAGCTCTCATTGATGTAACTTCACAGACTTTTAGTATTTCTGTCATGTTTTATTTGTCATACAGTTATTTCACTGTGCTTTACTGCACAATATAACCCATCCATCCATCCCATCTATCCGGCGGCAGCATCCTCAGACATGAGTCTCCCCAGTCATGTCCCCCAGCTGCCCCTGGGGGGATCCTGAGATATTCCCAGGCCAGATGGGATATGTAATCCCTCTTGCTCTGGGACTGCAAGAGAGAAGCATCCCAATCAGATGCCTGAACCACCTCAATTGGCTTCTTTTATTAGCCTCCATCCAGATGTCTGAGCTCCTCACCCTGTGTCCCTGAGGGTGGGGAGGCTCAGACATCCTTTATGCATGCTGTGTGCACCTGCATGTTTTTGTCACACCCACTTGAGAAGCTGGATGAGCAGTCTGGCGTAGCTCTGCATCATGTAAGGCTCCAGATTCGGCAACGTGACCAACTCATACAGCAGCTTGATGAAGAGAATGTGGTCCTCCTTACTGAACCTCCGGCCATACAGCTTCAGAAACCTGAAGACAGAGGTTAGGAGGGTGGGGGAGGGGACAGATGAGATGTCACTTTAAGTGAGAAGCTGATCACTTCCCACTTCCTGCAGCTGACCCATATCCAGTAAATACGCAGCTTCAGTGGCCCACTTTCTCAACATGAATCTTGGACTAAGCTCAGTGAATCTCAGTTGATGCCAAGTGGACAAAGTGAATTAAAAGCTTATTTTAATTTAAAGTTAGAGCAGAACATGATGCTCCCTGGAGGCAGAGTAGCTCAGGGAAGGTCAGTAACACTGCACACTCCTCTTTACACACTCCTGGGACACTGACATTTGGCACTTGATTCCCCAATTGCTTGAGTGCAAAACACTCTGGAAGACATAACACTGAATATTTGGGACTAAAAGTTATTTATAATGGCCGCGCTCGTCTGTTGGGAAACAGTGACGCAGCGTTCAAGGTAATTTAGCCCCGTGACAAATATTATTGCACATAATGAAACTTATTAATTTGGATTTTGCTGCTACGATCCCAGAGCAACTCTGCGGTAACTCATGAGGCCGTGGGTTGTGAGTTTGTTGGACTCAGTGGGACAAAATATGTGCTGCCAACCCAATGCAACACCCTTGTAGAGCCTAAATAACTGCATAAGGTTTTAACAAAGTTGCTTCAACACTTACGAGAAGAGCTTCTTGGACCAGAAAGCGACCCCGGGCCACAGCTCTCGGACAAGGACAGCTCTGGACAGGTTCGCTTTGATGTCCGCCAACAGTTCCGTGGCCTCCCGGTCCAGGCGATCCGAGTAAGGCAGCAGCCTGTTATACACGATCTCCTTCTGGGGGATAAAGCCAGCATGCCCAACCACAGCCATATTCCACTGATGCTCAGATCACTTTCCTGCTGCAAAAAAAGAAAATGTTCCTCTTTCTCTAATGACTGCTGTGCCTTCTGAGAGAAGCGCTGCAGAAGTTAGTGGGCATAATCCGCTGTGTCCAGCAAATGGGCGGAAGGCAGGCGATCACAGGTGGGGGTGAGAAGTGTGTCACGCTAATTGAGTAAGCCGTGAGCAGCGGACGGCCGGTTCTGCTCTGACCTGCGCGCGCGCTGCGCCACCTCTCACTTCTCACCTCGCAGATACCCACCTGCGACCTGCGCACAAGGGTGGGGTGGAGGGGTCACAAGGTTTGTGCGTCCGGTGACGCACGATAAGAGGTCGTACAAAAAAATGCCCGCGTTCTGCTGGATTTGAGAGACTTGATTTCAGCACCTGTGAGCCGAATAAGGCCAGGCTTTGACAAATGAAGGCCTTCATGTGGGTAGCCTACCGGATGGTGGACTGTGAGGAAATCAGAAAGGCATCATTCTGGACTACAAATCCCAGAGGGCCTATATCCGTGCGTACTGCAAAGTACTCTGAAGAATAGGATGATCTGGTAACTGGATTAATGCCCCTGTGCTGTTCTACTGACCCTCAGTGGTTGTTATGGGGATAAATGAAGGGCATGAATGGGTCTGGTGCATTTACCCAATCTGCATCTGTTTATCTGTCTATCTGCTTCATTATGCTACTGAGAAAACAAATTCATGCATTTATGCCTCTGTTGCATACCACAGAGACATTTATTTATCTGTGCACCTGAATGTGCTAACAAATAAACAAATTCACCCACTCTTAACAGTCCCGATCATGTTCTCCATGTCTGCCTTTGAATTCTTATCCTGATCTTCTCCTTCTCCGAACTTGCGTTACTGTGCACCCTTCTGTGTAAATCCTTTTACTTTAAGCCAGTGTAATTCTCTGACCACTACATGCTTAGAGTGGTGCCGGCAATTGCAGGATATCTTCTGGTGCTGCTCACAGCAAGGGCTGGGAGCAGAATGCAAAAGCCCTTTTGGTTCTCTGGCATGGTTACCTTTGAAATGGGGCAATTGCTGCAGCTTCACCTCAGCCCATTCTTAAGCTGCCTGATTGCATGAAGTGCCCTGTTTCTCAGTCCTGTCTGGGTCTCACCAGCCGCCCTTCTGCTCCTTTTGAAGACCTGTCTGTGGCCCATGATGACCCTGCAACCTCCCTCAGCTTCACCTTTTGGAGACAATGTGCAGAGTGCCCTCTGTAAAACTATTTCATCTTTAGAAACACACAGGAAGACAGGCAGAGTCTCTGAGAAAGATCCCAGAACAGAGTGTGCCTTCCACATGGCATATCTGTCCAAGAGTGTCATGCTGGCCTTTGCCAAGTAATCTCACTCAAGTCTTTACCTTTTATATCCCTTCAGATCTTATTAATTTGGGGCTTTTTTTTCTTTCTTCTCAGAGCAGCGACAGCACCTGCTTTCACTGTCTCTGCCGCTGAACCGCTTCCAGGATGAAACATGGTGTCTGTCCTCATTTGTTCTTGCATTGTGATGTTTCCAGGTATCTAGACATAGATAATTTGTTTGAACTGTGTGTCTGTGTATGGGCACAGGCGCTTGCATGTGTGTGCACACATCTGTAAGATTCATTATTCCACAAGTGGAGACCACAGATGGAAAATGTGATTCTGGATGATGATGCCTTTTTGACTCAGCAGGGAGAAGACTGAACAGAGAGAGTGACAGAGAGAGAGAGAGAGAGAGAGAGATGGAGGGAAGAAAATGATGGAGCAAAAGAGAGAGAGAGAGAGAGAGATAGAGAAAGGAAATGGAGGTGATGGTCCCACTGGAAGTAGATGTTTTTGTACTCCACCGACTTGCTTATCTTTACCTCACAATCTGTAGATATCAAGAAAAATCATAACAAATACTAACACACACACACACACACACACACACACACACGCACACACACACTCTCCAGGGATTTATAGTGATGCCAGTTTTTTTGCTCCTAAAATATTGGAAAACTCGTTAGCCAATAAGTGTGTGTGTGTGTGTGGTGTGTGTGTTTCTGTGTGTAAGTGCATGTTTTAGTGTCTCTCAGTTTGGAGAGTAAAGAGTGTAAATGATGTGTCTGGGAAACCTGCATCGAGACGTCAACACACACACACACTCACACACACACAGAGAGTTCCTTCCATCCAGCTGGGTTTCTCGCTGGGAGATATGCAGCCCAGTTCATCGCCAGACAGACGGGTAAAATATGGCCCCCGCTCCTCCCTCACACACACACACACACATACACACATGCACGCACACACACATGCACACACTCAAGCAAATACATAACCACATTAGTATTTTCTACAGAGCTAACTGAGCTGTCTGCATGTTCTTAACTCAGGTTTCACTCGCACCGACTTCTGTTTCTTTTGGATGCTTCAACAACAAATTACGGAGGAAGCTGTGGTAGGAAGGTGAGAAGGAAACAAGGAGACAAGGAAATAAGGAAGAGCGCAAAAAGGAGACAGACATTCCATCACAGCTCCCGCAGAGCTGCAGCAGGGACGAGTCTACCAGCCGTGATTTCTTATTGTGCAAAAAGGCAGAGCAGCAAGGAGTCCACAGGTATGCAAGGTTAATTCTCTATTCATCTTCCTGTTCTTCTTCTTCTTCTTCTTTTATCTCCTCTGCAGCAGCCCTGCTTGCATTGTGCAGTAGAGTAGCAGTATAGTTGCTATATTTCATGGTGACTACATTTGATTTATGTGTGAACAGGAATGAGTCCGCTGAGAGGTTTCCCCTGGCTTTTGACATTCCTCTATGCAGCAGCTGTGTGTGCAGGTACCACACATGTTTAAAGACACACATACCGTACCTGCATTCAAATATATGCACGCATACATTTTGTTTTTTGCCCCATCATTGATACAGAAGTATACAATCTTGCACAGACCACACACTTGTGGCTCCTTTACAGGTGTGAGTGGTGCAAAGGTCGACAATGTGTCAGAAATCTGTCGTCATCCATGTGAGGAGCTGGTGGACTTGCTCACTGAGATCCATGGCCTGCGTATTGTCACCAACAGCCTGCTTGATGACCTGGAGAAAGTCGTAAGACACACAAATACCCGTGGATGTATAACCTGCATGCTGGCATCTGTTTGTCGGATGCTACTTTTCTTTCTGTATGGAATGATCAAGAAATTGCATTTTAAATGAAAAAGGATATTGCAGAAAATAAATGTCAGTTTTCTTTTGTATAAAAAGAAGAAGTTTAAACGCATGAAAATTTCCAGTTGACATTTTAACCTCAGTAAAACAGTGTAAAATCAATTCTAACTAATTCTCTGATTATTGTAAACAAACGGAGGCAATTCCAAGCCCACCAGCCTGTGCAATGCACTTTACATCGTACTTGACTGGGTAGAGCTTTGTGGGAAATCTGTGTGGCAAACCAACAGAGATTAGCTCTTCTTCCAGGGCAAATGGAACAAGCAGTGACATCCCTTTTTCTGGCAGGAATCACTGTGGTTTGTGGTTAATGTCCTGGTAATTTCATTTTGGAGGGAGGGGGGGCAAGCAGAAAGAATACCATCAGTGTTAAAACTAATTGACTCAGCCAGTATTCTGGCCTAATTCAATAGCTGTCTGTGTATTAATATAGGTCAATAGATACAAAAAGAAAAAAAAGTACTTTTTCTGATGACGACTAATTTTTGCAAATGCAGCATGTATGTGTTTGTATTTTCAGTCAAAAGAAAACGAGGAGATGCGCATAACTTTGGATGAGCTGAGCAACGACAACAACAGTAGCAGCGGCGGCAGAAGGATCAACAGTGACGACAGCAGCGGCGGTGGCGGCAGAAGCAACAGTGACGGCAGCAGTGGCGGCAACAGCGGCAGAAGCAACAGTGACGGCAGCAGCAGCGGCAGCGGTGGCGGCAGAAGCAACAGTGACGGCAGCAGTGGCGGCAGCAGCGGCGGTGGCGGCAGAAGCCACATCAGTGGCAGCGGCAGCAGTGGCGGCAGCAGTGGCGTCAGCAGTGGCGGCAACAGCGGCGGTGGCGGCAGAAGCAATAGTGACGGCAAAGGTGGCGGCAGCAGCGGCGGTGGCGGCAGAAGCAACAGTGACGGCAGCAGCGGCGGTGGCGGCAGCAGGAGCAACAGTGACGGCAGCGGTGGCGGCAGAAGCGACGGTGACGGCAGGAGCGGCGGTGGCGGCAGCAGCGGCGGTGGCGGCAGAGGCAACAGTGACGGCAGCAGTAGTGGCGGCAACAGCGGTGGCGGCAGCAGCAACATCAGTGGCGGCAGTAGAGGCATCATCAGCAGCAGGAGTCGTGTCTATGGTGATGATGATGGTCATGGTGGCGGCCTTGGATATGGCGGTGATCTCGATGATCTTGACAGAGACAGGGATGTCTGGTGTATGCAGGATGGACGAGTGTACCAGCACGGGGACGATTGGGAGGTTGACAGCTGCACCTCCTGTGCTTGCCAGGTCAGCATTGAACAACCCTTACATAACTACAATCTAAAGTATTAGCAGTTAAGTGTTTCCTGGGAGAGAGCCAAGCAAGTCTTTGATTGAATGGAAGATCTGTCATAGATGGACCTGCATCACCTAGGTTACATGGTAAATCTATTATGCTGCAATCACTTCCATCTTTATCGTAAATTCTATTTTATATGTAGCCCTGAGCAGTTTTTAAGTCTTTCAGGGGAAGTTCAAGCCAAATCTCAAGACCTCATCCTGACCTAAATCCAAGACTTTTTGTGCTATTTCGTTTATTTATTTTAATACGCAACATCTTAACTTGGATTACTCGGGACATGACTCTACACGACTTGCCAAAAAGCTTGATTTGACCATGAGTTCAAGAATTCCAGAGAATAGGTGCAGCCTAAACTTATAAGAACAGTTTGACAATTTGGGAAATACACTTAATCACATTCCTATTGAGAGTCAGCAGGACTTTAGCTTAGGTTCGCACAAAAAACTGGTTCAGGTTAAAATCCACCTCTAAGACTCATGCTATGTCTGCTTGGTTTATTCTGCACTAAAAACAAACTGTAGAAATGACAAATTGTGGTTTTATGAAGGGTTATGCACTAAGCTGACAGTCTCCTGGCTGTAGCTTCAGATATGAGAGTGGCATCAATCTTCTCATCGGAGGCTTACTCTAATTTTCCAAGATGTCAAACAGTTCCTTCAGAAAGCACAGCATTAACCAGTTGGGGGGGGGGATGCTTCAGTTTCACTTGAATCCAATGTGGTTTCATTTACTTCCAAGGCAGCCTTTGTTAGTCTTCCATATTTTATTCCTGCTTCAGTCTGTTTTCCTTCGTAAGACATCATTAGTTTTGTCAGCGATGGATTGTGGGAGTAGCCAGACTTTATTATGAATCGTGACAGCACATCGTTCCTCTGAAAGGACGGGCATTTAACAAAACATACGGCTCAAACTGGTTTGGCTAACAATATTGTTACAGGTTCTGAATGTGTGACTGCTGGTCTGTATCTTCCTTGCCTTGTGTAGCGTGGAAAGGTGGTGTGCGAGCAGGTGTCTTGCCCTCCTGTGTCCTGCATCAATCCATCCTTCATTGATGGAGAGTGCTGTCCTGTCTGTCTCAGTGAGTTTGCTTTGTCCGTAACTCTCATTTCATGTGGAAAACGTGTGCTAAGAGCGCAAATTTTGACAAAGGTATACCAATAGTGTATGTGTGTATAAAGATAAGGAAGACGGCTGGTCCCCGTGGTCTGAGTGGACCGACTGTTCGGTCACCTGTGGACGTGGAGGGCAACAGAGGGGGCGATCCTGCAACGGCATCAAGCCGTCGTGTGCCGGTCCGTCGGTCCAAACCCGCAGCTGCATGCTGATGAAGTGTGACCGCAAGGGTAGGACATCACTCAGCATGTCTGCTCTGTCACATGACATGATACAGTTTATTTTTTGTGATTAGCTGAGCGCAAATTAACTGAAGATTTCTCAAAGAGCAGAACTTCAGAGGAATGTATTTTAGAAATTGGAATCATAATTGGAAACATGTTGTAGCTCTGTGAAAGTTTGACGTTGTGGAGCTGTGATGGTGGTCTGTGTCGAGTTCTACTTTTCCGGGCTATAAAAAAACTGGACTTTTTACAATCTTTATGTGCTTGTCTCACATGCAGTACGTGCTGATGGAAACTGGGGCCTTTGGTCTCCTTGGTCTGCGTGTACAACCACGTGCGGTGAAGGCAACATCACACGGGTTCGTCTCTGCAACAACCCCCCGCCACAGAAGGGGGGCCGGGGGTGCTCGGGCAGCGCCAGGGAGACACAACCTTGCAACAACACGCTCTGCCCGAGTGAGTATACGAGCACAAATGCACATGCGGCGTGCGATGTACTGATTAACTGGCGTACAGGTTAATTATGTGTTTGTTTGTAGTTGCCGGAGGCTGGACAAGCTGGACCGAATGGTCACTGTGCTCTGAGTCGTGTGGGGGAGGTCTCATGAGTCGTCAGCGGGAGTGTTTGAACCCCGCCCCACAGAATGGCGGGAAGCCTTGTGCAGGAGATGCTGTGGACTATGAAGCTTGTAACAAACAACCATGTCCTATAGGTAAACCTTAACCCTGACCACAAACCTCAGGCTGTGGGTACGTCTTAACCTGTGCAAGGCTGGGTCAGATCACTTCAGCAGATCACTCGCACAAACTACAGGCGTCCTGTGTGTATTCTACAACATGTGTGATGCTGTTTGTTAGTTTTTGTTGCTTCTGTTTTTTTAAGTACAGGCCACATGGAGGACTTTGCTTTTGTGACTAGTAAGAGCACTTAAAATGTTCATCTTCCATCTTCAGTGTAAATAAGATGGAATAAAAACTGCATTATCATCATTTAAAAAAAACAAATATTTATTATTATTATTATAATTTTAAGATATTATATTGGAATGAAGTATTAAAAATATAATCAAGTAATCCTTGTCAGTGTAAATATAATTTAACTCCAAGTGCAATCTGTGCTGATTATATACTCTTGAGTCAATTATTGAACCTAATAATGCATCAAATATAAATCCTTGGGGTAATTTAGGTGACACTAACCCATCTATAATCTTGGATTATTTGGATTGTGTACAAAAGATTTTGTCACCTTCATGTGCACTTTTGTATGTGTTTTCAGACATATGTTTGCTGTCAAATCCATGCTTTCCTGGGGTGGAGTGCACATCACATAGTGACGGTTCATGGGAATGCGGACGCTGTCCTTTGGGTTCAAATGGCAACGGCACTCACTGTGAAGATGAGAATGAGGTAATAAGAGCAGGAAAACGATCGGACGTGACATCACACGCTTAACGGCTCATTGTCACTGATGTGGGGAATTGGAAACAACAGTTTGATGATTTTTGTCCCATATAATGAGGTCAGTGTCTCCACATCTGTTATATGAATTGCCCTGAAGTTCGGTGCGTTTCCCACAGGCTGAATTCTAATCACTTTTGTTATCCCAGCAGTTTGTTTTATGACCAAATAGTCGACAAATGAATGAAAGTACAGCTTACTTTGTGTTCAGTGCTATTTACCAAATGTTAGCATGTAAACACACAGACCAATATGGTATACATCATACCTTCTAAACATCAACATGCTGACATTGTCATTTTAAGTATGTTAATGTGCTGATGTTACATTTAGCTCAAAGCCTGTGAGAGCCGTTAGAATAGACTCTTCATTGGACCTTTTCTGGCCTAGTCTGACAACATCCAGGACATGTCGCACTTAAAATGGGTTTTTACACTTTCCAGATGGCAGAGTTCAACCTCTTGTCTGTACTTGAAGGCATCATGATCATCTAATCTGACATGGTTACCATCTCGGAAAAAATAAACGTTGCGCAGTCCGATCCTGGCAGAGGAGAGCGCCTGCCGTCAAACCTTTCTATTTACACCTAGTGTCTGATAATGTGGTTAATCTCTCCATCTCTGCAGTGTGAAGTGGAGGATGTGTGTGTTACAGAGTGTGTAAACACAGACCCAGGGTTCTACTGTCTGCCCTGTCCTCCCCGCTATAAAGGGCCTCAGCCATTTGGTCTCGGGCTGCAGGAAGCGTTGAAAACCAAGCAGGCAGGTGTTTTCCTCTGTGAATATTAATTTTCATTTGTATAAACTCCTTTCTTTGTCTTGAACGACGATCAAGAATCACTTTTGTATTTTCAAATGCTTCTTTTGACTGTAGGTATGTGAACCGTACAATCCTTGCAAAGACAACACACACACCTGTCACAAGTATGCAGAGTGTGTGTACCTGGGATTGGCGTCTGAGGTTTTGTTCAAGTGTGTGTGCGCTGTCGGGTTCGCGGGCGACGGCTTCCTGTGCGGTGAAGACTCTGATCTGGACGGCTGGCCCAACAACAGATTACCCTGCAAGAAGAATGCAACTTATCACTGTCAAAAGGTATGAGGATTAAAAAATAATAATAATAATCTGATTGGCTGGAAGTGCTTTGGCTGGATGTGATTCCACTAATCTGAGTCGTGACTGGCTGCAGGATAACTGCCCCATGCTACCAAACTCTGGACAGGAAGACCTGGACAGGGATGGACAGGGAGACGCCTGCGATCCTGATGACGACAATGACGACATCATGGATGAGAGGGTGAGACAGCTGAGTGGCTCAGACTGACAACAGGTGAATGTTCACATCTCCTGTCTGTGTATGTGCGCGTGAATGCATGAATGTGTGTGCTTGGCACAGGACAACTGCCCGCTGTTGTACAACCCTCGGCAGTTTGACTCTGACAGAGATGGGGTCGGGGACCGCTGTGATAACTGTCCGTTTGATAGCAACCCGCTGCAGACAGACACGGATGACAATGGAGAAGGAGACGCCTGCAGCATCGACATCGATGGAGACGGTAGGAGCTGCTCACTGCAATAATGCTTTAAATTTTTCTTTTCATTTTGTTTTTTAATTGAGTTCAGTTTGCTTTGCCCGTAACAGATTAGTTTCAGTACTAGGTTTTCTTTGTTTTATTTTTTATAATGACTTAGGTTTGTAAGTACACAGTATTTTTTGAGATGTTTCATTTCAATTAGCTCAACTACTGTAATATTTCCACAACTGCTACTATTAGTTGCTTTCAGTCACAGTTGAGTGTCCCAGGGTGCATTATAGATTTTCCACAGATTTTTGAGGACAGAATTACTGGATTTTATCTGGAAAAAGAAAATAAATTCTGTTGTAATGGACACTACAGACCAGGATCAATTGGTAGTGTAATAAAAGAAAGTGGATTTAGTGTTCAGGCGCTCTTTAAATATGGACCGAATTACATTTACCCAAACCAAGTCTTGATTTATATTGGAGTGTAAAAGCTGCAGAAAATACATTTTCCCTGTCTTTGTGTCTTTCTCCAGAGGTCCTGAATGATCGTGACAACTGTCCCCTAATCTACAACACAGACCAGAGGGACACAGACCTGGATGGTGTTGGAGACCAGTGTGACAACTGTCCCCTTCTACACAATCCACTGCAGGTCTCTGAAAGAAAAAACACAAAATGTTTAAAACCACACGTGTACCTGCTGAAAATTAGTTTAAAAATGACATTGATGGAGTGTTGTTGCCTCATAGAAGATCTGTTAAGGGATATCAGTTTATCAGTGGTCCTTTTTTAACTCTAAGAAAAGAAAATCTGCTGGTTGAGGTAAAACTAGGCCAGACTTGTGATTTAACTCTATTTTTACGTTTGCAGCTTGACTCTGATAGTGACCTGGTGGGGGACATGTGTGACGACAACGACGACATTGATGAGGACGGCCACCAGAACTCTCTCGACAACTGCCCCTACATCGCCAACAGCAACCAGGCCGACCATGACAATGACGGGAAGGGGGACGCATGCGATCATGATGATGACAACGACGGTATCCCTGACGACCGGGACAACTGCAGACTGGTGCCCAACAGGGACCAGCTGGATTCTGATGGTCAGTGTGCTGCTTCTGTTTCTCTACATCTTTAGATTGGCAGATTGGACTTCTCAAAACAACACTAAAAGGACTTTCTCATGACATTTGCACATCATCTCTTGGCAAAAAATGAATCCAGAAAAGCACATGGCTGCATTCTGTCTCCTCATTTGGCTCTCTCGCAGGTGACGGTAGCGGAGATGAATGCTTTGATGACTTTGACAACGACAGTGTTCCAGATGCGCAGGATCCCTGTCCCATGAACCAGGATATCGGGTCTACAGACTTTCGAAAGTTTCAGGTTGTTTTGTTGGACCCTAAAGGCACCACGCAGTCAGATCCTCTGTGGGTGATCCGCAGCCAAGGCACTGAGCTGCTGCAGACGGCCAACTCGGACCCTGGCATCGCTTTAGGTCAGATTATGTCAACCACAAAAAGCAAAATGAAAATTGGTAGCCTACAAAACTAAAATCCGTTTGTTTAAACAGGATATGACAAGTTCAGCTCTGTAGACTTCAGTGTCACATTTTATGTAAACACCAACCGAGATGACGACTACGCAGGCATTGTGTTTGCCTACCAATCCAGCCAACGCTTCTACGTCGTCATGTGGAAACAGGTGAGGTCTGAGTGCTGACGATCATTGACGAAAACTGGCTTCATCAATGAAATTCAGCCTGATCTGCCCTTTAAAACTTTTCATTTTAAAGACAGATGTCTTTATGCATCTTCAAACATCACCTTCACCTCCTTTGTTGTTCTATTTTATGTGCTCACACAGTCTCACCGGCAAAAAATAGAAAAGTGCATAAAAGACTTTTTTCATGCACATCTTTTCATGTGCGGCGTCAGTCCTCACTCAGTTGTGTACTACTGTACAAACATCGGCTGAACGCTCACTGCCTTTTATCCTCCGTCCTCTTTCTCTTTGTGAGAGCAGGTGTCTCAGGCCTACTGGGAGAAAAAGCCGTCTAAAGCTTTTGGCATAGCGGGAGTTTCAATCAAAGTGGTCAACTCCACCACAGGACCAGGGGAGTATTTACGCAATGCGCTGTGGCACACCGGAAACACCAGACACCAGGCATGAATCGGTCTTGCACAGACCATCCTTTATTAGACTGGTGTAAATAAAGTTCAGAAACTAAGGTGCAATTTTACATGTGTGTGTGTTTCAGGTCAGAACTTTGTGGCATGATCCCAATAAAACTGGCTGGAAGGACTACACCGCATACCGCATGCACCTCATCCACAGACCCAAGACTGGATTCATCAGGTACACAGACTGTCGTAACAACTCTAAAGAGTTTTATCACAGGACGATCTAACAGTGCTCAGATTTCTTCAGTCGAGATACTTGGATGAGACTGACCCCAAAATTTCCAGCATATGTGAGAAAATTATTCTTTTCCCTTGCGTTCTCTCATTATCATCTGGAAAACGTAGCTATGCTATTTCTACAGCCAAGGAGTGCATTAAGAAAGACAACTGGTCTCTGAAACTGTATAAGTATCGAGTTAAAGCATTTGTCGCTTGGCTGGTTTTCCTCTTTGGAGCTAATTTATGCTTTTATGCTGAGTTGTCATAGGAAACATCTGGATTATGATCATGGGAATCATCCAAATTTTAAAGTTTCACCAAAATGTTTGGAATTCCTTAGAGGAACAACAGCTCCTCCCAAGTAAAAATGTATGGTATGAAAAGAAACTTGCTGGCACTGCAGACCTGCTGAAGACTCATGAACACCATGACCACTCAGTGACAGTAACAATACTGATTTGTAAATATTCAATGCAGACTTCTTGAATCAGGCAGAAGTAACAGATGTGACGCTCCCTGCTTTAACTGAAGCCAGTTTACAAAAGGTTTTAGTTTCCGCAAGTGGAACAAAACAGATATCAACTCTACACAATAAATGTGATAAAAAAGTAAGCAAAAAAAAAAAAACACAAAAAAGAACTAAAACAAAAAAACACTGACCTGGCCCTTTAAATCACACTTTCGGTACCAGTTCAGTTCCTGAAGGTTTTAGTGCAGCAACAATCTGCTGAATAACTTCTTAAGTTTGTGAAAATCACATTCAGTGCCACCTTTACAAAAGAAATTTACCCTCAGATATTGTTCGAGGATATCATCAGTCTCCAGGGGTTATTTTCTAACAGCTAATTCACTTTCTCTGTCTCGTACCCAGTTCTCCTCGACCTGCCACATCTACTTCCACTTAGTTGTACCTCTCACCAATAGAAAAACACACACAACACACCCTGCAGCAATGAATTTTCTGTTATTTGGGCTGTTTTTGCTGCAGATAGAGAAAACAACATCAGTGCTATGGTAACAAGGTTTTCAAACTTAGGGAAAAAAAATGAGGGGAAAGAGAACAAACTGTGATGTGTCAAGCCCAGTTGTACAAATTATTCTCCTGTTTTTGAGGCTGGGTACTGAATGTAGGATGACTGTACGCTTATTGAATGTGAGAATGAAAAGAAGCTGCAGCTCTTTGATTTTGAAGGATAGACACACATTGATATTTTGGATAGTTGCTATGAAGCACTGTTGTAACTGCTTTGAATACAGCTCCATTTGACGTCATGTCCTCATTGTAAGCCCTTACAATGAAAACTTTTAAAATGAGCACTAACAGGATATACGACTGGATTATTAATACCCATATATTAAACACATAAGCAGCATTTTAATGTTGTGGTTGGCTGACGTGGTGCTGATTCCTGCTCTTTTATAGACTTATGGGTTGTCTAATTTACTGTATAACAATACATCATATTTTAGAAGATTACATTATACTTTATATGGATGGACCTGGCTGTAATGCTGCCCAGAGCCATGAGGTCCGTTCTTGAGGTACACAAATATACTGCCAGACGGGCTGTTGAGGGCAGAGTGGGATTGGAGCCATGTCTTGTAAAGTAAATTTGCGAAAGCTGTGGAAGCGGCTTGTTCAGTTGCCAGAAGAAAGGCTGACTGAAAGGAAGAGCACCCACATATCCTCGGTCAAGAGATGCTTCTGCTGGGTTTTTTTGTTTGTTTGTTTGTTTTCTTGTTTACATTTTATTTTTGGGATCAATTTGCACTGTAATATAAATGTATTCACTTAAATAACCAAAATATTTGGATGTGAGTTTTGTGTCACAGTGATGTGAGGTCTGAATCTGTGGTGAAACACACCATGAATGCTGCGTGCGATGATGTGAGCTGTGTTGTGTTCCCATTGCAGGGTGGTGGTGTATGAGGGCAGGGACATTTTAACCGACTCGGGCGCGGTGTACGACCACACCCTGGCAGGAGGCAGGTTGGGACTGTTTGTCTTCTCTCAGGAACACGTCCTCTTCTCAGACCTTAAATATGAGTGCAGAGGTAAGATATCTTGTCAAAACATTTGTCCTTTACTCAGCAATGTAAAAGTACTCCATTATGAGGAGAAGCTGTACATTCAAAATCTGCTACTCAAGTAAAAGTACAGGAGTACATACTAATATTCTGTATTCTATACATCATCATGAGAATGAGTGTGTGAGCAGCATGTTATTGCTGCTCATTTACTTAATATAAAAGTAAGTCTTTAAGACCAATGAATAGAATAGAATAGGGGCAATCGAACTGGCGACCCTCCGGTCACAAGCCGCATCGCATCCCTCTAAAGGGTCACTGAAAGTAAACCTTGGGGTCGTGATAGGAAAAAAACCACTGCTACACAATTTGTTTTATATGTTTTTATTAACATTTTTCTCTGATTCTTGTTTTTTTGTGAAAAGCTTTATTGTTTTTTTGTAAGAGGTCAGGAGCCAGAAAGTTCGGGAGGACCTGATTTAATGTTGAAAACAATAAATTTGGCATTTTATAAGCTTCTATCCTATATTTCAAATTCAGAATCTTAATTTGTAGCCACAAATAAACCTTTAAAATGAATGTGATGGAGTAGAACATACATTATCAGAATCATAATACTTCATACTTTATTGATCCCAAGGGGAAATTGGGTTTGTTATTATTTCTTAACTGTAATGGAGTGTAAGTATAAAGTAGCGGAAAACGGAAATACTCAAGTACAAGCACAACACTTGACTAAATGTATTTTCCACCACAGTGATCACTGCATCTTTGTCCTCCAGCGTTTGCAAATCAGCTCCTCTTGTAAAAATAGGCTCATGTGTCTCTGATGACCGCATCTGTGACCTGTTTTCTCGATCTCCCTCCTCAGATAACTGAACAAGCCACCAGAGATCCACATTCATTTCAGAGAATCTTAACACGACTGAGTGAGAGAGAGAGAGGGAGGGGGAGGGGGAGGGGATGCACCAAACAGGCCTTCATCCTGCCAAGACTATCAATTAGTGACCATCATCTATCTATCAGCTTTTTCTATGCGGCAGTATTGATTTCAGGCTGTCTCATTCGCTGTATTTTACTGTAAACACTTCCGGTGACAGTAACCTATTGTTGCTTTTCAGTTGCTTTTTGCTATTGGTTGTAAATATAATTATTTATTGCCAGATGCCAGATATAAAAGGGAGTGAATGGAAGATTAACTGGTGATGGAGTGAGCAGAGCAACGTGCAGATGTCTGGTAGTAACTTATCAATAAAATACTTGGATTTTTTTTCTCAATTGTTTCTTTTATTTATTTATTTTTTTATTTTCTGATGAGGCCTGTACATTGTGGAAACGTGGTCTCTAGCGCCTCTCAGTGGTGAAAGTATTTATTACAAATGATGAGAGAAGGACCTGAGCTCATGAACAAGTCAGCGATGGAAAAAAATATGCAACTAATTTATTTCAGTTAAAGTGCTAATAATGCATTTTAAAAACCCTCCAATTAAAAGTCGAGCAAGAGAAATACTTGACTTTAGAAGTATTATTAACAAACTGGATTAGTTATTAAAAGTGTTTCGTTTCTAACATTTTAATAGCTGTCATATAAAAAGTACATTAATTCACTTTGTAATGTAAGAAATATGAGTAGAAAGTAAAAGAAGATGAAATTTCTCAAATAAAATCCCAGTAACCCTAAATTGTACTTACTCAATAAGTAACCTACAGTGGGCTTTTAACTTTTCTACAGCTGGGTAAATAAGATTGTGTTTGGTAGTTCTTAACAGATAATAGAAGATTAATGATTAGATATCTTGGAAAAACTAAACAAGTACCAAGTACGTTTTACTCGACTTTCCTGTCCATTGTCTGCAACAAAAGCAAAATAGAAAACTTTTTCCAGTTAGAAATCCGAGTGTCCAAAGAAACACGACCTTGAGTCTCGGGGAAAATAAATCCCGTGTAATGACTCCAAACACCAAACCTGTTGAACCGGTTGGAGAGGGAAGTGCAGGGACGCACACACACACACACACACACACACACACTACCTGATGCGGCAGCTGCGACGTCACCACTGCCCGCTGAGATGTGAAGAACGAGGAAGCCGAGTCTCTGACCTGAGGAGAGAAGTCATTACAAACAAGTAGTGTTGTCTTATTAACTCAGACGTGCGTTCAAGTGTAATTAACTTGCGTAAACTGGAGGGATGGTGCGCGGCTGTGCGGAAGGCTCGTACGCTCGGTTTGTGGAGCGACACCACTCAGCGCTGAATTTTACGCTGCTGGTTGTCGGTTACATCCTGTACCTCATCGTCGGCGCCGGGATCTTCTCCGCCATCGAGCTGCCGTACGAGCTCGAGCTTCGGCAGGAGCTGGTGGCTGCCCGGCGGGACTTCCTGCGCAACAACACCTGCGTGTCCGACGCGCGCCTGGAGGAGCTTCTGGTCCGCGCGCTGGAGGCCAGCAACTATGGAGTGTCCGTATTGGGTAACGACACCAACCAGAACTGGGACTTTGTGTCCTCTTTGTTCTTCGCCAGCACCGTGCTGACCACAACAGGTGAGGCCCGGGGACGCGGCTGCTGAAGCTGTGGGTGTACATTTCATTAAGCAGGACTTGTCCATTTCATTCGTTGTAACACTTAATTTGCTGGGGCAAAAGTTGTGTCCTCCTTCACCAAGAGGTCCGTTTTTAGGATATGTAATGTGTGGTTATGGTTCAGAGTTCCAAACCACACGCCTCAGTGGAATAAACCAGTTGTGTTGTCAAAATTCCTGCTCTGAAATACACGTCTGAAACTGAGACTTAAGGTGAGCGCAGAGAAACTTTAGCTCCTCACACCATTCATGTGAAATCGACCCTGTTGTGACAAAGACTGCACTTAAATCACTGTGCATAGCCGAGGTCAAAGGGAAGTAACACTAAGTGAAACATTTTTGAGATGAGTGGCCCAAAGTCTGTTCATCACAACCACTTTTGGTTGGCCAGCTTCCGTCTGGCTGGTGTTTCTCCTTTTCTATTTGGTGATAATTATAAATGTTGGTATTTCATTCATAGATAATTGTAGGTTCCACCCCAAGCCATCCATTCTGCAGTTATACAGGTTAATAATGCCATGTTAATGTACTTGTATTCTTCATCATGAAAAGCACTCAAGGTAATTTGGAAGTCATTACAAGGACTGAACGCACATGCACTGTAATTAAAAGTTATTCTAATTTCTTGTTAAATTCTTGTCAGGTTTAATGTTTTGTAATGCTTGTTATCCAGCAAGCAGTGGCAGGTTTAGAGGCATTGGTCTGGATTTACTGTGGGTTTTAATGACAAATGAAGCCCCTGGAGGCTCCAGGAAGCACTTAAAATCATTTGTGCAACAAGGAGCAAATGAAAAGCCACACACCCTTGGCCTTCAGTGTAAACACATGAGGTTATGAAAGCCTGGACTGAAGTTAAGTGAATAACTTATTTATTTGTTTTGAATGTTAAGATTTCGCCAGTCGTGGATCAAACTTGTTTTTCATAAGAGGACTTGTAGTTGCTGGATGAACCCCTGCCTTTCTTTCTTGCTTTCTGTCCTTCTGTCTAATTACTGTTATGTGTGCAGGGACTTAGACTCCCAGACTCTCATTATACCCCTGTGTTTAAGATTATGCTGCGTGTTGGCTTGTGTTTTCAGGTTATGGTCACACCGTTCCTCTCTCAGATGAAGGAAAGACCTTCTGTATCTTCTACTCCCTCTTTGGCATCCCCTTCACCCTCTTCTTCCTCTCCGTTGTGGTGCAGTGGATTATGGTCCTGGTGAGTCGGCGTCCAGTGTCCTACTTCCACCATCGATGGGCCATGTCTAAATCAAAGCTAGCCATCATACACGCTACCTGCCTAGCCATCGTCATTGCCCTGTTCCTCCTCCTCATCCCTGCGTGGGTCTTTACCACCCTGGAGAAGGACTGGAACTTTCTGGAGTCTCTGTATTTCTGTTTCATCTCTCTCACAACAATTGGCCTCGGGGATTATGTCCCCGGAGAGACCCACAATAAAGAGGACAACCCACACCCACTGCTCTACAGGCTGGCCATTACAGGTGAGTAGGGGGTTGAGTATACTGATATTACGTGGATGCTTTATTTTCCCCAAAACCTTTGACAAAACCTTTGTGTGTTGGCCCTGCGATTGACTGGCGACAAGTCCAGGGTGTACCCCGCCTCTCGCCCGTAGTCAGCTGGGATAGGCTCCAGCTCCCCCGCGACCCTGACGGATAAGCGGTATAGAAATGGATGGATGGACCTTTGACAAAACTAAAAAAATTAAGGATAACCCCCATTTGTTGCACTTTTGCTGCATGCACTGGCTTGAAAAAAAAAGGTTTCAAGAGCTCAAGAGTGTGTGAATTTCCTCATCAGGTAGAGTATGGTTCCAAACTTTGTTGGATTATGACTCCTGAAAACATTGTATGGTTTACTTTCACCTAACATTTCAACCAAAGACAAATTTTTCCTTGTCATATCATCATGGAATGAAAGAGGTGAAAGCTATTCAGTATATCACAGGGAAAAAGCAGCAAAGCAGAGAGTCTACAACATGCTTATGTGTTCACAAATGGCAGAGAACATGTTGATCTTTTCCAGGTATTACTTACCATGTATTCAATCTCAGTTTAGCATGTTAGCATTTTAACATTGGCTAATTAGCAAAAAACACAAAGTACAAATGAGGCTGAAGGTAATGTCATCACTTTTGCAGGTATTTGGTGATTATACAATACCTCAGTAATGGACGCAGGTTCATCAAGTTTTTAATGGTTCACCAACCAGCTTTTCTGGTTGATAAGAATAAACAAAGCCAAGACTGTTTGCCGCTTTGTCTGCCCTTTAGTTATTGACCAAACCCAGATTTGCACTTCTTAGTCACACTATACTCGTCTTTGTTTCCTCATGCTGCACTTTTGTTTTGTGTGTGTGTGTGTGTTTGCTCTCCTAGTCTACCTGCTGCTGGGACTGGTGTGTGTCCTGGTTGTGCTGGAGACGTGTTATGAACTTCCCCAGATGAAACGCTTCAGACGGAGGTTCTACCGAGAAAACGTTAAGGAGCTCGACTCAGAGACCGCCAACATCATCGACCGCGATCACATGAGCGACCAGCTGAGCGACCCCTCGGACCACGTGACAGATCACCATTCACCGGTCATCCCCTCTGTGTCAGAACAGGCTGCGTCTCTGCGGCAGGACAGCAAGTCAACGTCTTACACCCCAGCGTCTGCAGCTGCTGCTAATGGAAAGCTGAGATGACAGATTGTCTGACACACATTGTTTTTGAGAGACTGGTCTATAGTCTGAGCCTCAGTACACTTTAGCTGTGTATCTACATCTAAGAACTTAATCACTTAAAAAGGGACTGCTTTATGCAACTGCCAACACTGACAGACATTTGTGGCATAAAAGCCGCAGCCACCCACAGACTATCGCGGGGGCATTGTTTTCTTGTTCTTGTTCCTGTTGCTCCACTCCCTGCAGATAAGAGTTAGATCCGTGACACAGAGGAAGGGCCGGACTCTCCAAACAGAGGGAAACCCAATGAGATTCTGCTTCCTGCAAAGGTCATGATGCCATTACTCCAAAGTGACACACTTTGCTCTGGAGGATTTCACACCAGCTCTTATCACATTGTATGATCTGTGGTGCTATTTGCATTGGAAATTTCTCTTCTTGGTGTCATAAAGCAGTAGCGGGACAATCAGACATACCATCAGTTGGCCTGTTGTACATTATGCACAAGAATTCCAAGAAGAATAAACTTTTTTCTTCTTTCTTTTTGCATGCAGGTGATTATTGGCTTTCAGTTCCTGATGGACTGCTGAACAATACTGTTCAAAAGTTTGCAATGTCCTGTTATACTAATGTTTTTCTTCTTTTCTCCAATAGTCGCTCTTTGAGCACAGATAAATACATTATTATTCAAATCCAAATGTATTATTTATATTTAACGTAGTTTGGGATCTAAATGAAGAATACTTAAATGATTGAAACTTCTGTTTTGTTGATACCTGCAAAATACCCTTTAATTTTGAATTTATTTTCCAGATAGTTTATTAATTTAGATGCCCAGCATTTAATCCTCCCTTTATATAAGTTAAAATGCTTTTTGTTCAGTTCGTTTTAGATTTGTTGGTTGTTTTATCATTTCAGATGCTACAGTTTGTGGTGCTGTGGAACTCCCTGTTTTTCTTACTGATATGAACAGTAGTAACACAAACGTGTTAGTATATCGTAATACAGTTACAGCATCACAAAGTGTAGCCTGATTAATGATCCTACCTTTTAATGTATTTGAATGGGTAATCATAGTGCAGTGTGTTCGTTTAGCCACCAGAGGGCAGCACTTTACTTTTGCATGAAGATTTACATGAAGTTCGCTTCGTTACTGGGCATTTCATGCTGCTCAAGAGTGTTTCTTAACAATGGAATCATGCTGCAAGAATATGTAATTGTTACAAATGATTATGAGGAAGCGTTCATGTTGCAGTTGTTATTATTATTATGCATATGTTTTGTCAAAGCCATCCCAGTTTACTGGAGTGCTAATACAAATGTGCTGTGCATGATGAATGTCTCATTAGCTTTTGAAGTTCAAAAAATATAACTTGTCGTCCATTTATGATTTTGCTGCTGTCTGTCATTTTGCTGCTTTACTTGTTTCAACCGAGAGAAGGACACTGTAATGGCAGCTTTTATAAAATCTAATTATCATTTGTGATAAAATGCAAATAAAGTTATGCAACATTAAACCTACTTTTTAACTGATCATATCTTTTCAGATGTACAAATGACAAGAGAATCAAACATCTTATATAAACTTGGGTTTTATTTATATTCACATCATAATTCAGGACACAAACATGCAGACTAATGCAGGTGCACACACTCAGTCACACATTCAAATTCACATGCACACAGAAACTGTCCCTTCAACCAGAACTCACTCACAGCAGAAGAAAGTATTTGTCCATCTGAAATGTCTTGAATCTTGAATCCACCTGAGCTGCAGGACTGCTGATGTGCAGCAGATGATGATCTTTGAGCTCTCACCACAAAGGCTAGAAAGGATAAAGTTTGACACCTAATTCACATATTGGTAGAATAGCCCACACCAACACACAAACAATCCCTCACATATATGCTCATCCCTCACCCTCACTTAAACATACATCCATTTGAGTTTATACAATCTGTGGCTGTTTGGAGCAGCGGGGCCAGAGAGGCCTCAGACTCAGGATGAAGAGGATGAAGAGCAGTATTGCTATGATTGTGACTATGGAGACGTAGCCAGCGTGGGGCAGAGGGGGAGTATCAGGAGCCTCAGCTGGAATCATGTTGGTCAGATTCAACATGTAGCCCAGCGTCCAACCTGCATCACTGCCTTTGATCTGCACACAAGCACAGGAAGAAGGAAAAACTGTCACTGTCGTACAGCTTGGAGGTATTCGTACCATGTCTGAATACTGGATTAAAGGGAAAAATAGATAAGTGGAGAAACAGACAGACTTCTCACATACACAAGGGTTCACTGAATGTTTGATGAGTCACATTCATCAGATCTCAACCCGATTAAAACACACAGGAGGCTTCAGAACAACATGCCAGACAGCGCTCTCCACCACCATCATCAAAACACCAAATGAGGTAATATTTTTTGAAAGAAAAAGACTTCAGACACTTCGAGGACCAACGACAAGAAGGAGCAAAGCTGTACTAAGATGCTTTACGTTCGTTTTTCCTTTAATTTGTCACCTATTTGGAATTCGACTTGAACATGTTTTTACCCAAACAAGGGAAAATTCCACTTTAATGTGATATAACATTTGCATAAAGATCTGTATTAATTTAACATAGAGTACAAGCTTAAACATATATATTGCAAATAATGATGCTTAACTGGAATTTTTCTTCATTTTCCACAGGAATATTCAGAATCAGAATTCCTTTATTTATCCCTGAAGGGAAATTCTTAAAATATTTCCAATTCATTTGACTGGAGGAGTTATAGAACTGTGACTGAATAAATATATACACAATACCATATACAAAACAAAAAAGTGTCTCGAATTTAGTTCTTTATTGATAATTTTATATTGCTTTTAGAAACCTCTTTTTAATTTGACGAGTTGATGGTTTTATTGACCATATTCATTTGCAAACTTTTAATAAGACTTCTTTTTATTTATATTAAACAACTTTATATGAAATGCTGATGAACTTCAATGCGTTTGTGTATGGATTAATTCATTGATTAGTAACATCTTTCAACGATTTGTGTTTATTCAGCTGTTTACATGACACTTCACGTGGTCGCCCTCATTGGTTCATTCTCAGCTGTTCAGAAACCACCTGACCAGTAACGTCCAATCATATTCATGCACAGTGGACAGCGCGGCCATTACGACCAGAGATTTCTCAGCGCTTGCTGCTCATGAGGTGATCCTCCTCTCGCCGTCATGCCTGGGTCCAAAGTAAGTAGCAGATCATGTGCTACGTGCGCTTCTTTATTGCTGGTGATGTTTTCTGTTAGCGATGCTAAGATAAGCTGGCTACATGGCTGACTGAGATCACAGGCATCACGGCTGTTACCATTACTGCTGCGGCTGCTCTAACTTGAAGTACTTTGAATTTCGCTTGTATTATTTGTTGCTTCCACATGCGCATTGGTGAGGTTCTGCTGCTGAGTAACTGGGTCATAACTTCTGTTGTTTTTCTGAATGGTTTGTATCTTCAGCCGAAAGCTCCAACACTTGACTGCTCGCACCAAAACATGGGCCGCTGTGGCTTTGTCGGTAAAACAAGCCGTCTGTTGATTGCATGGCCCGGCACGACGCTTGCGTGGTGTACGTGCATCAGTAGGTGAGAGACAGGCAAACTGCAAAGCCATTTGTCTGCTAAGTTAGAAAAGCGCAACATACTGAAGTCTTGTGAGTCCTTTTAGTCCATTTTACTCCGTATGCGTATTGATTTACATCCCAGATGATAAGGGCTCTGCTTCCGTTCAGAGGAATTGCAACATACTTATTACCTAAATAAGATTATGTCTCTTCAGCGCAGGATATTTCCAATGTATGTACTGTTAGTAGATACCGTTAGTGTCCAGCTTTAGGTGAGAAGGGCCTTGGCAGCGTTCAAGAGTAGTAATTGCTAAATGCTTGTTGTGCCAGTTTCTGACGGCAGGAGGCGCTGGCCCTGCTGTTTGTATGGGGTCCTGGTGCTCTGCCAGCTGTCAATTTTTAAGCAGAAACAGAATCACAGTGCTTGTTGCTGCTTGGATTTTTGGAGAGCTATCTCAAGCACCAGAGCCTTTTCTGTTGAATCTAACTAAGGAATTCTGATGTACTGGGTGGAGTCCTTTACAAAAGTGATTCTGACTGAATTGTGTATCAGGCGTTGCTTGACCTTGTCTGGTAAGGTTACTGTGAGGGTTCTGAGCCAGTCCTAGTTTGGTTTGTTCTTGTCAATTGAGAAGTCCAGCATTATTTATTATTTATTTTTAGCCACCTCTGATGTTATTCAAATCAAACTTTTTAAAATTGGATACGAAGTGCTGAGTGGCCACCCAGGAGAGAGGTGGTTGGTCAAAGAATAAGATCGAGGCAGGAGATATGGGACATTTTCCAAAAAATGTCTTCACAAAGACAGTGAAGTGCAGGGATGAATGTTTAACAGGATGACAGCCTGAACCGTAGGATGTGACCTCAAACCAGGAAGGGAAGGAGTGACCTGTGATTTACTGACCTTTTTGATGATTTTTATGTCAGAGTACGTCTCTGCTGTGAAGTTGTATCCTTCTGTCAGCAGGGTGAGGATGTACACGCCAGAGAAACAGTACCCGGCCATATACTTCAGCTTAACATCCGGATGCTCCTGCACTACCTGTTCAAGCAGTGATGTCATCAATGTACAGCATGAACAGGATAAATGAAATAGATAAGACGGCAAAGTAGATAAATATGTCAGTGAGGGTGGAACAGATTTATAAATATGCCCCAACCTGTTGCCAAGGTTTTGAACAGTAGTGCGTTACTCTTTCCTTGACGGTTTCCAGAGGTATGGACGTGTCAGTCAGCTTGAGGAAGTCCATCACAAAGAAGTAAGCAGAGAAAGCCTACAGTGAGAGAGGAATAGGTGAGGCAACAAGGAAATGAACTTGTCCTTGTCTCATAAGTGGATGAAGCCATCATTTCCTGAATGGTTGTTTTTCTTTTTGTGACGTAAAATGCTTTTTTTAGCCTTACTGGCTCATTTGTCTTTGGTTTGCAAGTAGCTGTGAGGGTTCAACGGCAACTGATAATTCTCTGTAAACAGTATTCAGAGTCACTGAGAGACCATGTTTCTGGAAAGATGAAGATTTCAAGTATACAGCAGTTTAGCACTAACAAATGCCTTTCGCCCCAAACGTCATAGATCGATAGAATAAAACCAGAAGAATCTGCATGGCCAGAAACCACTAGTGGTATGTGAGAAAATATGTTTTTCATTTGTAGATGCAGATCAGGAACATTTGAGTGGTCAAGGATCACTGAAAGTTCACTGTTTATTAGAAAGAAAAAATCATGCCCAAAATAGAAGTCGCTCAGTGAACCATGACTACTGATTACAACTGACAAATCTGCATGTTGTATAATCCCTGTGTGTGTCTGCAACCCGCCAAACAACACGCAATGTCTCAAAGGCCACTGATGTGCTGATATATAAACACTGGTACATTACCCCAAATTGCCCCTGCAAATGTGGCTGGTAGATCCCATTGAAAGAGCAACGGCTGTATGGGCAGTGAGTAAAGTTGAACAGATTTTTGATGACTTCCTGGCATTGTTGGAAGTTTCCTGTCCCTGTGTGAATGAAGGTTGGAAGAGTTTTGTGGGGGTTCCTGCCTGATACACAGGGGCTCTCATAGAGCTCTGAGTAGCTCTTTGTCACATTGTAGCCGGGGTTGAAACAAGGATCTGCTACTGTTGCCGGACCAGACTAGGAAAGAGAAAGAGGCGTAAGAGACGGAAATTCAAATTCTGCATCATTGCGCATTCCAGTCTTTTACATCTTTTTAGGTGAAATTATCTCAGATTATATCTGATTGGAACACTTCATCAGAGGAAAAACACTGAGAGACTGGAGAAAAATATTCTACTGGAGATCTGTAAATTCACCTGAGTTTGGTGTGCCAGTGCCATTAGCAGCGCTTGGTCTTTCCCGTAACACAGGAAGCTGTGAGTGTACAGGTTGTAATCATTTCCGTAGAGACGGAAGTTCACGGAGTTGCTTGGTGATTCCGAACCATCAAAACTATCAGACACAAAGCTAATTTGAGTGGAAGCCCCGCCAAGATCAAGGGCACCTGTGGTTTCCAAGCCCTGCAGCATAGACAAATAGACAGTCAGGTGAGTGCACACGAGGGCACGGGCAGACGCACGTTCCTGTCTGACACAGTTCATGTCAGTTCAGTTTATTTTTATTTTGGAGGAGGGGGTACATAGACAGAGATGCACAGGAAGCAGATTTAAAATTTGACAAACTTGCATTGACATGCATGCAGACATAATGCTGACCTGTGTGAGACGGTCATCCAAGTAGTTGACCGTGACCCAACCGAAGGCTCCCTCCTCCTGGCCGCTGAGTATTCTCGCTCCCTGGAAGGAAAAGGGGGTCTTTTGCAGAGCTGCCCCCACAGCCTGCAAAACCTCATTTGATGCCAAGCTGTTCTCTATACTGCAAACATACACAACACATATTTATTAAGTTACTCACATCCATAATTCAAATTGGTACAGATCGCCATAAATAACAGACAGTGTCATATGTAATGGATTTGGCAGCTTACATATTCATTGCCCTGTCAGTTAAGTGAAGATAAATCACAATCGGCTGATCAGTGAGGCTACAGATAGCAGCAGTTTGGATGCGAGTGCAAACCCAATTATTATGCATACATGCTTTATGTTTGATTACATGGATGTGTGTGGGTGTGTGTGTTTGTATACTTCAGCAGTCTCATTCCTGCAGTAGCCCCGAGATAAAGTGGGGTCTCATGGTGTCTTTTCTCAGGGATCCACTGCTGGGCCTCCTGCATGCATTCTCTCAGAGACTCCCCTGCCCCCTGGGGAGTGGATGCATAGCTGGAGATACCTGGACCTGCAAAATAGATCAAAATGGCAGGAAGTGGGTAAAGTTGTTCCGTCCAGATTTATTGGCCATAAAACCTAATTATAAGAGTTCAGAAATGCTAGACTCCTTAACAACTGAAGGTTCTCACTCCAATTTCAAGAACTGGGAAGGAAATTTGCTCTTGGAGAGAGAAGTTGGTCACGACTTCCTGTAAGCATGCCTGATGTAATCTGCCTTAAGGAAGCTAAATGCTCTATTTGAGTTTCCCAGTGGGGACAATTACAGCCAAGAGTATCCCTGATTGGATATTCAGGATGACTGCACACATCCTGCCTACTTGAACTTAGGTTCATATGTTAATTAATCAGTCATTGTATCTGGGTTAAAGGATACGTCTGGTGTTATTCTATGTTTTTCCCATGAAAAGAACAAAACCAGAAATGCTTTAATTCACTTCCCTGTGTTTTTTTTTTTTTTTTACTTGCTAGTGAAGTCATACATCAAAGGTATCTTGTTTTCTCTAACAATAAGGCTCAGTCTAACAGCTGGGCTCAGTAGTTTCGTGCAAATCATTCTTAGAGAATGGCAGTCTGGCGTCTATTAAAGTGTTGTACTTTAAGCTTTGATGTTCAGTGTAAATAACATGAAGAGCACACACCGAGGGCTGGTAAAAGAAACGCTCTTGTTAAATGAACTTCCAGAGGAGTCAGTTTGACAGACTTGTCTGTTACATGGTGTGGATCCAAAAGTGCTCTGGTAGTTCAGTAAGAACAGTTGGTTGCATAAGAAAATTGCCAGCTGGAGTACCGGCTGCCAAGAAATTGGCCTGTTCTAAACAAGCACGTTTTAAACAGGCGCTGCATGAGCTCAGTCACTCCAGAAAACACTCAGCTGAACTGTCTATTAAAATGTTTAGCATCATTAAAGAAAGAGCTGGAGGTGACTAAACACCAACATAATGTTTTGTCTCGATCTGTAGTGACCCAAAAGTTGTTCATTAATGAATTACTCATCTGTTAATAATGAAGTATTTACAGTGCTTTGCACTTTACAAGTTTCAGATGAAGTTTATTGTGTGCAAATAGTGTGATGCAAAACTAACATGTCTAGTAATCTGCTTGCCTGTCTGCTTTTCTTAGCACGTATGTGAAGCATATGTGCTTACTTAACCTCCTTCACTATGTGCAGTATGCAGTAGTAGTTGGACATGCGAGTGTGAGCGTTAAGTGCGTGTTTGTGTGACACATTGTGCACCATATACCTTTGACTTGGCAGGCATGCGTCTGCTCAACTCTTCCAGTGTTGTTATCTTTCTCTGCCGGCCACTCATATATATACACGGATGTGTGGGAGGAACCAGCATCCAGCACAATTCCATACTGGAGAGGAGACAGATGGAGGCATTCTTGCTAAGTGCTCAGTGACATTAACTGTGGATGAGTTCCATTCAGACATACTGTTCAGTTTGACTGCATAGCCCACTGACACAATTCCCAGAACTATGTCAGCATACAGAAAGATATTAGTGTATTGCTGAAACAGTTTAGTAAAACAGCCTCAATGAGCTTGCATTTGTGACAACAAATGCTGAGTAGTGATTTAATATTCTTCTCCTTATCCCTGTTGGATTTCTAGAACCAGTACTATAGGTTGACAAGAGACCGTATTTGGCTTGTGGACTTAGGACAGGGATCCTACTGTGACACAGTGGTCTCCCATGCAAGGAACAAGCTACAACATTTTAGTATTTTTCTCTACCATACCTTGTACTTTTGGGGGAGGGGCATGTTCTGCAAAACTGCTACCGTCACCAAGGCAACAATTGCTATGACACCAATCACAGTGATGATGATGGTCAAAGGCGAGTGCCAGGGGTTCTTCTCTTTCATCTCTGGGAGCGGGGGTGGAGAGACAGACAGACAGGAAAAGGAGAAGCGACAGGATTTGCACGGGTAGAGAGGGGAAGGTGGGGGACACATTGGAAAGAGGAAGGGGATCTGTTAGTCAGTCTTGCATCCAGATGTGAGTGATGTCACAGCATGTGTGTTTGACTGTGCAAGAAAAAGTCTATCCGGCGGTTGTTGGGGAGTGTTTAATTGTGTTGCTTTGTAACCAAGGACTACAGATGGATTCCTGAATTCGTGTGTCTGAACTCGTGCCAGGCTTTTCATTGATTTGAAGCAGGACGCTCTTTCAGCCACAGCACGTTTGAAAGGGTATTCCACCAAAGTACTTGCCTAATGCGAAACAATTAGCAAGATATCCCCTCAGGGAAATGACAAAATGGAAACCAGTTTTATACTCACTATTGTGGAAATAGCTGCTGTTTTGCACAAAACAACAGTCGACTTCAATCTAAAATAATTATATATTATGGAGACGTTGTGATTAAAGCTTTAACAGTGAGTCAGTGTTGGACAATAGTAATTAATAATTTCAACATCCTGTTATAGTGCAGGTATTGCTTTAATCCTGAATATATATGGTCTGCTGCCGCTCTATTTGGTTTTCGTATTCCTTCCTAAATACTCAAATTTGCACTGCTAACTAATGACGTTTGGAACACACGCACGCACGCTAACGTAGATAATACAAGCTCATATATTCAGTTGAAACAGGGACAAAAGAGGCGTGACAGTTTGTATTCACAACACTGTTGCATGCAAAGGGTGATGAACAACATATCAGCCTGCGTTGTAAAGTGCCAAACACTTAGGCAAATACACACACATATGCACGCACAGACACACGCTTGTTTGGCTATTACCAAGATAAGTAAACCGGCAGACGCTATCTAGCTGCATGTAACAGCTGGCAAAGTAGAAACACTGTAGAAACAGATCCGACTTTAGAGTGCTGTACACCTTTCATGAGGGCACAGAAACACACACAGACGAAAGTAAACCCGATCTTTGTCTGGTGTGGGAAAACACACAGAAATTTACGGCACAATAAAGCAGGGAACCAATGGCAAAAAGAGAGCAGAAGAGAGTACTTACCTCTGTTGTCTACTTCAATGAACTTACCACAGACAGGAGAGGGAGAGAGAGACTGAGAGAGAGAGGAGGGAGGGGAGAGAGGGAAATATGGGGAGGATGGATATAGAATGGACCGAGGAAGGTAGGAGAGTGATAAGATGAGAAGAGGTTTTTCCGTCATAGCCGGATGGAGGATTAGAAGAGAGCCGTGTGTGTGTGTGTGTGTGTGTGTGTGTGTGTTGTCCTCCAAAGCACCGAGTTTGGCATTTCCTCCCCAAGCCGGGGCAGCAAAGCTGGTCACTATGGAGACACAGCTAAAGCGTGTGTGTGCGTGTGTCATTGCACTCTTGTGTGCATTTGAGCACCTTAAAAGGGTCTCTCTCTTTCAATCCTCTCTCTGTGAACTAATGAGGGTTACTCTTCTCTTTCTTACTCTCTTTTCATTCTGCAGCATGTGTAGGAGGGAGGGAAGTGGGGACTCCCTTGTTCAGCTTTTTTCTTCTTCTTCTTCTTTTTTTTTTTTCTTTTTTTTTTCTGGCAGACTGTGATGTCATCTCTGTGACGGATTGGAATCCCCTGTTTTTCTCCAAGCCTATGCGTGCATGTTTGAACAAAGGGGGTTGCTGGAGAGCTTGTCTGTGTGTGTGCATGCCCCAAACATGACTTGCCTGCAAATTTGTTGATCCACTCTGCTATTTCCCTCTCTTGTTATAACCCATGCAGATACGCAAGCGCACACATTTGAACATGCACAAAACAATTACTGTCAACATATAATTTTTCTCATTTAGTAACATTGACGAACACTTCCCTGTATGACTCAAAGCCTCCAAACCTCAAGGACACACACACACACGCACAGATGCACAGACATGCAGCCACTGCCAAGCGTCCTGTAATTGTTTGACCATGTCGGCTAAGCAAACAACCAAAGTTCATGTCTGTGTTTTCATCTTTTTAAATCATGGCCCTGTGCAAACCACACAGTCTCACTGTTTATTTGTTCACTGTTAATCTTGTGACAGAGCATAACTTTGTAACCCAGCTGGTATTACATTGAGATTGAAGTATCTCTTATTTATTTGAAGCAAGCTATAATGAAATATTCAAAACAGAGTATGGAAGAGGGGAGTTATGTCTGTTTCAGTGCATGTGACACATCTCTAATTGCTTTAGGCATAAATGTGATCCTCTGACACTTTAGTCATACATTTAAAATGCCTTTTACTGAGTTTTATCCCTTTGTCTTCAACTTTGTCAGATTACATGGAACCCAATCTCAGCAAAGCCGAAGTAACATGGGTGTAACTGTGCTAAGACAAGGAAGAGAACAGGGCAATGAGAACTGGCAATCAAACAAACATTTCCCAAGAAATTCTTGTTTAAAGTTTAAGTGGCTTCTTAATCCACTGTGACCTTAAAAGGCGAGTAAGTGGAACTCGACATTATTCCGTTAGTCAAGGAAAAGTTTTTGGAACTTTGGATAATGCAGTTTGTCTTTTGAAAAGTCTGAGTTGCACAAACTTTATGAGTATTGAGTAAACTTATTAAGGCAAAATAGCATTGTAAAATATTTGTAAACATTTTAGCATGCAAACTCTGGTAGTGATGAGAACAGCCAGGGAAAAAGGCAGTGTGGTGTTTTTCCTTCTTCTTTAGATGAAGCAGCCTTGATGCTGCAATGGCGTACTGCTGCCCTCTATGGTAATTAATGGCTGGCTTTGACACTGAATCCATCCACACTCTACTGTCCTAGAGATCACCGTATTTGATATGCTCATTGACTAGCGTATCCACATGATGTGAACAAACCAGTGATGTAGCCAAACTACATGCCTCTGCTGCCTGGACAAATTACTTCACGTGCCTCTTTTTTTGGGTGACATATTCAAGTCTGCTATAGTCTACAGAGCCTGATTGTGGTTAAATAGATCATGATAGACTGTCCACCTCTACATCGGAGGCTCACACAATGCCTGTCGCAGTGGAAGCCAAATTGCATTACTGTCTATTGTTATTTTACATTATACAAGGTCATCATCTTGCTTCGGTGGAATTGTGGGATTTATAAAACCTTTCCTTGAAGGCATTCATTCACAGTTTTGCTGACCTGGACCTTAGCCTTGCTTCCAGCTACTGTAAATTTGAGACGTGTTAAAAATGAGATGGAACTTTTTGTCCCAAAGTCCTCCTTTAGTTTTCTTTTCTCTTTTCCTCCTTTATCTTTCTTAAAGCAGGAAAGGAGTATTACATTAGATGTAATAACTTGACGATGACAGTGCTATTGGCAGCCGACCTAACTGATACAGACACATGTTGAGGCAGAAAATGAGGCTTTCCCGGCAAGTAATTAAGTGCATGAGATCATGGAGGGAATTCTTAGAACATCAACACGGAGTGAAACACAGCATTTTTAGGCCACAGGAACACACCGGTCTGAACATTTTTAGTTGAGAGAATTACTGACATGGTGCATGACCTATTGATTACAACAACATGCCCAAACCAGCTGTTGGACTATCCCAAACCTGAAGTCTTAACTCTTGACCTTCAAACAGCCACATAAAGTAGCAAGGATAGACCAAAATGTCATCACTTTCTAAAACTGTCGTCATGCATATAGGCCTCTTTCTCATCTTCTCTCACTGTGTGTGTCTCTGAATGCATTTTTTTTTCTAAATTTTGAGTTTAATGCAAACATTTTAAGGAATATAATTTTTAAAGCAAATTAAGTAAATAAAAAAAACAAATGAATACATGTTTGAACTAACTTAAAAAAAAAACACAGGATGGAAACTTGAAATTTTGCATGTAGAAATGAGTGTTTATAGGAGCAGAACAGATATTTCATCTAAAAAAACAATGTTCAACAACTGTGACATATAAAATAACATTCACAGGACAATGCCATTTTTACTGCCCAGCACACACACATTCTTCTTGTCAAGATGGCTCCTGAGAGCGTTCATTCTCTAATCCCTAAATTTTAATTTAATCCTCACTGATCGTAATGTTTACCTACACCTAACCCTAAATGTGATCTTAAACGTAGGCTCGTTCAGAATCGGGACTTATCTAAGACATGAAAGCCCAGGCCTAAAATGGCTTAATTTTGCAGAAAAGAAGTTCAAACCAGTTTTTACAAGTTTGAAAGTACAGCATTGATAAGCACATATATAAACAAACACAGACCCACACACATCCTTAAAGACAAAGATATGTAGTTAATATTTTGGCCAATGGACTTTCCTCATACAAAGCACACAACCATAAAGTTTTTACTTTCGGTATGCTGAAGCCCAGGCAGGCCCTTGTTTGAGATTTTATGACATAACAGACACTCCACCCTGTTGATCTGGAAGTCATAACTCTTCTAAGATAAAGTTGTGTAAAAACTAAAGAGGGGAAGAGAAAGATAAATAGAGGAAGAAGAAGGGTGTAAATAGCAGACACTGAAGGGCCTGATACTTTACACTCAGCGATGAGTCAAAGGGTGACACAGTTGGGGATCAACTATGTGGTTTTATAATGACGGGAAAAAGAGACACAACATCCCTGTAAGGCAGTTCTTAAATTTGTTGTGTTGCTCTGGTGGTTAAGCTAACAACTCATTAGCCTGTGTCTGCACATACATGTACATGTACATTAATGCTGTAGAAGTAGTATGTGTGTTACTAAGGTGTGCTCACCACAGTGTGAGCACCATAGTGTTTAAATTCTTAAGCTAAAATTAGCCAAAGTACATTAGGAAAATTTACTATTGTAAATTGTGCTTTTATTTTAAGCAAATACATGTAAACAAGTGTCAGCTGCAGGGTTGGAAATTAGCACTGGTCACCAGTCAAATGCTTGTAAAATATTAGCACAGACACATACCCTCTCTGTGCCTGGTGCTACTGCTAGCATATGGCTAATGTACAGTAAGGTAATCTGGCTGTTTGGCGTGAATAAATGAGTAAAGCAAATAAACTCCAGTGGTCCTTTGATCAAACTCACCTGAATAACTTAAGGTTGAGCTTTGCTTTCTTTTCTTTGTGAACCTATCTGTTACACAGTCTATAGTGTGATCACAGCAGTATCCTAGTGTGTTAGCCTTAGTTAAGCTTGGTAGCTTCAAGCTAGATTGGTGTGTTTCAGTAACCAGGCTTCATTCAGCTCCAAACCATGAAACATCGAAAGACTCAATGCAGAAATACTTCAGTAGCTCAAAACTGTACTTAATTTTATGTTAATAGAATAAAAGTTTTGAGTTGCATAAGCTTGCAGGCATGCTCAAATGCACAAGAGCTATTCTTCGATAGATAAATGAAGGAAAACATTTATTTGTATAGAAGGCAATTAATAATAATGGCTGTGAAGCACAGACTATATTTGAACATTGAATGCTTTTTTACTTAATTATGTATTTGATTAAATAAACCATGTCATTTTCTGCCTTAGCTTAACCCATAGCCTCCTTATGGATCACACTTCCATCTTTCCTGCACACATCACATACTATTGCTCCTCTAAATACAGCGTTCTTGAATTGTTGGATTTCTTGTTTCAACTTTGTCCAATTAATCAGAAAATGTTTTGTTTGTGTTAAATGGTGAAAGGCACACCAACCCCCACTAAGCAGTTCCATAAATACCCTTGCTTGGGCATTGTGAAACTTCCTGTAAAAAGGGAACCTCTGGCGGCGTCATATGATGAGAAACGAGAGGAGGCATCTTTGTTTGCCATAGGGAAGTGGTCTGACCTCAGTGGTGTTCAGTTCAGGCCAACCTCGCCTACAGGACAGACTGACACTAACCCTGGGCTGGGCTGGTCTAACCTGAGCTTTAAAATCAAAATCAGAATTGTATTTATTGCTATGTAAGTGAAGAGGTTTCACATTATTAGGAATCTGCCTTAGAGATTGGTGTATACATAAAACATAAAAATGAGTAACATATAATAGAGTAAAATAAAATATGGCTCTGTGAAGTAGTACAAGAGTGGAAGTAGTGCAAGTAAGTAAAGTAAACAGTGCTAAAGTAACTAAAGTAACTCAAGTGCAGAGCAGTATATTAATCAGCATATAAAAATACAGCCACTGATGTTTGATCTAACGGACCTTGCTGAACATCTGTGGTTGTAGTTTAACAATAACCACAAATCTCAGTCCCACAGTGGTAACTCAGTGTGTATTTCATCGACATGAAAAACCAGTTGACCCTGTAGGTAAAGTATCCATCACTGAACATAAACAACTTTAACATTTGTGTACATTTTCAAGATTGTCCAAACATTCTTGAATTTACTGATAATCTCTTCTGCTTCCACACCAGTTGACTGGAAGGTCATTTATGGTGGTTCCAACACTGAAAAAAAAATCCTTAGTAAAGGGTATATCCACAGTATCTGGACATTGTGTCCGGAGAGACAAGCTGTTGACTTTTTAAATGTAAATACCACAAATTCCATTCACCTCCATAGTACAAATGTGGAGGCAGAGACATAACTTAAAACCTTGACATATAATACCAAAACCGGGCATCCATTATAATTTGGGTGAACTGACCCTTTAATGTATACGGAGAGCCATGCGCCTTATCTTAACAGTTTAGATAAGATATCCAGCACTTGATTAAGCATATGTCATTTTTGTATACATTTTTGGGGTTCTACAAACATTCTCGAATTACCTAAATATCATGAAACAGTCCTCTCAGGTGCAAACAGTTTTGGGTATTAGATTGGGAATTATCTGTTGGTACTAGAGTCAAAAAGTTGGTATACAATACTCAGATTGTGTAAACGTTCTTAAACTATTGAAAACTCTGTTTATTGTACATTTTAGTCTGCAAACGCAGTATCCATTTGAGTTCATACTGAGCGTGAGCCATAAATTCTGAAACAGTAATCAGCTAATTGTTCTGTCGACCTCATGCAACTCAATAAAATATTAGATCATACGTCAAACATATTGATAATCAAACTTAGCCAGGAACCTGCCCCATCAAATGCATTCAATTAATCAGATAATGTTGCAGCAATTGCCCCCAGTCACGTGCATGCTGAACATTAAACTGCCATAAACATCACATGGTCTTGACGGTGCCTCCGCATAAGTGTGTCACTGTGTTTATCCTGAGCAACACAATCATACAAACCTTAAATCCCTTGCTGAGTCCCACATGCAAAACACCCACCCACATGTGCACATGCACACGAAGACACACACACTAACAGGCACCTGCTTATGCCGCCTGTAAACACACTCCACACATGCTATGGAAAAGTCACACACCTGCCCCATAGTGCTACATGCAGAAAAACAAGTCATACAGATGGACGATAACACACACACTCATCTGACACAGAGAACATTTAGTGTACGCACCTCTGTAACGTCCTGCTGTTACTGATACACTGGATTGTAAGGATTTCCTACTCTTGTGCATGCCTGTGTGTGTGTGTGTGTGTGTGTGTGTGTATTTCTGTTTGTGTGCCAGTCATGGGAGTACACCTACCTCTTTGTGCAGACATGGGTTCCTTCTCAGCAGCAACACAATGCTCTTTCTATTCTTTGCCCCTCTCTCCTCTCTGTCTCCCCCTCTCTCACTCTTTCTTTCTATCTCTCTCTATCTCTCTCTCTCTATCTCTGTGTTTCTCCCTCTCTATATAGTAGCACAGCTCTGTCCAGTGTAACGTTTTCCACCACCTCCTTTCACATACACTCGCTTTATTAGGAGAAGCAGAGCTTCCCTCCTCCCTCCTACTTAGCCCACTCCCCTCCTCCGGCGCCTACAGCTTTGCCTTCTGTTTACCCCCTTCTCTCTCTCTCTCTCTCTCTCTCTCTCTCTCTCTCTCTCATTCACTCACTCTTTGCTGCTCGCACTCTTTCCCTCTTTCGTCTCACTACTTTGCGCATCTCCATCTGAAGCTGTCTCTCTTCCTTATCCCACTTGTCTTTTTCATCATTTTCCTTCTGCCCGTTTTTGCCATTGTCTCTGTCTTGTAAAAGTGGGTCAAACATGAAAGCGCTGTTAGATCTGGAAGGGAGCTGGAGCTGAAGCTGCAGGGATAAAAGAGAAAAGGCAGTGGGTAAACTCCTTGCACTCTTCTTTTTAATAGATGTAATCTTAACTATCAGAGGAAAAATGATCTCTTAATGACTCTAGTGAAGTTGTTAACCTCAAATGGAGCCCGTAAAGTTAACTCTGAGCAGCGTTGTGTAAGACTGGCAGAAAGAGTGGCACAAAGCTTGCAGTTCAGGGTAATGAAGTAACCTTGAGTCCAGGTCCATGGGATTGTCACTGTTACCTGTGTGCTCTGTGTGTGCTGTGTGTGTGTGTGTGTGTGTTTTTCCCACACTTTAACCAAGGCTGAAAAATAAAGCTCTGTCTGTATTTGAGTCACTGCCACAGGGGAATTCAATTCAAATTCACACACCAGGCTACCCTTTAACCACAACAATAAACCACCACTCCTCATGATTGACACTTGCATGAGAAAAATCTGCCACCATCAGCAGAAAGCCGGTAATACATGGGTGTGATATAAGAGTACAAATGGCATTGGGGGAATGTTTTGTTCTTTTTTTTTATGATATGGTCACAGACGGAGGTATTATTTTGTTTGGAGATCTCCCACTGTATTTTGAAGTGATAGAAGAAAATTATTGCTATCACAGCAATAATCCTCATTCAGTTATTTTGGAAATGACATGCAGAATATTTCTTTCAAGATGGCAGCAATGTCCTATCATTCAGCTTGAATCTGGAAATGCTTCATCTGTCTGTCACTGAAAATGAAAATCATCATTAGTCAGGGTGAATATCTATGTATCCAGTGGTGTGCACAGAGGTGGGGGGTGGGGGGCTCAGCTTGGTCCGAGTACATCTCTAGTTTGTCCAATAGTTTCCAAAGTCCTTAAGTGGTTAGCCCAAATGCCCCTATGATCCCGCTGGTCTGCACAGTTGCATTTCTTGCCTGATTTCACATGTTTTTTTTTGTTTTTTGTTTTTTTTAAAGAATTAAGCACATCAGTTTTTCCATCGCTGACAATGGGAGTAATGTATTTTTGGCATATTTTGTAGTAGTAGGGAACACCGTGTACTCCATCGTATACAATATTTTTTATATATTTATTTAATATTTAGTAGTTTCCATGTTCTTGTATCAACACCATTAAAAAAATAGCAGAACAGAGTCAGAAATAACCTGCCAAAGCTGTGAGAAGAAGGTGGTCATTGGATTTTAGTGGTCAAAGGACACTGTGACCTTACAAACTCAGGAATTTGTATGCTGATTATCTCAAATTTCACGCAAATGTTTAATAGAATGAAATTATGAAAATATGAGCCTTTTCTAATCAAACAGTTGTGACCTTATATCACATTTGGTCGGATACTGAGCTGGTGGCTCTCATCTTGGGGCTCCGCCTTCAAACTGTGCTGATTGTTGTGATTGGTGATCTTTGGTGTTATTTGAAGCATTGTAGTCTGCCACAAGCTTGGTGCTATGGTATATATCAAGCAAAACCATACTTTATATGTTACATGAGTCTGGACCGACATGGCTGCAAACGGCAACTTGATATGTGCATGGAGGCTTGCGTCACTTTTGTGAATTCTCATTGTTTCCTCATTTTCACAAGTCGCCCGCTGATGCAACATTTAACAGTTCCTCAAAACAATCAGGAGAAAATCTTACAAGACAAACAAAAGAGGAGAAAGAAACTAAGACGGTCAACAGTCGGAGCTCATGGCACCTACTAGACCACATGTTCAGTCAACAATCACCGAAGCATGGCAATCAATATATCAGAGCTGTAATTCTATGGCCTCTCCCTCTTGACTGGCGCCGAGAAGGCTTTTAGTCAGAGGGCAGTCAATTTAACTTAATGAAATCCAGTCATGACTATATTTCACATTTAGTGTCTTATGTTCATCAATGCTGAAATCTTAAAAAGAAACCCTGCTCATTATTAATTAATTTAATTAATTAATTATTAATTAATTCACATATATTGTCATTCTTATAAGAAATGTCGACAAGGTGTATATGGGAATGTTCTGGTCTCCATTTTATTTACTCGGGTTTTGTGTATGTTGTGTTCGATTGTGTACACTGAAAAGCTGTCGGATGCAAATGTAGGAACAAGAGAAGTGCAGTCAGTCAATTTTGGTGGCTTTGGCCAAATGTTTATATCAAGCTATTCGTATTTCATGTAAAAACAACAAAATGGCTATAGATTTTCATAAACTGAAAGTTGTTCCCAGTTATCCTTTAGAGACCAGTTACTGGGGATTGGGTTTCTTGGTGCCACCATTTCTCCTTTTTAGAAATGAGAGGCAAACCTGATTGTAATTAATTAAAAGAGCAGATGAAAAGTCAATTTCTCAGGTGACATAAAAGGTTGCGTCTGTTTAATTGATTTGTACACTACGTCTCTTCTCAAGTCAAGTCTTCTGGAATGTTTTTCTCCTCTCTGTGTAACATACACTGACTGATGTCCATTGCATTCCTCTGCCTCATTGTCACCATCCAAAAACTGTTCAGTTCTTTAACCCAGATGTCCAAGGCACTTGCCAGGACTTGCAGTCTGACCTTTGATCATGTATGACTTACTTTAGTTGTCGCAAGATTTCTGTTTGATAAAGAAAGCACAGTTAAGGACTCCATTTCCATTGTTGTCCTAGAAACGGCAAGAATCACACATAGATACAATTCACACAGCAGAATCTAGCATAGGCGATTCACGCAATAACGGGCACAATGAATAGTAGCAACCTTGAAGAAAAGGACAAAATAATATTAGGAAACAAATCAAAATTCAACTTGATACCAACACAAACTGGATTCCTGTGGGCAGTCATTTTGCTGTTCTAATTGGATGTTTTCCAGCCAGGAAACTGAGCGTAGTGTCACATAAGGATAAGTTTTAGGGTCCTTCACAATTTAACTTCTATATCCTTTTTAGTTAGAAGTATTCACCCAATGCAAAATTATACTGACAAGGCACAACTCTGCATTGTTTTTTCATTTTAGCCCTGCTATTGTTAACAGCATAATTGAATGTTTATTATCTAAGCCACATAGAGAAAATCTTTCATATCAGACACCAAAAACCTATTTGCCACCAAAAAAAACTACCATATTTCATATTTTAAAAGAAAACCGAAAAACAAAAACATAACAAGCTCAAGATAAAACTACTGCAGTGCTTCTTCTGACACAAACGATCAGAAGTAATTTAGCCATTCTAAGGATCACAATGTCAGCCCACTGGCTGGTCCCATTATTGTGATTTTGACCGATACCATTTGATGGATTTCACTCAATTTGATACAGATATCCATAGTGTATAGATGTTGAATCCCAGGGACTTTGGTGATCTCCTGAGTTTTTGACATCAACATGAATATAATAAAACCGACTACTGTTGGATGGGTTACACTTTGTGATATTCATATCCCCCTCAGGAAGAACTGTAATAACATTTGTCGTCATAGCATCATAATCAGGTCAAAATGAAAATCTTTCTAATTTCTGATGGCATTCTCGTAAGCTATTTTGGACTTTTAGTAATTTCTTTTTCTTATTTTAAAAATATTGGCCATTAATTGTTCCCTTCCCTTAGACATTTTGTTTTGATACATTTTCTGTCCAAACCAAGCGGCTGGTTCTTCAGGGCTTACGTTGTATGTCCTGAAAAAGAAACCTGAAAAGCACATTATCCTGATGGAACAAGGAAGGAATAGAATAACACATGTAATGCGTTTTCGGGGGCATTGTGTCACATTAGCATCCCAGTAAGAGCTGTCTGATTGAATTATGGTGAGACTTAAAGCATCTGTTGAGAATGTTTTTAGTGTGGCAAGATTCCACGCTGTGAAAGAGAGACAGAGAGGAAGGGAGGGTGAGAGAACAAATTTAACAACAAGGCATTATCAAGTCAGTGGAGTCGACTACAGATAGACAGACAAAGAGGATCTCCGGTTCATTCATAGGATATTAATGGTACAGCCTGCATATTCTACCCTGTGCCTGTCTCTTTTCATCAACCACAACCACAGGCAGGCGGGGAGAAGAGTGTCCTAATATGGTCAGGTTGAGGTCTTTGAAATCACATTTTTGTAGAGTACAAAATTTAAATAAATAAAAATTTGGTTTTTAGGAAGACGTTATGGATGTTAAGGTCTGACGGTCGACAGGTCCACCCCTTTGGTTTAGATAATGGATTGCTATGAAGTTTGGAACAGACCATTCAGAGTTTTCAGAAGATGAATCCTACTGACTTGACATGTCTCAGTAACTTATTGGATGGAGTGTTATGAAATTTGGCACACCATACTAAGATGGTGAACATAGGGAACGTCATAATTACTTAACATCAGCATATTAGCATCAGCATGCTAATGTTAGCATTTAACTCAATGCACTGCAATACCTAAGTACAGCTTCAAAGATAGCATGATTGTAGATTCTTATTCTGATTAATAAAAAACTCACTATGTTGTGCATAGCAAGAACCATCGACAATCTGCTTGAGTAGCGCTTTGAATCTTGGTCACTTACGATTTACACTTGCTTGAAATAATTCTTTGTTCTCTCATCTTAGTGAAGATATGAAACAGCGTTTTCACTGATTACCAGAAGCAGTATCAGCTGATGCAGAGCACCAGTCAAAATCTTGTTTGTATTAGTGATGTACTAAAACACGTAAAATGTTCAGGAATAAATACTTCTATTTCTTTTGCTTGACTGAAAGAAATAGGCATAGAAAAATAAAGAAAACTGAACTGAACTGTAGAAAACAGAGTAAAGAAAACTAAATCGTGCACAGACTTTATTAATACAGAATTTGGAAATTCTAAAGTCCCTACTCCACAACTTGGCTGCTGCTGCGTCTTTGATGGAACAGTTTACATTTACACTGCTCCATATAGTATCATAGCATACACTACTGTAAACACTATATTTAAATCCAAACTCAAAGTATACTATATGTCCAAAAGTATTAGGGCATCTGACCATTACACCAACAGGGATTTTAGTGACATCGCATTCTAAATTCACAGACAGTACTGTAAGTTTACCTCTAAGCTGTGTATGTGAACTTGTTAAACTTGTTCTATTCTCACCATATGCTACATTTCACTTTCTCATGCTTTATGTTCCCTTGAACAGGAACTCTCTTCTTTTTTCGTTCTTGTAGCTTCACCTTAGGCTATTACCATTGCTGTTTAGAACAAAAATTGTCTGATAACGATTGATGACTGCTGAGAGCACCCTTACCTAACATATTTCTCAGAAATTGTCTGTACTTAATTGTGGAAGATCGACTTCATGATAATACGACAAGTTCACATGCTCCGCCCGACACCTGAGAAACCGCCCGATACCACACCTGAATTGGATAATGTAAAGGGGTGTCTAAATAATTTGGTGTATATATAGTGTAAGTTTACCTCTAAGCTGTGTATGTGAACTTGTTAAACTTGTTTTATTCTCACCATATGCTGCATTTCACTTCACCAGCTTCACCTTAGGCTATTACCGTTGCTGTTTAGAACAAAAATTGTCCGATAACGATTGGTGACTGCTGAGAGCACCCTTACCTAACATATTTCTCAGAAATTCTCTGCACTTAATTGTGGAAGGTCGACTCCATACAACAAGTAGTCCCAAATACTTCATTCTCATGCTATCATAGTTTTGAATCTGCATTCTGTTTGGGACACAGTGAAAGGAATGTGTGCATGGTTGGGGAAAAAGTGACGGAAAAGGGGAAAAGACTTTGCTTGACATTCACAGAGTAATCAGACGTTAGTTTCCGAAGTCGTACATGAAAGCCTTTGAGCAGACGGAGCGCAGCAGAGGCCTCCATGCCAATAAAATGGCTCCATGATCCATATTATATTAGAAAGAAAAGGGGAAGCCTTGTGAAAGACCAAATATAATTAGTGAGGGGTCAATCAAAATAAGAGAGTCGGTTAGGGTTAATACATAATTCATATGACCCTGTCACTCATGCTGACCTTTTTCTGGCCCCTCCCGCTGAGGAGTGTAACCATGACAGCGGTTAACAGCGGAAATGGAAATTGTCAACAAAGAGGCTTTTTGTGTTTTTCTGCAAGATAAGAGACATAATTGTTTGGCAAAAATAGCTCAGATTTACTCCTCCCTCTTAATGACTGGTGGCAACTTCATGGATGAAACGGTCACATAACCACACATTTATATTTGGATTTTTTTTTTTTTTGTTCTCTTTGTGATTCTTGAAGTGCACTGAAACACTGAAAGAGGAACTTCTTCGTCTGTCTTGCAATGTCATATGTTATGTGTCAAAAGCAGTTTCTTATACAGTAGAGATCATTCTCATTTATGTGGATTTGAAATTTTGATTTTCAATTCAATATGAACTTTTGTTGCTAAAACAGTTTTTTTCATGCGATAGTTAAAAATAGTACTAAACATGTAGCATATGTAGTAAAATAGAAATTGTGATCACTGATCTAAAACCATTGAAAACAGTAAGCACCCTAGTGAGACAGGCTCTGATTTTTTGGGGAATTTTTATTTGACTTGGTTCTCTGTGATCTGAATCTGGAGCTGTTGCATCATCCACCGTCTGTAGAGCAGCTTCAGTTTATGTCTTGATTAGATCACAGCAGCCTCGCTCTTTGGTGGTCAGTATAAGGATGTACTGTACAATTGATGAAGGATTGACATATTATTAGTTGAATTTTCCCTTTAATTAATAGATTTTTTTTTCCTTCTCATTTTCATATAATTGCAGGACACTGCCCCCTGTTGGCTTAAACTAGTACTTACACAGGCCTAGAAGTGTGTATTTACATTGAACAGTGTCGCATAACCAATGAAGCCAGAGTGCTGCTGGCAGTCTTGAAGAAGATGATACTAAAAAGAATGGAAATGTGCAAATTTGAAACTGAACCGCTTTGTCTCTGTGCATGTTTTGAATTAGTTTTAGGGTCCACAACTTTTCCAGTATACATCATGGATATAAAACAAAAGTAAGCCGCTTATATAAACATTTTTTTAATTAACTGGTATTAAAAGATCCTTTTCTAATGCACTTTAATTGTAAGTCAAGTCATGTGAGACAATTCTCATAGTGTGCGAAAATGTCTTGGTAACTCTGTTTGAAGCCAAATTAGGCTTCAGCCATGTGAGTTTGACGAATTAAGTGCAAATGTTGTAGCTGTAGCTCCACAGTAGCTCTGAAGGGAAACACTGGGGAAAACCCAAAGAGGGATTTTATCCATATATACACTTCATTGGATTCACTAAGACTGCTGAAGTCTGTCACCCCGCATAAGAGGAAGACTGTGGATTTTGTCCCTCATCACTTACATTAAAACTGAATTAGGAAAGGATCTGCTAATGATTAGTGCCAACAGAAGGACAGATTATAGCAAACAACCTGTTTTTAATGTTCATATGTGCATTTGACTTTTGCTTTAAGACAAATTTGTGAACCTATCCTTTAATGACCAAATTATCAAGAAACTAATTCTTTGATTAACTGATTATGAAAATAATCCGTACTTGCGGCCCTGATGCAGAGTAATAATGAGTGGAATCAGATATTCTGATCCAGCTGATGGCCTCATCTGAACTAGATATTAAAAGCTTCATGTCAAACTATATATATATTCTTGTGCAGATAAGCTGGTTAAAAAGCGGCTTTAGTAATGAAAAAGCTTTTGGGTTCAAATCTGTTTACTTTATTTACAGCAGAGTACTTAGTCTCAAAAGAGATTATTTGCTGGCTTTATTAGTCTTCTATTTTGCTACATGGAATATCTTTAGGTTTTGGACTGATGGTCAGCAAGTAATTTTCACTGTTTTTGGACATGTTATAGGCCAGTTAATCGTTGGTTGTTCCACTGTTCAGGTCAAGGTGTCATTAAGCGTTTGAGTGGATGCAGTATTATTCACATGAATTTTATCTCTAGTTGCAGTGGCTTGCACAAGCTCCAGTATGTCTGATCTGCTTTTTTTTTTTTCAAAGATGAAAAGAAAGCTCTGTATAAGCGGTTGCACAGCGAAACTAATAGTTTTTTCTTCCCCTAGCAAAGACATCTAAAGAAAATGTTCACTGATTCTCAGAAGCATTTTCAGATCAATTTAATACTGCAACTTGCATTTCAAAGACATAGAGAGAGAGAGAGAGAGAGAGAGACCACCCACAGAGAGAGAGAGAGAGAAAGAGAAGGACAGCATAGACAGAAAAGAAGAAATGGGAAAACAGACTTCAGGTTGTTTCATCTCTTCTTCCTCCCATGAAAAGCACACAAAATATGACCACTTCACAATTCCTTGCTGCTCAGCCACTTTCACAATTTAGTATTTGTCATGTATTATTTACATACAGCATCAACAAAACTATGTGTCTCATTTAGGTTTGAAGCAGAGCTGGGTCCAGATGTTTGGTTTTATGTCGTAGTACCAGATGGATGGGACTGCCTGCTTCAAAAGAGCTGTTTGACATTCAGGTAACTTGCTATGAATAAAACTACATCTAGACGCTTATGTATGAAACATTCAGGTGCCTTGTTTTTGATCTGTGAATAAACAAACGTTTTTGTTGCTCTGGCATTATGCAGGCACTGTAACACCACGTGTGTGTGGTTTTTGCCATTAATGACCCAGCTAGTGTTACACTTCAGATACTTTCCTGTGCATTACCTGCTCACCTGACACAGGTCGTCATGATACTCACTCTACTGCATTTAGCAGACTTACCTCTCAATGCTTGGCTTCAGCACAGGGCTGTTCTGCTTTTTCATATCTTAAAACATGTACATATGGCACTGATTTGTGTAAAATCTCTAATCTAGAATATAAATAAAGCAGTAAAGGTACTCTTGAATATTGCAGGTTCTTGGCAAAAGGCTTAGTTACATGTGCTTTTTAATGTGCAGTAATTTTAGCAAAATACTTTTTGCTGTCTACAGACAAAAGGCAGGCTGTAGTAATGTTACATCCATGTTAAATTCAGTTGCATACCACCTTTTTTTTTTTGAGGTACAAAACCAGTTTAATGGACTGTCAAGACGCTGTGATATTTAACTGTGAAACTTGCCTGAATCCATATTAGAAAACAGCCCCCGGTGTCGTCACCACGGCCTCTGTTGCATAACGTTCCACTCTAAATTATGGCTGAAATTATTCATTCTTTTTCTGACAGTATTTCCATTGGAAAGAGTATCATGATGGGCATGAGAACAATGAAAAATATTTGAAATATCTCCTCTAATCTCAGATAGAAGTTATCAATAAATGAAAGACTGTGCTGTATGTTTACATTAAAAAAAAAAAATCTTAACATTCCCATCATGTTCACTTAACACCCAAGAAAGGAATGTTATTGTCAATACATAAATACATTTACAATAACTACAACTTTTAAAAATATTACATGGTCAATCCAAAATAACACAAACATTTAAAGTACAGCATTACACAACAAAGCTGAAATAAGAGACCAAGTCAGAAACAACACTTCATGACAAAATAATTATCATACATGATGTGAAATGTACATTATTAATCTAACTTTTTTTCATTTACAATTTTCATCCATTGACATACAGTATATTACAGCCAGGACAGAGTTTCTGTTAATGGTAGGACAAGTGCATAGCAAAATAGATCATTTGACTGAGTTAAAGAAACACATAAAATTGAACAAACCAGCTTTAGAAAACAACATTTAAAAACTATGTTTAAGGCAAATCTCATCATTTAAAATTGGCATAGTCTGAGAAGATGTCAACAAAGTCTTGTACCACCCTGTAGCAGAAGTCATATTGTTCCTGTGGAATAAAGAGGAAAAACAGAACAGATTTGGATTAGGGGCTAACCTGTATAATCATTCTCAGCCGAAATAAAGCAAGAAACAGACAATATTTACGATCCACTTGTGCTGATACTTACCACAGTTTGGACCATATGAGGCCTCTGCATGCGTAAACTCTTCACAGTTTGGAACACGTCCAGCAGGCCTTCTGCCTTGACTCGCTCCAAGATATTGCTTAGAGCAATGAACGTACCTGTTCGCCCCGCACCGGCACTGCAGCACACACAAACGCAAAACCACATAGAAGTTAATTGAAGCATGAACAGTGGCTTGCAAATACAAACAGTTTTGAGCTTTCATATCCAAAATGCTGCAGCTGAAAACACAAATATGTCAAGTACCTGCAGTGTACGACGATGGGATGATTCCCAGACTGCTGCTGCTGCCTCTGCACTGAGGCGATGATGTCGATCATGCCTTTCCCCTCAGCTGGGATGCCGACCTCTGGCCAGCCATGGAAGTGGAAGTGCCTGATGACCCTCGTCTGCTTCTCCTGTGAGAGGAAATGCACAGGCAGAAGAGATGATAATACCTTTCAAATATGATTTATTAGCAGTACATGGAAGCATATAATGGCAAGTGCAGCGCCAGTGTGGGTTAAGTGTGCAGTTGATGAGTGGTGGACTGAGGCAGGAATGTACTCCTGAGCTTTTGAAAGGTGATGTGGGTCGAATTTAATTAAATATATGAAATGGTAGGCTCCCACTTTATAATCTTAGAACACACCCTGACCAAAAGATTTCCTCTGGCAGCCAGAAGATTTCTATGTACTCACTCAGGGTTCTTGTTCTTTATCAGACAATTATATGTTAGAGCCTGTGTAGCTTTACAGTCGGTTTGAAAAATTTTCTTAAAATTAATAATACATAGGTTTTGCATTTTACTATGTTCAGGAAGTTTGCAAATATTCACACTTAAGACCTCCGCACCACCTGTCTTCATTAAAACGGAAGCTTGTAAAATAAGGCCAGAGTAACCCGCCAGCTGCTGCTCACTGCCTTGTTTTTGTCTTGTTAGCTTGGTGTGCCCTGGACCTCGTGGCCCTGCAGCTGACTGGATTGCACCTGGACCGCAACCTCGGAACAAAGGACGGTGAGTTTGACTTCCTTTATGTCTCGTGTTTTATGATGAGTTATCTGTGCATTTAAGCTTGTCTTAAAATAGGGAAACTTGAATTCAAAAGGTGCAGGGCTGTATTTTTCTGTTTATTAATAGTTAATATTAATTAACATTATATTAATATAATATTTGGACTATCGCCTCTAGAGGTGCAAAGTGGAATTGCAAGTCAGGAAGTCCAGGGCTAGCTGCACTACCTTGGCCACCTACAGCAGTATTATGCTAATAATATCTATATAATAACAATATATCCCTTAAAGGGACCAGAACAGAACGATTACTTTTACTTGATACTTAAGTACATGTTTAATATACTTAAGTACTTTCCATACTTTAAAGTAGAACCATCTTACTGGCTCCAATTTAATCTCCAGTTGCAATCACACAATGAAAGAGTTATTTCATGTCCCCCAGAACACTGAATGGAATAGCGTCAAGGGAGCCAATAAATGTCTTTTCATCCTGACAGGCAAATGTAATGTGGCGTCACCGCATTTGCTTACCGGGACAAAGGTGAGTACCAAGTCTCGTAGACTGAAGGTGTCACACAGAGTGTCTCCCTTCAGCTCTATAGTGTAATCCCCATAGGTGACCGAGTCCTCTGTTGGCCAGTATTGGCAACATTTGTCCTGCAGAAACAGGCAAAAACAGTGTTTGTTTCATTCTGACAAATGTGTTACAAAAACTGGAGCAATGTAAATATTCTAAAGAAATTTTGGCCCAAGCATGAACTATCATAAAAGTACAGTTTGTTGACTGGAGCCACAAATCAGAACAGAGATGGTTTATGTTGCACTGCTGTAGTGGTTATTGAAGCCATCAATCATACTGTAGCTCGCTTGGGGCCATCTGCTATCACAGCTTACCTGCTCCCTCTCCTGGAGCTCAGTGAGCATGACAATGGAGTGACACTTCCATTCCCACACCATTCTCCAGAAATCCTCTACTGTGTGTGGAAGAGGGCCCTGGGTGGCGATGAAGTAGTCCTTCTGTCTGTAGCCCTAAATCACAGCAAAACACACACATCTTCAGCTTTATTGGTCCAGTAATGTGTGTTAATAGCATATAGATATAATAGAACCCTATGAACTCTCTGAACAAGGAATGCATTAAGTGATATGCTTACGTCTATGAAAGATGCGTTGATGTAATCGGTGAACTCCTGACCTCGTCTCATGGAGAGAATGACTCTGTTGAAGTCATCTGAAATGGAAATAAAGTGGCTTAAAATCATGTTCACAGAGTACTTAGTATACAAACAGCCTGAAATTATGAACACTGTAACAGACAATATAATCTGTGATTATTCTTTTTCTCTGTTCTTACATGGAATAATTTGCAGAACTCTGTTCTTCTTCATGTTGGCAGGAAGGTTCCCTGTTCTCATGTTCTCCTTCATTATTCGCATATTGGTCAGTTTCTGGTTAGGAATCAAGCAAATAAAGTCAAACTGTTACAAACATTTGTCACAGTAACTTTCATCTACAAATAGTATGTGTATCACTGAATAGATAAGGGCAGAATGGCAAGGCTATGATCCATTGTATGAGCTTGAGACTTGAAAATAAAATACATAATAGAGGAATCTTTTATATGACACATTTTCTATTAGAAATAATTAATTTTATTCATAAGACTCTTCTGTGATAAAAAGAGGCCAGGCAAGTTCATGTGTATGGTATCCTGCAACAGCAAAGACATTCAGACAAGTGCAATTTGTGTGCAATTTTTGTCTGACTGTGCAGGGACTTCAGATGGAAAGTGACTAAAGCTGTTAAAAATCCTCTCGTCTTTAGCTTGAGATGGTTTTCTGTACATGGTTGTGTTTTTGTGCAAATATTGGATAAATAGGAAATTTCCATTATCACCAGTAAATGAAGAGGCAATTTTAAATATACTACAGGTTGAATCTTTAGCAGTTTGGTGGATAACAGATTTGATACTTGATTAAAAATGAACTTTTATGTGAATTACAGTCTTACCTTAAACTCTTCCTCCAGGCCAACCCGGTCACCATCTGTAAAGGTATTGTGCAGTTTTTGCAGATGTCCTTCCAGAGACGACACATCCAGCTCCGTGTCTCCGTAGAGGTAGTATTCAAGCAGGGCCTGGTAGATGAATGAGTACTGCATCTGTGGTGAGAACACGCACACACAATATGCATGTGCACATTTGAACATTTATAGATGGTTGTGGGTAGGTTCATTTGTTAACTCAAGTATTACTGTGTTGAAATGCGGCTGACACAACAAAACAGGTGGGAGCTTGTCACCTCTCAAACTCACATCTGTCTGAATGAGCTGTGAGCGCTGCTCTCGTATCTTAGAGACAAACCCAAAAACATCAACTTTCTGCTCAGCGTGCATCATGTCGATCATGGCATCTATCACGATGAAGGTTCCTGTCCTCCCGACACCAGCGCTGCAGGAACACAAAACAAACCACACATTGAATGAAGCACAATCCTCAGCTGACACGCGGGATGTCAATAGACAACAGCAGTGAAACAAAGGAACATCTGTGCTTGGAAACACATGTTTTGCAATAGTTAATCAAAATGTTTCCAGCCACAGTTTGTTTTCCAGCAGAGGCACAAACATATTTAACCGTAAATATATTTATCTCCATAGAAACAAACTGGATAATCAAAACCATTAAGAGTAATGTCCAAACAAAAGGCTCTTGAGCTCTTCAGCATTCCAGTACCTGCAGTGGACCACAATGGGCCCAGAGAAGGGTGGATTTACCACTTTGACCTTTTTGAGGAACTTGAGCATGCCGATGGGGGAGAAAGGAACTCCAAAGTCGGGCCAGCTGGTGAAGTGGAGCTGGGTGACAGGCCTGGGAGTTTTTGCGGCATCGCTGGCTTGCTACATATAGACAAAAGCACAAGTAGAACACAGTTAACAGTGTTAACAACGCCCGTGTACCAAGTTTGAAAATCCAGGCCCCAGAACAACTTTTGATAAATCTCAACAGGAACCACTATCAGAGTAGCAGCAGCAACTTTCCCACAATGATCTGGATTCATTTTTTTAGATGTTGACCCTCGAGCAAGATTGTTTCTGAAGTTCCTCAGAAAAGAGTCTCAATGGAGAAATGATTCAAATGCAGTAATGTTTCACAGCTACAATTTCTAAGGAACAAAGAAACAACCACATGAGCACTTCTTGAAGCTTACATATTGTATGCAGAACTTCCGGATGGTGTAGTCCACGAGGACGGTGAAGTCTTCTACTGCCACCCTCACATTCCCATAGGTCCAACAGCCCTGATCTGGCCAGTATTGGTGACACTTGTCCTGGGGGGAGAGGCGTAATGACAGCCATTATTCAGTAAATTAAATTTCTAAAAGGGAGTTTGTCTTCTATTCATAGACTTTTCCTTGCAAGAGACAAAATTGTTCACATGCAAAAGCACACTTGCTTCAATTTCACGGCCAGTCAGTCCAGATTCGTACAAATACTTTGTCAATATAAGACACTGCTGGGTGATTATGATACTGACTTAGAGGACTTAATAACACATTATATAGCCATTGATTTCAACCCGTCCACATGCTAATTTAAATCTCTGCCAATTCTCTTCTTATTGATCTTTGCAGCCATTCTCGCCTCTCCTTGTTCAGTGATTGAGCTCTGGCTCACATGGCTCACAATAAAGACTGTGCAATTATAGCAGAGAAAAGAGATGTCAGAGGGGAGATTACAGGTGTGATTTTTAAATTAAACTTCGTGGCTTCACCCTTGACCATAACCAATGAACTCTATTTGAAGCACATTTCTTCTCAAATCTTTTTATGATGCTTCATTAGTCCCTACAGGGTGTTAGAGCAGAACCTCGTAGGCACGTGTTATTTTCTTCATGGATGCTTCAGATCCATGAAGAAAAAAGAAAAAAGGCAAACTCACTTCTTTCCTTTCTTTCAGGTTGGTCAGCATGACAACAGTAGCTACTTTCTGCTCCCATATCATCCTCCAGAAATCGGCGGTGGTGTCTTCTTTTGGACCTGAGAAGCAGATTATTATAATAATATTCGATTTACTAAAATATGAAGTCAATAACCAAGGTTTCAACATGACTGTGCATGTTATGTCCAACTGTCTTACCTTGTGCTGCTATGAATTTGTTCTTTTCTGTGAAACCCTGTTAGAAAACATTAAATGAATATAGAATATTAATAAAAAAGCTCTTTGTTGTTGCTGTTTACAAGGTCAAGAAGGAACAGACTTCCAAAATCAACTTTTATGCAAACATGGAAAAGAATTGAATAGAAATTCCAACATCAGTAATTCTACAACAACTGCACAAAATTCACCTGCTGAGAACAACTGGATGACACAATCAGAAGCTCCAGAATGGCACTAATTCACCTCACAGTGAGAGTATTTCCAACCAATCGATGTTAAGTTGGTTTATGAAACTGCAGAGCAGCTCATTCAGTAGAAGTCAAGACAATGATTGTTACTTTGGTACAGTTAGTGTTCACTGTGCTCGCTCAACAGAATGATGAAGGGAAAAAAAGTGTAACTCACATCGATGTAAGAAGCGTTCACATAGTCTGAACAGGGATTTCCATCCAGCTGATTTAACACCACTCTGGAATGATCATCTGGAGGTGAAAATACCATCAGAAAATTACATTGGGAAAAGCAGTACACACAGTTTGAACCCCAGGCGGGTAGCATGGAGAGCATTAAAGGAATAGTTTACTGAGAATTTGACAAGATGATCTAAACTACTCATGTATGTATGGTAAATATGAACCAGTAATTGACTGGAGTCTCTGCTGGTGATCTGAAAACTGTTTCAAACTGTCTAGTAGTCTGGTACATGAACTCCTACTGTGAAACAGCAAAATGAATTTTTTTGGTGTAAATCCAATAATTAAGATAAAACGTGTTGATTAGTGAAACTTAGAAGTGTTGGTAAGTGGATTTTGTTACTTTTGGACAGAGCCAAGCTGGTCATTGCCAACCTATTTCTAGTCCTTATGCTAAGCTAAGCTAACTGGCTGCCAGCACCATCCCCAAATTTGGTGGTATAAATCTATAAATCTAACCCTCAGTAAGAAATCCTATAAGTGTACTTCCCAAAAAAGTCCAACTACTCAGTACATAGCCAAAGAAAGTTATTAATGAGACAGATGTGTGACAGAAACTACAACTGTAAAAAGGAAGAAGGATAAGAAAATTGAGGGGGCAAAGGTGTTTAACTGAATAAATACATGAAAAAAAAGAGAGAGAGAGAGAGAGAGAAACACATGAAGACACATGCACACACAGACAGGAAATCATGAGCTCTGAACGTGAGTCAACAAAAACCAAGTTACTACAGAACAGAAAGTAAACTAACAGGGAAGGATGTTGGGGTATCTGTTCTTCTCCTTGTTGTCGTCCTTGTTGGCCTCCTCATACGTCCCGTGGGCACTACCCCCCGGCAAGGACTATAGAACAAAAATACAGTTAGACAGATTCTGTACTTCTCACACTGAGAAACAGTTAGACGTGAATTGTTTTCTGCTATATGTAAGGCTTTGTAGGGCACTTCCTCTAATACCTACAGCGGACAGCCCTTCCATTAAAAGTAGAGAACTTTGACTTCCTCTGTCTATGCAGTCTGAATAAAATCATACATGTATGTGTTATGAGTCACACATTTTGTTTTGACTCAGATCCTCAACTGTATTCACAAATAGGCAGTGGGGTATTTTTCATGAATGTGGGAGTGTATGTGTACAGTATGTGTCACGGACAATGTGACACATGTTTCTCCAGTAGATTTCCCGAATTAAAAAAAAAAAAAAAAAAAAAAATGCACACACTTCATGCTTTCACATGAACGGCATATCACAGTTGTTGAGGTGGAAATCCTTTTAACTTCAATTTTAGATATTTGTTTTGTTAAAAGCACAAAATACTCTTGATAGTGTTTCAAAACAATCCTTTTCTTAAGCAAAAAACCTGTATAAGCAACATGATAATGAGTTTACTGTTTTCAGTAAATTTAAGAATTCTTAACTTTTTCATAGTGTCTCAACATAAGCTGCTACACAGACCTCAACAAGGTTCATGCAATCTTGTAAATCAACAAGTTTGTTAGTATGCACCACAGTGAGTCAGTACTTTAACCCGAGATGCCAGATACAAATACCACTGCCAGCGCTCATACAGAACACAGTCACAATACGACCACCTGAGAAGAGAGGATGCTTACATTGTACTCCTCCCTGAAGAGCTTGCCATCATCGGCTGATCGGAGCCTGTACTCCTCCTCGAGGTGGTCCACCGGGATGGGGACGTAGGTCTTAGAGGCTGAAGGGGATCTGGGCAGAAGGACCACCGTCTGTTGCTCTGTGGGAAGGACAGTCAGTGGGTTTATCACGTATGCTGGACTGATCGAGTTTTATGTTACGGTGGTGAATTATTTGTTCCGTTAACTGATTTGACTTTGCAAATTACTAGATTGTTATCAAATGAACGGCTCAAATAAATTAACAAGACAGGATTCGGTCTAATTCAAGACCAGTGGTTCCCAACATTTTTGTACCCCTTCACAACACTACCAAACCCCTTCCAGATGTGTTCATTTTAACCGAGTTCAAACTGGCTGTTATTTAACAGTATATACAAAAGTGGATAAGTGGATATTGTTACAATAATATATTCTCATACAAAGGTCAGCATTTAGGTCAGTTTGGTCAAATTTAAATCAGCAGAGGATGGTTGTGTTATTTCAACAATTACACTTCAGCTAACTGTTTACTTTTAGCTTTTTCTGCCATTTATCCCTAACTTTTGGCTAACCTCTCCACTGCTTTGCAAACTAGTATTGACCTATTCAATTTTTTACTTTTTCCAGTTTCCATGTACTCCCTGGCAGAAAGAACCCCTATTGAAGGCTACAAGTACCTCTGGTTGGGAATCACTGTCTTAGACAATACTCTTATCAAACTACTTTGCAAGGACTTTAAAACAGCTTATTAAAAAAAACAAAACAAATTGATTACCAAACTGATTTAAAAATCTTGTGATATTTTGTTGTGTAGGGAGTGTAAGTATGTCTTCAGTGATCACCAAATATCAACAGGTGTGAGAGAAACAAAGAACCCCAGGGAGAAGCCACTTACAGCACACAAACTGGGTAGGTTTTTGAATGGAAACCTCTTTAAGAACCCGACACTCAGGCATTTGGTTAGCGCTCAAAAAAATCTGGAAAATGTAGGTTGAAAAAGGACTGAGAGTGTTAGTAATGTGAGGCTCCTTATACCGCCACCCTGTATACCTGACCTGGTGGTACAATGGTGTATAACGACTCAGTACTGTATCCAAACTCTAAAACACAACACACAGCACACACAAACATGCACAGTCATTAACTGACATTAAAAATAGAATCTGATTCATTTTGACAACATCATGTGGCCACATAAGACTGAAAAGTTGACAAAAAAGAAACTAAAACTGACTAAAACTAAAAGACAATATCATGTCTGACTACATGCTGTACTGCTTTCCTTGCACAGTAAACTACTGAAGCGAAAATGAAATATTATATCACTCTCATACAAAAAAGTGGACCAAATGTCATGTTTACAGTTACAATAATTAGCAGCTCAGCTAATACCATGATATTTTCTCAGTCCGTTACTGCTACTTTTGGGTGTGTTGTGTTGTTTCACAGCCGTATATCATAATTACATCCCACCTTTAAGAATACAGCCTGCTCTGTATATGCCATTGTAATGCCAGATAAGAAAATAATGTCTAAAGATCACTCATAGGTCCACAACATGTTGGTTCAAAACATGCATGTTCAAATCAGCTCTTCAAATCTCTCCAGTGAACTTTACATGCAGCTTCGAGAAGCTATAAAAGACTGTGATGATCACACAGGAAGTATAGCACAACCACAATATGGTGATGGGACAACCTGCACATACTTACAGACAAAACCTGAGGCCTCGTTTATACCTCCCACTGTCTGTCTTGACATCTTTCTTTTTCTTAACATCGTGTTTCAGTACATCTCCATTACTGTCTCACTATGCTTCTTGTGACAACCAGTCTGTTGCTCTCACAATCTGTCTCACTGTTTCACCCTATACCCAGTTTATAACAATGTTACCTTGTTCCTCCAGGATGCCATTTGGTATCTTTTTGTCAACTGTGGTGACGACTGCTTTTCTCTGGTTTTTTAACCTGTTAGGAATAAAAGAATACAGTAAAATGAGAATGTCACAAAACACAATATTCAATGATGTCACGGTAAAACAAGCTCAACTCTCATATTAGAGCTACATAATATTTGAAATCTCCCAAATGGTGTTGGTAGCAGAAGCACATCATTCCTACCATCTTAAACTTGAGAAGCTATTCTTTCTCATTAGCTGATGTCTCGGAAAGACTCCGGTCCAATTGTGGTACAAAGTTTGTCGTTCACCGTCTCCTGTTGCCACTCTGGGTCCACTGCCTGTTACGGCCCTGCTGCCTGTTCTGTTCTCACTAAGCGTGAGAGGGAGTCAGCTAGCATAACTTCCTGACTGGACTCCGCCTCAGTGACTAAAGGAGGAAGTGTTTGTCACCCCAAGCTCTGCCCCCGAGCCTGGCTCACAGCCAGTCCTGGGGAAGGGGTGAGGTGAGTTGGATGAGTTCTTGCAGGGTCTTAGAGTTTACCTGAGGAAGTACCAGGCTAGTAGTGCGATGATGACCAGCAGCAGGGACAGGACCAGCACGGTAGGGAGGATGTGGTGGCTGGGGGATGTAACATCTTCTGAGGAAGAAGGAGAGGCAGAGCCGGGGGTCAGAGAGCACCGTCAACAAAGAAGCAGGAAGAGGAGGGCAAGGCCGACAGTTATATGTTTGAGTGTGCAAATGCTTGGCTGCATTTAAGTGTCTGAGCTGTGTGTAGAACTGATAGAACAAAATCAAAATTTGGCACAGCAACACAGTTCCCATGATCTCTTCTGGCCACATGCCTAATTTAATAACTGGATTCAGCAGTATTTTGTCTACCAAGATAAACATCAGCTCATTTCATCCTATCGGTATGTCTAACAGAAAATCAGAGGCTTGAAGAATGGAGACTCAGCCAACAGCCAGCTATTAGCTGTGTTTATAAAGAGGCACAATAAGCTATAAATTACTGTCCAGGGCAGCTGAAGTTCATTGTGATCCAGTAATAACAAGGCTGTAGAAAAGGCTATTATCAAGCAGACGCATGCGTTGGGGAAGATGCATAATAATCATATCTTAGGGGAAAGTGATGACTGCAGTGGATAGCAATGGGAATTCATTGCTGTGTCAAAGTGTTTAGTGTTGTTCAGCCTCACATGTCGGCCATTGCTCATGTAATTGTTCTTACCTTGTGTATGGTTGCCATTGCCGGTGGAATTGGGTGTTGTTGTGGTTGTCACCAAAAACAGAAGAGGAATCATTGTGACTGCAGAAAAAAACAAAATGAAGACGGATATTAAATTTAGTACCAGACATGTCTGCAAAGTGAAGATTCATGAGAACATGGCCCTCTGGATAATGTCACCATTTAGGGGACACAAAAGCTATTGACACATCTGAGACATATTTCTTTATTCATGACTGTCGCCTTCAGGAATGTGCTCATCAGTGCAAAGTTCACGGAGGCACAATGGAACAACACACTCATATCCTGGTCATTCATTAGTGCTGTCATAAAACGCACACTGTAATACCTGCCATGTCCACAAGGGGGTGCAATACTCCCACATATGAAAAATAAGGCTGTGACACTGTATTCTCTCACCAAGCCATTGAGAGAGAAAAAAATATCCAGATATGAGAAAAAATTTGTATTTCTAATTTCAACTTATATTAAAAGAAAAGAGTTTACATATGTGGTTTACATGTATGTGCATCTCAAATACCATCACTGTAATCATCCCAACTCAATGCAATCCTCCTTACTACTCTTAATAAGGCATATGCTCATGCTGTAATCAGAGCAATATCAGATTGACCAGTAGTACATGCCACACTGAGCAGTTAACAGCTGTTTTCCTTCAGATGCTTATGTGGCAATGCCATGCTTAAAAGTGTCAAGATATGGCATGCGAAGGGTGTTAGTGTGCTATATGTTGGAAATCACAACACTTAACAGATGCAACATGTGTGTCAACAAAGGGCCTGAATGTCAGCTGTCACTGATTTACAAATGAGTGGGTAAGCCGAGATAAACTGGATGTATCAGATCATGGGGGGCAAAATCTCGAGTCGGGCAGCAAGAGGCTTAACACAGCCACCTCCTTCCTCCACTTTGATAACGTCGTCCTAACGCAAACACACACTCACATGAACACACGCACAACAGTCACAGCCCCTGGAGCTCTGTCTGGACTCCCGCACACACATCCAGGAGTCTCAGCTGAATGATCATTCCTTCATTTTGTGCTGACAGAAGAATGGAAAGGCAGGAGAATAAAACAGTATCTCCAATCGATCCTTGTGTTGGAGCATTCGGGATGGGTTTACTGTCACATTGATTTAAATACCTCTTTTCTTTTGAAAGCCATCAGTAAGATTTGAAAACCAAATAAGCCTAGAGATGTTTGCAGTTTTAAATGTGTTTTTTATACTCTTAAAAGCACTGTAAAAGTTTGAATCTAAGCAAGCCTTAACAGCACAGAGCTGCTATAACCCCCCCTAATGAAGCAGAGCTGAGTGTGCTCCCCCCACCCCCACTGCAGGTGTGTGTGTGTGTGTGTTGCTTTGCAGCTGCGGTGGAAAGAAAGCCCAGACCAAGCGCATAGTCAATGAAGACACTGTGCGTTGAAGCCTCCACGCTGTGCCGCAGTGTCCTGTAATGTGTCCAGGCAGGACACCAGAGGAATGTGGAGGCAGCAGAGCAGACACACCGGCTGCAGCGGGGGAAAGAGGGAGCAGAGGGTCCGGGTCAATAATATTTCCTGGAGCGATTAATAAACCCTGACATGCCACCCACACCCCCACCCACCCTGCCCCCCACCTACATGGGGAAGAGTGATGAGGGAATTCTAATGAGAGAAGAGAGGGAAGGAGTGTGTTATTCTGTGTGTTACCCCCCTCTTTAAGGCTCCCTCCGCCAAAGTCACAAGTCTGGATGAGGGGGAGGACACTGAGTTGGAATCCTAAGGGTAGGACTGTGTATAAGACATGAGGTTTTGTGGTGTGGAAGTTCACTCAGTGTGCTGTTTGGGACTTTCCACTACACAAGCTGTATTGAATTTTTATGTATGCTGTGTCTGTTTGTTTGTTTGTTTGTGTGTGCAATGGCTAAACAGAGGACAGCCAGCAGAGTGCTCGCAGCTAGCCCTAAGCCTCTATCTTGTGGTTAAGTGTTGCTGCTTCTTGTAAGCGCCCCTCGGTTCCTGCCTCCCTCTCCATCACCTCTGGAGATGTCACGCTGTCACGTTTTAACCTCCAAACCCTGCATGGCTCAGTTGCTCCTGGGGGACCACAGGCTGTTCAGCTCTCCAGCTTTTCCCATCTTGTCACTGCAGTGGTCTCTAGCCTGACCTCTCCGGCATCTCTGAGGAGATGGTCAACTTCCTTTCCTTCATCTCTGCAGGGAAATGTCCCTCTCATAACTATAACCAACATGGCTTTATATTCCTCTGGCTAACTAATCTTTCTTTTTTTTATTTCTCAGCATTCACCAGCCTACGCCACAAGTCTCAAATTAGTCTATTAGTATAGGTCATCATTTAGCTCAGGTCAGACTCTGGGCAAATAGCTATCATCACATTGTGTGTGCTCTCGTCTGTGTATTGTCCTTTCTCCATTTAGCACTCTGCAGCTAGTCACCAACCATCAGCCATAATGAAAATAGGTCATGGGAGATGTCAGCTCGGGGGAAAGTTCTAAGGCGTCCTTATTTTCCAATAGGAGACATTTGCAAGTAGCCTTGGGGAAGGGTATTGTCCTGGCCAGCCAGTCATTTCAGTGTTATGTGTGTCCTGAGTTACCCATACAGGCACACAGTTCACTAGAGGTGGGTCAGTGTCAATGTAGGCTGCAGAAAGGGAAGCCTCAGCTTGATTTTTTTTTTGATACAATAACTCTCATGCCATGTAAGTGATTGGTCAATGTACTCTTTTTCCCTCTCCTCTTCATCTTGGCCATGAAGCAATTACATCTTAATATTAATCTGGCAAAAGAGCTCAAATAAGAGGCTTCAGCAAGCTGAGCTAGCCACATTATTGAAATATCTTACCATTTAGTCTTTTTAGTAAGAAATTACCTTATTGTGTGTCCTCGCTGAGCTGCAGTACAGAGATGTAACAAAAAGGTCTAAACATTGGTACGGAAAGTGGATGGTACACACTTGATATGACTCTTTTGAATAAGGATAATATTAAGAATGTAAGAGCTGTTGCATTTTGTCCCGTCTCTTACACTTTTTCAGAAGCACAAAAGGAAAACTTATCGACTTTCAGTGGATTTCACAGTGATTATCTTTTTACAACATTCTGTTTAAGATTAAAGATTACAAGCAAACTGTTAGAAGTTTGAAAGAATTAGTTCAAGATGGGTGAAATCATTTGTCTGATGTGCAGTAGAACACAGTTCAAGTCAAAGTCCAAGTAAGTGTTATCTTTTCCCTGCTACATCTACATGTCTGATGGGTAAATCACATGACCTACGATTTCCTTTGAGAAAAAGTCACATCACAAAAGGACAGAAATTTATATTTCTTGGCATCATGCTCATTAGCACGCCAGAATGCCATTAGCTCTCCATCTACTTAGATAGAAAACTTAATTTTCATACAGCCAGACGAGTTGCTCCATTCAAATGTATTTGCATAAAACAACATCACTGCTTCACAATACACTTAGAGGCCAACAGCAGCCTTGCAACAACACAAACAGATGCTTGAAGATTATAATAAAACCGATTTTAACCACATGACCCAGCCCTGTGTCTGCCTTCATACTGCATATGACAACACCTCAGCCTGTTTGTTATGTGTTCCAGTCATGTGACCTCCAACATCTGGCTGTGTGACTCACAGCTCTGTCTCCACTGATTACAACCTGCCACCTTGGAGTACCTGCATAACTCTCAGCATGTAAACAAAAACACAGATATGCACATGTTACACAGCCAGGCAACAGAGAATACAAACAGGCCACTACAAAGGCCTCTCTTTGCTTCTTTATCCTTGCTCTAATCAAGAAAAAAGGCAGTGAGGGAATTCTGACTCACTCCAATCTTGTATCGTTTATGGTTCCAAACCAAGAAGCTGAAAAATGTTTTTCCCTGACAGTGTTTTGGAGGATGAGCTGTTCCTCTCTGTGGACCTGTGTTTCCCTTGTGGTGTGCTTCCTGCTCAGTCATTCCTTCAGCCTGGGTTTTTAAAAAAAAACACCCTGAAGTGACATAATGATACCCCTGCAGCTCTCCACTATTGTCTCACTAATTAGACCCAGAAACCCAACCATCAGAAAGGACAAGCTTCTTACAATTAGAAGATAAGACAGAGAAATTGGCTGTCCTTGCATCTGACAGGAAATGCGGTGTTCTCTGGCTTCGTGTGTTCCTGCAGACAGAGCACTGTCAGTTCCACTGAATGTGGTATCTCTGGGCACAGAGTCTCTCTGTCTCTTCAAATACATCAGCTGGGGAATTCAGAAAATGGGTGGTGGGTGTAGGGGCGATGTGACAGGGTGAGCGGGCACTAGGTGCATTGTGTCCTCTGAGCAAAAAGCTGCCAGACTGTTTACCCTTCAGGCAACAATGTTTTTGTTTTTTTTGTTTGCTTGTTTTTTTGTAATAACTGAACCTGCAAGATGGCTTATTGGAGAAAAACAACCAGTAACCTATAAAGCCTTCTGAGCATTTTCTCACTGCTGCGTTCAAAACACACTTGAAACTTGTTTTGCAGTCTCAGTCGCTTGCTTGCAGAGAGCAAGATGAGAAGATCAATACCACTCTCATGTCTGTATGGTAAATGTGAAGCTACAATCAAGAGACAGTTAGCTTATCTTAGCATTAAGACTGGAAACAGTTCCAATGCTAAGCTAACATAGCTCTCCTGGGTGTATACTAACTGAAATTCTACTAAATATTCTATAATTCTACTAAAAGTATGGCCAGACAGAAACAAAGCAGCTTTCCAATATACTCCACAACAATGTCCCCGCATTAAGAATGTGGTTACTCTTATATCATTTATCAATTGTTATCAAATTTTTTAGAATTCAAAATAGCAGTATTATTAATGTTTCTAAATGTTGTCATTATGTCATTTGGTCAGCTCTAACCCCCATTAAAAATAATACTGATTATGACATAAATGACACTGTGACAACAGTCTTCAGCATTCAGAAAAACTCCCTTTTGTTAATGACAGGTGTGATGTCAGTCTTTTGCACACAACTTCAACTAAACGGGTGCCTAATGAGCTTAATTTGTCCTCTGCGCATGTGGTTGTGGGCGATGACATCAGTAATGACCAGAATGTAACATTATTGCCAATGGGGACCCTCATCTACTGTTTCTACTTCAGGTTCTATATACTCATGCTCATAATTACCTCAAGATAAAATGACTTTGTTAGCAGGATGCTCACTGTGGTGTCATATTTATAGAGCAAAGCCACAAAAGCTGATCAGTGAGATGACTCATGCTGGGGTTGGATGCTTTACAGTTAACAGGTGTCAAAGTTTTGCTTTGATATATTGTTTCTGTGTGGAAAAAGGGGGAGAAATGTGTGAGGAAGAGGGGTTGGAGGTGTTGTGTGTGTTGTCATAGCATGTCTTGTATGAATGCATTTTCTATAGTTGGTCATGTTTAATTAAAGCTGTTAACAGTTTGCATTATGGCAATTGTAAGACGCAGTGTTTTTGCAGAATGAAACATTTTAAGGATTACACATCAGGAAACCTCAGCATCAGTTTTAAGCATTTATGGGCTAATGCATAAAATTGCATTAATGCAGAAAGGTCATTCAGCTTTAGTGAAACGCAATGCAAAATCTTTGAAGTAATCTTATGATTTTATGTCTTTGGGTATGTAAGGTGAAACAAACCTGCATGCTAAATAAGTTTCACACTTTCTATTTGCGTAGGTCGTCCTCGTGCTGCCGCGTCTCTCTGCCTTTGGGGAGCTGCAGTGTGTAAACTTGGGCCGGGTTAGCTATTTAAAGGACGGCAGACTACACTCACAGTCTGCACCGATGATATGAACTGGGGCGGTCATGTGCTCAGACAGATGTGCGAACGTTTCCCATGCAATATAACCTAGTTGGAGGGAGTGATCAGTGTTGCTCTTTCTACACATCTCCCCTTGTTCCTGCAGAACACAGACAATATCCACCATCTCAATCCAGACAGTACCACAGTAATATCCATGCTCATTTTTTTTTTGTTTAGGAGACGGTTTTCTCACGCTGTCACACACTGTTCTGAGATTTTAAAAAGTACACTGTGGAAAATGTGGATTTGCTGTAACACCTGTGCCGCTGTTCAATGTGTTCCCATGGTAACCTGACCGGCAGTACTGCCACCAACGTGGCACCTGTGGGATGCTAAACACGATGACGTTATAAAAAAAAAAGAAAAAGAAGAAGAAAACAAAATCCAGTGTACAGATACACACTGAAAAACTTTCTGTCTGCATTAACATCGCTGAAGAACTGTTTAGCAGGAAGCGTGGGGCACAGGTGTGTTTTGCATAATTTTGAAAGTAACTTGCCTATTACTGCCAATAACTGCAAACTGAAAATGAGTCCTAAACAGTCCCTGTCTGAAATTTCAAAATACATCTCACAACTTAATTCTGTTTTCTGTACTGCATCACACTCTGCAGTATCTCGCAGTAGGACTATCTATAGCACCAGTGTACAGTAACAACTCTACCTCTGCAACGCTGCTCTCTTGCCAACCTGGGTTCCTTCCCTCCTGTGCTCTTAACATTGTCATTAATCAATTCCTGCCTCCTTCCCAGGGCGCCCAGACGCTGTGGCAGTGGTAATGACCTTGGAGACCTGCTGGCTCCGCTCTGCAGTGTCAGCCCTCAACATCTACGGGAACAAATGTAGCATCTCCCATGGAGATATCAGCTGAGCGTGTGAGAAAATGCACACATGCTTACGTTTTCATACACAAGAGAAACATTTACTAAGTGAAAGAACAAAAAGAAAACATGTCAACTATTACCAGGAAGAGAAAAAAAAAATGAATGGTTGCTTGCCAGGTTCAGGCCACAACATCCTGTTGAGTGAGATATGATGGCTACTGTGTCTGACCTTAAAAGCACTGCCATTAGAGCAGTGCTCACTGGAAATGAGAGCTTTTAGCTGCTGCATATTAGTTAAGAATAACACGGCACTAGATGAGAAGCGATTATTGATAATCCTCTTAAAAACATTCCAGACATAACTGTAACATTTGAGAGCAGCTCTCATTTAGCTTATGACTTAATGTCTTCAGTGTTTATAGTATTAAAAGCTCCTGTCTCGTTCTGGTGAAGCATGGAAACCGAGAGCCTAATTGATAGTAAATATTTCCTCCAGGCTGTCGTCGCACTAGCAAACACCACATCTTGTTGCTCGTTTCAGTGTCACTAGTCTGTGTGAGTGTGTCACAGACACACACAGTCACAGTTAATTTTGCCAAGGCACCACCAGGTTTTTCAATCACTTCTGATCCACAGATTTACACGCCTGCACAAATGCACTACATGCATACGTTTCAGCATCATATCTAACATAATCTAACAATTGGCATGCAAAGCTACTGTCTGGCTGCTTAGCATGAAATACACACAGATACACACTCACAGGGCACATGCATACCCACAAATCCACAAATGCTCCATGGGAGGGATCCATGGGAAACACATGTGCCCAGGCCTGTTTGAGAGCCACTGTGCCAGAATCATTCTACTAGTGGTCCATCAATCTACAACCTGTGAGGGGAGGGCAGGGGGATCTCCCCATGAGGGTCTCATCATCCTCTGCTCCCCTTACACCTCCCAACCTGACAGCACCGAACACTAAGGCATCCATCTTTCCCCCACCCTGACGCCTCTGGGATTTACCTCCACCCCTCTTTCAATTATTCAGCAGCCTAGCAATTATGGCTTGGAATCAGAGCCATCGATAGCCAGCATAATGCGTGGCAGCTGGGCTGAAAACGACGCAAAACCAGCGCTGTGACACTTCTCATTATCACCCAGCACTCTGTGATTACCGGCACTCCGCTATGAGCAGGTATTACTGTGAGAGACGTGTTGAGGGAAGGTGAGAGGAGGGAGGATTGTGTATAAAGCTGGGAGCCTGTCAGCATGGTGATGTAGGGGAAATGTACTGCTGAACTTCAAGGCTATTAAGAGGAGGACTTAAGTATAACATACAGTGGCAAACAAATGGATTCTTAGACTACTGAATATGAGGTGAGTTCTTTTAGGATCCTTTGAAGGCCTAAGAATATGTTGGAAATGCATATTTCAAATGGTCAGTTCTGGTATTTGACAATGTGGGTGCTATTCTCATGGTTTTTTCCCATTATAGTTATAGAGATTTGTAAAACAGGACATTTTATCCTGGGAAGGACTAAAAATCTCAAAACATTCATCTTTAAATCTAACAGGTAACACAACAAACACAGAAAACCAGTCTTCCATTGAGCTGTTTTAGCAAACTGAGAGCAATTAGCCACAACTGATCTGATCTTTCGATGGAAGTTTGATTAGGCTGTGTTGGTTTGTTTTCAGTTGTTCTTGTGCACTGACTAACAGGAATCAACGTTGGAATGTTGCTGTTAGTCATTCAGGAAGCACATTTTCGCTGAGTCTCTGGAACTTTCTAAATTCAGTTTACACATCAGAATGAATCTGAAACAATAAACTAGATGATGACTGGTGGTCACAGTGTGGCTAAATCACTTCTTTAACTGGTCATAAAGCTGTCATTTTGAGAAAGTTTTATGGGTCAATAAAAAAGATTAAACAGATTAAAATGTAGTTCTACGCAGAATCATAACAGCTGACTCAGATGCCTTCTTGGATCCTGATTGTGGAGCATTACAACCAACCACACTGCCTCCCCTGAGAATGTAAAGCTCATTTTTATGTCATGTTATAATAACAGGCAACTGAGGAATCCTGTGGGACAAAGAAACCTACTCCACACAAATGTTTTAAAATAAATTGCAGTGTCCATACTTGGAATGATGACAGTCAACAAAGCTTTTCTACTGGCCTGAGATTTATTTAACATCTGTGCTGATGCAGCAGCTGGGACTCAACAGACCTGGCTCTTGTAGAAAACCACACCCCAGAGAAAAGAGGGCGGGGTCTTATGTAGAATTGTCGTTTTCAAACACGTGAGAGGGAGATAACCACAGTCCTTCGGGATGTGTGCGGGACAGACAAGATCTATCCCCCCGAAATATCCTTTCACTCCCTGAGAGAAGGATGGGGAGGAGAGGGGAGGACAGTGGTGGAGAAACAAGTGATAAGCACCATTGCGGGAGAACAAAAAGCCACTTGATTCTGGAGGGTGGGGGGGGGGGGGGGGGCGACCAGATGAGGAGGCCTGCTTCTACTGCTCTGCAGAGATAGAAGATAGAGCAAGCAGACTTGTCTGCTCAGTGCAGATGCAGACTATAAATCCTCTTTAACAAAAAAAAAAAAAAAAAAAAAAAGGGATATGAGGACCAAGTCTTCTGGTCCCTGACACGTCCCCAGACTGTCTGCACGGAAAGTGAGGTTTTACTGTCAGACACCTCCGGCTGCCATAGTGGAAGCTTGCTTCGTCTCCCCGAATAACAGCTCCTTTATCACACTCTCAGCGACAACAGGTTTGACAAACACGTAGAAAAACAAAAACAACTGGTATTTTCACAGCATAGTCCAGATTCACAGAGGAGGAGCAGTGTTTCGAACAGCAGCCTGCCTTCGAGGAGAAACTGGAAATGAAAGCGCAGTAATTATGTTACCCGAACCCCAACCTGACACATTTTTCACAATCCTCTTTTGCAGGATCACAGCCCCTGCAGAGCACATTATGAGCAGCACTTTGTTGATTAAGATTGTGTAACCCTGTTGTTTGGTCTCTGCCTGAATTCTATAGAAATATGAGTCATTCAGGGGGGCTTGGGTACCATAGTGAGCCTCATTGTCCTCCCTCCTAAGCATGCCTCTCACACAAATGGGAAAGGACACACACACATGCACCATATTGAGAGCAAATGACTATTCTACGCTGAAGGCCTCTTGGAGAACTTGCTGCCCTCTTGGAAAAAGGAAGTGCAACATCCAGTCCTTGCACACTGCTGACGAAAGCTCTTCTAGACAGACGGGCATGCAGGGAGAGACCTGGACCACCACTAACAGGTTTTGACAGAGGCACAGAGGCATGACAGGACATTAGAAATCATAGACGCAAACACCAGGCGGGTGGCAGGAGGACGAAGAGGAGGAGGTGATGACATATTGAGTATCACTAAATTTCAACAACAGACAAATGTGTTCGACCTGCAGGCCGCAGAGGTAAAACAAGGGTCGCAGTCTTAACTCTGCTAATGTCTATGCCTGCGAGATGGGATGGAAAACTAAACTGTGGAGCTAAGTTGAAATATTTGTTTTGGTTTGAAGAAGCTGACTCGCTGATAAAAAATAGTATTTGAAAGTCATTTCCACCTTACATAATCAGACCTTTTTCAGTTTGGTGAACAAAACGCTGCCAACACTTGAATGACATTGAAAACAAAAGCCTCCATAAAAATGCTTTTTGACCTAGGGTTTTTTTTTTTGTTTTCAGTAGTGAATCGAAATTTTTGAAGGTTGAAAAGTTAAACGGGACTGCAGCATTATGTAAAGTGCAAATACAATGAGGGGGCTTTGTGACAAGTTGAGAGGGCAAAACAACTTTCAGCAAGAAAAAAAAGTGTCTTTCCTATTATGAAAACATTTCAAAAGTTCATTTAAAACGTCACAGTTTATTCTATCTTCCTTCTTCTTTGGAATTGTCCAAAGAAAACCGCAGATTCTCCATAGCTGACATTTGCGATGTGCCATCTGGGTCACACTCTTAATAAAAGCTACTGTATTTGCACATATTGTGTGTAGGATGGCATGCATGTGGGTCTGCCTGCATGCATGTGTGTGTGTTTCTGCAGTGTAAGCACATGCTGTCCTCCATCTGCTGTTTGATAGAGACTGTTTCCTTTCCTGTGCAGCCAGCCAACCAGCCAGCCTTCCTGTACCGCTATGCTCCAGAGGGGAAATGGGAGCAAGACTACTACACAGTACGGACAAAAAAACCCTGGATAAGATACGTACACGTTCAGACAATGACTTTCAAACACAAACACGCTCACACTCTCCTCTCCTTTATCTTTCCTTCCGTCTTCGACTTCGGGCATTGTTTTCAGTTCCTCCATCTACTGCATATTCTATTTGTCCTCATTTTTTAATGGTGAAACACGTCCACAAGTCATTTAACATCATTAAAATCTTTTAATTGCAATATTTGAACAACAAAAAAAGGAGTTGTTAAAAGCCAGAAAAGTCATGGGTGTTTAGGGTCTTTCACAGTTTTTAACATCTCTAATCATTACATCAGTTCAGTGAAATTCCTATTAGCCACAGTGCAAGGGTTGTAACAGGAAAATGAATCTGTGGTTAAATGTGATGAGTAATTTGACAGAAACAAACCATCTATCTGGGGAAACTACAACTAGAGAAACAGCCAACTCATTGCTGTCTAGATTCGCTTCTATCTGTGTCTGCTTCAGTTTTCCCATCATGCCCGATACGGAGATGCAGGTAAGATCACTTAAATATAGCACATATGCTTTTAGGAGCAAAAACCTTGTAAAAATCTGCCTCTTTAAAATCAACAGTGGGAATATCAGCACAAATGATGACCCAAAAACAGCTCTGTTTCAAATATTCCAAACAATATGGCTGATTTGAATAAGCTGCATGATGCACAAGTTAGTAGTGTTTTTACTACTGTACCCTGTACTGTGCAGTACCGCTTCCTATTTCTTGATCTTTTTTACCATCTGACACCACTAACAGATCTCAACCACGAATCTCCAGATTGAGGAAGTGACTAAATGGCCTCAAAGAAACCAGGAACCTGTTCTAAACGTATATCAGAAGAAAATAAGCAGCCCTGTGCAAAACAAAAAGGGAGCTGTGTGTCCAAATGAAATCCACAAAAAGATCCCCAATCCTAACCTCATGTGTGAACTCATAAAAAGTAGCTATTAATCCCTAAATACACTGATACAGTATTATGTATGCGGGTCGCAGTGTGCTAAATTACCTGGATGAGTGTTGATTCAATGTATGCTGATTCTCAGATCCATATTAGCAGGTCACATGTTTCTGAGCCCAGTAGTCACATTGTTGCTACCGTCGTCAACGAGGAGTTGGACAGAAGCTGGTGGTGAGGGTGGGGGTGGTGGTGGGGTGAGTCCTGCCCTCACAGCCCAGCGAGGAGAGATGCTCCCTGAATCCAGGCAACAGCAGCTTGTAGGTCTCAGACTTTTGTAGGGCAGAGTTGCAAGCCTCGGAGGAATCCTGCTCACCACCTTTATTTTAACAGAGAACATATTAGACAATTATCAAAAAGCCGTGAAGCAGTTCCTCTCTTACAGCAGAAACTGTGTGTAGCAAGAAGAAGAGAGCGCAGAGTTCAGGACAGCTTCCCCAAAGGAGAAGGCTGTGAAGTAATAAGCAGACCCTGGAGCATTATGAAACAGCATACGACTGTACACTGTCTATATGTTACCCTTCATGCATAATGATGACATTAAGCCTTGAGGGAAATTCAGAAGAAAATATGAACATTTTCTTCATGAGCAAAGGAACAGTGAAAATGCACAAAGTCTTAAAACAGAGCTCGAGGGTGCTATGCAGATGGTCACCAAATGTAACTGTCACAAAGAACGGAAAAATTCATTTTTGAGGGTAACATTTTACAGATGCAAATCAGTCCTTCAAATCCAGCAGCCAACTCTTAGTGTGCACATCTTTGGATCCAGACAAACCTCATTCTCATTTATAAACTAAAAAAACAAATTAGATTTCCCTCATTTCCAAATCTACTGAGGGCAAGAATACGCACATCAGCCCAGATCTGGAGTTTTACATAAAGCCTCTTTCTGTCTCATTACCAACATATTTTGATCTCAAAGAGAGATTTATTTTTATATTTCGGTCTCCTTGTATGATAAAATACTGTGCATAAGCTGTAACAGATACTGCAGGTTTGTGCCATCTAATAAATAATCCTTGCCATTACCCACGGGAGGCCTGAAAGGAGGGTATGGTGGAGGGTGGAGGGTGTGTGTGGGGGAAAAAAGGGGACAAGGAGCACAATTTATCTACCTGGGAAAGCTGAGCAGCCAAAGAATCTGGAGGCAGAGTTTTTTTTGTGTGGGTGCAGAAACCTCGTAAGTACAGTTTTTCCTTCAGCTGAAGGATCAAACGTAAGGGCCGATTACATTCTGGAAAAAATAAGATCTTTCCCAAAACTGCACATACCGCCTGCTCAAGACAAGTCATTTTTTATCTCTGCTCTCGCAACTTTAACATTTGGAGATACGAGGTTTTTGCTTGCCACAGGAGGGGAGCATGCCGAGCGGTTGCTATGGCGACTCTCTCGTCTAGCTGAGATGAGGGGAGGTATAAAAGGGGGGTTCTCTCTCTTCCTCTCTCCCTCTCTTCGTTTCTTCCTCTCTAGGCTGTAACGATAAATGAACGGACGCCGCAGCCCTCCTCATGTCCAACCTTCTTCCCTCTGGAGCTCAATGAAAACAGGCAGTCAACATTTGCTCTATGACATCCTGGAAAATGAGGTCTCATGCTTGAGGATTTCCATGACAGCCAAATAATGGCGTGAGCTAAAGAGTGCGTGTTCAGAAGGCAGGATTGAGTGCGATGAGGCAGTTTTGGTAAAAAAAAAAAAAATAAACAAAATTGTTAATCATGTGAAATATAGTTTCAAATTCATACCTAAGTTCCTTTCGAACTCTACCTGTATTTGAAATCACATACAAAGTCAAAGTTCATAAATAAATAATAGGAGGTCTGACAGTGTGGAGTCAGATCAAGCAAAGTGTTGAATAATAGAAAAACCTCCCTGTAATGCAATCGGATGCACAGCAGCTTGACAACATCAGAGCAACAAATCAAGAACGGGCTGAACGCAGAACATGGACTTGTAAGTGTAAAATCTAGTTGTGTCCCCTGTGTGTGTGGAAGGAGAAGCTGTAATTCATCTCAACAGGGTCACCATTCGGCTGGGCAGTGCTGCTGCAGCGACGGGCCCACCCAGCCAGCAGGTTCTGGCCTCTCAAAAAGGTAAGAAAAGATAGCCGAGTGTGAACAGGAGGTGAGGAAAATCAGTTTTTACCTTCCAACTGAAGCTCCACAGGCTGTGCCCTCAAGGTGGACTGCATCATTCAAACAAGAAGGCTCACCTCTTACATTGCTGTCTTTTAAGTTACAATAATAAAATTATTGTTATGTTTATTTGAGGGAAGTGAGAACATCGCCACTGGCAGCATGTGGCGTACAAGGCAGCCCTGCAGGTCATAAACACCACCAAAATATGGGTGTCACTCATAAAAGATTCATTTTACATCTGCTGGCCGCTGAAACGTTCTCAGGTTTCTCGATAAACTCACGTGTTTGTCTAAAAGTTGTATGACAAAGAAACTCGAAGATAAAGGAAAGTGGCAGAGTTATTTTATCAAGTCTACAGATGAAAAACGTGGTGAGGCGTCACTTCCAAAGTGAACAAACATGACGAGTTTTTACAGCAATGTAACACATACAGGCAGCACACAGAAAGGGCAAATCACGTCTGGCACCGTTCTGAATTGCTGCTCTCTGGCAGGCCAGATGTGAGATCTGTGTGTGTGTGTGTGCAGCAACTTCAAAGAAGTAATGCATTTAACCTCTCTGAGCTTCATCTGAGGCTGTAAAGGACTGCCCAACACGTAGGCTTCAGGAGCTGCAGATTCAAAAGCACGGTCTCCACAAAACTTTAACACAGTTGTTATTTCCCCTGACAAGAGCCTAAGCTCAGCTAAAAATACATCGAAACAAGGTGGCAAATACCAGCTGAAAGACAGATGGACACCTCATACACCTAATATGCATAAACACAGAGACACACACTTGGCCTCTTTGACTCATCCACCTCTCCAGGGTTGTGGTCAATCAGATTAGAGCATCATACCGAGATCGCGGAGTGTACCAACACAAATCCATTTATAGAGATAAGCTTTGAGGGCAACCACACACACACACACACAAGTACACACACTCGCATATACAGCCAGAGGAAACGAGAGAGACAGAGACAGAGAGATGTCACTTCACTACCCACTGAGTCGCTCTCCAGCATCAGTGCAGCATAACACAAGGCTCAAAGAGGTTGTCTCTGACCTCCAAAAAAGTCCAGGAACTTCACCATGGGGCACAAGATAAATCTAAGGGGTCTTCCGACTTCAGACTTTGTTCAAACTTTGCTTTTTTTTCTTTTGAATTTTGATATCTTTACTTTCCTGTGCCTATATTTATTCAAATAAATCCGAGACAGAAAATTTACAATGCAATCTGTGTTGAGCAGCTGCGATTAAACGATCTGTTTTAAGAGCAGATTCTGTCTTAGGCCATAGAGATAATTTATCGAATTTATCTATTTTCTAAATGCTTCGTAATGGAAAATAATAAGATGTACAGCAATGAGGTGCTGTTAAATTTTTAATGCTGAGGCTTTAATTAGAACAGAGCAGCATAACACCTTCTTCAACACATCAGTGTTAGAGTGAGAGAAGTGGCGCGGCTCTATTGTCATTTCCGTTGTTCACAGACAAACCTGAAAGGGACAAAATCAGCCCCAAGACAAAAAGCACAGCAGCAGAAATTACAACAAATGGCACTGCAGGAGATTAATGCATGCATGTGGACTTTAGAGCCGTGTCCCTGATGAACTGTCCACACATTGCAAGCTTAATGTTCCAGATTGAGAGGACAGACAGCAACAAGGAGCGTGATTTTGTTAGCCCAGCCTCCCTGGTCTGTCCGCCTCACTTCCAAACACACTGGTTGTATCTTGGCATCCAGGTCTGCTGAGTACCACCGAGTGGGCTCTTAGCCAAGGCAAGCAGGATGTGAGCGTAATAATACCATATTGCAGCTCTTCTAGACTTGGCAATTGCTCTCATAATCAAATATCTGGAAATTTTCTAAAGGGTTCGGGCAGGACTAGATCATTTACAGCCAGACTGTGTATGTGATAGACCGCATCAATACCGTTATTCATTGAAAGGGTAGCTAAATGAGAGCCCTGATTTAATACTCACCTGCGGCTCTCTCAGATCAATAACCAATAGAATGATGGGATAAGCCTCCGCACTGTAGGAAATATCCAAAGACAGCCAGGAATCTAAGTGAGGAACCATTGCTGAGGCCAGGTGCAAAGACTCCCAGGTGTTTTAAAAACACATGTGTGAGCTCTCAGAGCTTCATATTTCATGTTAACATCATTAGAGATTAGTATAATGAGTTTCTCTCTCTCTGTTATGACGCAAGACACAGAATCAGACCTCCCCATTCCTTCAACCATTTCTTATTCCTGTTATTCCTGTAGCTGCTCTGTTTGTCACTCGAAATACATTAGTCCAGACAATCTCAAAAACTCCATTTAAGTAAAATGTGTTCACAAGTACTGGATGGATGGCCATGAAATTTGTTACCGCCATACACGCCTCACTCAGGATAAACTGCAATTTATCCAGTGCTTTGGTCTATGAACTAACACACGCAAAACTAATGACAATCTTGCTAAATATCAATATTGAGGTTATTGTAACAGTTTATGCATTTGACTGATTAATTGTCCCGCAGTCTCAGGCGATTTTGCCCTGTGTGGCTATGATATAAAGATAATTTTTATTGTATTGCTTGTTTAATGTCTGATGAAGGTTTGTGAAATGTAGCATCTTCAATCAAATAATGTGCTGGCAGTGTGTGGGTGTCCACCAGTTTCTCATTATATTCCTTTATCCTATACACCTGTCTTATGGATTTGCATTAGATTATATAACACTTTGGGTTAACAACAATAAAAAAGAGGATAGCCTATCAATCCAATTCTCAGTCACAAGAACCAGACATGTCTTACTGCTGGTCAGAGGCCACAAAAATAAAAAATAAAAACATCCTCAGTCTATTCTAACTGCACATGTAAAAACAGACCTTTTCATCCCACCATACACTTTGCTTCAGTGGTGGTTTGTTTTCCCTTCCTCCTCTCACATCCCATTCCCAAAGCTTATGGTGTCAGCCACCTGGGATCAGCTCCGACAGAACAGGGTGGGGATTAAACAAGCCCCCAGCTGAAGATTCCCTGCAACACTTAAACTCCATGAACCCCACGTGGTAAATATTCATGACGGAGAAATAGTAGGATTCCACAACAAGTAGGTGGAGGGGCGGAATGAGTTGGGGGGTGGGGGGGCACATGGACAGTTACAAGCTATTCTCTAATACACACAAATAGACACAAACACACAAATACACTGACACTAATGGGCATGTAAGAAATACCTACACCCACTCAAAGGGGAAAAAAACATCCCTGGATTTCTCAAGCTATCTGAGTGTATATCTGGATACAGCCCAAGGCTACATGTCTTGTCTGTCTGCACAACCTTGTCTGGGAACGGAGATGTTTCACACATTGGAGAGAGAGATAGCCATGAACGCCTCCACTTCTTTCACGGAGAGCTGCCAAAAGTAGGAACCGGGGTGAAGAATCAAAACACAAATATAGCTGTGACGCAAACCCTAATCACACCCCTTGTCAGGAATGGGTTTATTTATCCACTTCTGATCATTGCCTCAGAAGGGTCATGCTGTTTATTGGACGATTAACACATACATTAACAAATTTTAACTCTTGTTGTAGGCGGCATGAATAACACAACACGAGACAACCCCACTGCCTCTCTAGTCCCTGAATGCACCGTCTTTGGCTGCTGGTCAGAGGAACTCTTTCACGTCTTTGTGATTGTATGAAACTGACTCAGAGGGCTCACTGTCCAAAAGCAGGAAGAGAAACAGTTTAGATCATATCCTGTGTGTGAGCTGTGGTAGGGGGGGTACAAAATTAGCCAGGCTGTGAGAACTAGAAAGAGGAGGGGCCAGGGACAGAAGACTCAACACCCTTACGCACATTGAGAGAGAAAAAAAGAAAGCCAAAAAGGATACAGGAGAAACTGAAGCCATAAGAGGAGCAGCTCTGGATGCACGTCTTCCTGTCGAGTGCGACAGTTCTGGCAGGACTAACACAGATGTCATCGTTTGCTCAACACTGGCTCAGTTGTGATGGCATTTTAAGCCAGATTAGAGAAGGAAGCAGCACACTGTAACTGCATATTTTTGAGCTATGACCTAGAACATTTATTGCGGGTGTGTCTCACACCCATAAGCCAAGTATTGCTTCTCTAAAATGACTCATTCGCTAATAAAGAGGAAAACAGGTCTGAAGCCAAACTGCTCTCTGTTCCTCAATACTAATGGGGCAAAAATGTAAAACTTGGCATTAATCTCCATTTACGCCAGAAAGGTGTTCAGGTGTTAGTTTTAGAGGCTTAGAGGACAAGCAGAAGCAGTAAATAAGCTAGGAAATCACCAAATTCTTCATAAGTCATAATTCATGCTTTACATTTACGGTCACTATGGATAACAGGGTTGGACAGACAGACAGGACAGACAGGACAGAAGGACAGCGGACAGACCAATCATCTGATATTGCTAACCTGCAAGCTGCGAAAATAACCCATATTGAAAGAAGTCACAACACGTCTGAATGTTTTATTCATGACCCCACAAGCTATAGTGCAATGATGTACCTAAGTATTACTGATCTGATCTGAGTATGATGCTTATAAGAAATGCTAATCTTATGTGAACAAATACTGAATGTTTGTTTAAAGTGTTTAAACCTTCAATAACCTGCATTCACAGTTGTTGTTTTTTTTAATTTTTTTTTTTTTTTGGATGATTGGGAGCAGCCCAAACGAGCTATAAACACAACAGTGACACAGGTTAAGTTACCTATTTACAGCAGGTAACCAGCAGGTACAGAGGGGGACTAAAAACTTCAGGGAGTTTGTTAGTATGATCCCTATCACATAAGCTACAAGCACTCATTGTTTATATGGAAATTGATGATGGAGCCTCTAACATTTATTGGAGATCGATTGCACCAGGCTGGTCAGCTCTGCTCAGTCAACAGTGCGGTGACTGGCAGTGGCTCAACTGTTCGGATTGTAGACTGTCCGAGCATGCTGTTTGTAATAATTCAAAGTAAAGTGATCACATCACAAAAGCCAAATAAAACCCTGAGGCTACCGCTACAGCTGGACATCCCCATACAGTCACTGTCTAAGTAAAGTGCCCGCAACAGGAAGTGAGAGCTCATAGGAAAAACACCCTGTGAACTTAAAATCAACAGGATATGGATGATTTACAGGGTCACATCCCCCACAATCTGGAGCAGTAATCAGCCCAAAATGAAATAAGGTTCTCAAACATCTCTGTTTCTTTGTCCTCAAAAAAGGCATCACTTCAGCTGATCTACAAGCTGAGGATACGAGTAAATATTGCAATCCAGTCATCAGATAGAGAGGAACTTACCTCCCCCCACCCTACCCCACCCTCTTTCCAGGAAATAGCAGCGTAAATACTCAGCTGTATTATTGCCTGATGTGTAACGTGACACATAATGAAGGCCACTGGCTGCAGCTTTGGAGGGCAAAAGGATCAGATTTGCAGATGCACTGACCACAAATTTCGATATTTCTAAAAAAGATAGTTGATGGAATCACATCTTGCTGCAGACTTGCTGTGCGCTTCACAAGCAGCCTCAGATTACAGATGCAAATAGCAAGGTGTGTTATTTTAACTGTGCTTCCACAGCAGTTACAGAAAATCAAAGAGAAATAATGATTCCACGAGCCGAGAGAGAAGCCCTCCTGTGCTACTCTTGGCAGGTAACAGGAAACTGGCCATTCAGCACATCGTTTACAGTAGCTGCTCCAGTCAGCCAACAGACTGATGGATGGCAAGTCACACTCAAGCTGCGACACCATTGATTTTCCACATATTCAACCCAAGATTGCTGATTCGAAATAATGTTACATCTTTGAAAGACACCGCTGTGTTATTGTGGTGATAAATTTAGCCCATGAAACTGATAAATGAGTTCAGGCAACACTGACAAGTGGGATTAATTTTCAGGGCATTGATTTATTCGTCTGAATGTTGTACATTATTTATAGTTTATTTTTTAAACACATACTTTGGTTTCTGGTGCAGTATCAGGATTTTAAATGCAAAAGAATTATTGAGAAGGCTGCAAAACTCCAACTATCACGTAACACTGGTTTTCCCATGAGGGAAATTAAATGTTGCCCTTGTTGTAATAAACATACAGCTGTCACAGCTGTCAAATACTGCATATCCAATGAACTACAGTGTCCTTTAATGACATTTCACAGTATTTACCACATCACAGTTCATCACAATGATAGAACTTAGGGACTCTGTGACTTTGTTGTTGGCCTCCACTGATCCAAATCATCTTTGCTCATCTTATTCTTGTCTGTAAATCAGACTGGAGCCACAGTAAATATCACTCTATGATCTTCTCTAACCCTTTAACTTTTTACAGTCAGTTAAAGACGGATGGTTTTCTCTCTCTTTTTGCCCTCTATCCACACTGAAGGCGTGGGTCGCAGCATATGTACAAAAAAAAACTGCTTAGTTGAAAAGTGAGAGTTAGCTGTGTGATGGATTAAAAAAAGAAAGAGAGAAGTTAAAGTCTCGAATACTCTTTGTCTGTTTAGAATAAAGAGTTACAAAGTTCTTCGTGTTGGTGTTGGAGCCGGTCGACAGCCCACTGAGCACTTTGTTTGAAGCACACTAACGCCTTAAAGACGACAATTTTCGGCCACCTGTCTGAACTCTGATTTTAAATGTCAATCACACTTTACAGGTGCTGTCATTACCAGCGATTTTATTAGCGCCTTAGGGAATCCAGTTAATTTGGGAGGGTTTTTATCATTCATTTCTGAAAAATTTGTTTTCAAATGATAATTGTTATTATCTTTATTGTTCTGAAAGAAGCAAAATATCATTCTTGGTGTTTACCTGATTTATGTGCACTCAGTTTAAGAGTCCGTACTGCGTTTTGCTGTCATTCACAGTCGCAATGCGTTTTTTTCTTCTCCGGCGTGAGCAGGACTCGTGTCTTCACTTCTTTCTCTGCTTGTCCTGTTTTAGATGCAGCATGAATTTGGAGGCAGTAAGAACGTTTGCTATGCTCAAACCTTTTTCAATTTCATTTGTGACACTAAAGAAAATTTTCGTCATAGATGGATGTCTTATTTTTTTTTTATTCAGGCAGGTTCAGCTAATAGTGAGCTTTTCATGTTACCTGACTGCAGTGCAGACAGCAGCCCATTATTCAGTTAGAACAATGTTTAAATTGACATGGCTTCTCCTCCATCTTCCTACCTGCTACTGTATAATAAAAACTGTTTGATTGTTATGTTTGTCTTTTAGTTGACAGCACAAAGAGGGAGAGAGGAGGCAATACAAAAAAGTCAAGGAGAAAAAGGAAGAACCAGGCAAGGCAGAGGACGTGTAGCCGAGACTACACAGTTACAATGCAAAGTCAGCTACTGGTTTGCCCACATTCATTGCAGCAGACTGATTTAGCATTACATAACCTTACACTGAACTCATCTACTGTTATTCATTCATTATCAGATGTTTGTGTGTGAATGTTGATGCAAAGATGGAGAGAGGAGGAAGGAAATGAAATCGACTTGAGGACAGTAATGTGGACATACAGCGTTTTCACACTCAATTGGCTTAGTGCGGATGAAGTCTTGGTGCTAGCTCTAGCCCACCTAGTATCTGTCTTGGCCATCACTGAAGGGATGAAAGGTTGGGCGGCTTGTCAGCGAGTCATGCTACCTGTCATGGTGATTACTAGTGTGAATCACTGGAAAGAGCTGTAAACAAAAGGCCCACATGCTCTGAGGCTCTGAGGAGAGGAGATAAGAAGGTGTAGGAGGGGTTCTGGTGGAGGATGGGGGTTTACTGATCATTGTGCCAAGCTGGCAGCTGTGTGATGGATTTTGCACAGATCTACTTGTCTACCTCGGCATCCCTTTGTGTCAAACGAAGAGCAAAAGAGCCCCTTTCCGAGTATACACAGTGGACGATCATCATTTTGCCATTCATGTCATTTGCCCCTGCTGCAGGTCATGCATGGCTGAGCTAACACACTCCCATGGTCATTCGGCATGCTCAGCACAGGCATGCAATTGTAGCGTTTGTCAGCCACACTGGTCTCTGGCATGAATATGCTCAGGAAGGGAAGGAAAACAAATAAACAAAAAGCAATTCTCATTAGTCATCAGGAAAGCTGGTTGAATTCAAGGCGAATCCATGGATTTATCTGACAAATCCAGCAACATGACAGTCCTGCATTGTCTGTTCTGCTATCAGACAAGTGCAGCATCTTGGCATACATGGCAGACAAAATCTGAACAGGATATTGCATCCCTCATGACATAAGCTGTAAGCAACCCCTTTCATTTTTAGAATCAGTGACATTACACAAACAGAGATGCCATGTCAGCCTCTCCAGAGGGTCAAAAATGTGCAGATTAGACTGTCATTATTACTGAATCTGGATTATGGCAATCCTGAAGCAGCTCTACAGCTACAGATTACTTATATCCTAGTCACAGCAAAGAAAGACAATGGCACTTTTTGTTCACCCAGAACTGACAGTAATGCACAGTAACAAAGGAGGACTCATTTCTAACAGGGTCAGGAGTGATTAGACAAGAGGCAGGCCTGGCAGCCCGTTGAGAGACCCAAGCTCCCCCAGAATCCCCCCAGAATCCCCGACAATCAGACTGGATTTGTCAGATTACAACCTAACCACCTCCAATTAGCCTATTAGTCTAGTTAAATGTTGCAAAATGGGTTAAAAGTGGCAATAAAGTCTCCATGTATTGACTTGTAAAGGATATTCAGTTATGACAGGAGAAACAGATTCAGTATTAACAGCATATATCTTTGCAGGGCAGATGCACTCTACTGTGATAAACAAAAGGCACCCAACTGTCTAGACATCTTTACATATTTTGTGATGGCAGTCTGCCCATTAAGGCTGTCGTGGGTGCCGTCATGCTTTTGATGCCTTAGTTACAACCTCACCCCACCCACAAAAAAGATTTTACAAGAAGTGTTGCAGACCTTAGAAACAAACATACCATATTACCAAAAGCACACTGGTGTTATCAGTGTCATGATTAACGAGACAGAAATGCTTCATCACAACAGCTTCAGCTGTAAACTAAATGGAATGATAGACTTGCTATCTCAGCTTGTTTTTAAGGAAGTGTCATAGTGATTAATGAAAACTTAATAAACTTAATAATAAAGTTATTGTTAATGCTACCAGTCTCATGGCTTCAAACAGAATCAAAATAGTATTATTTCAGGTATTCATTCATTTTCCAAGAAAAAAAAAGCTAATATCTTGGGTTTCATTAGCTTTCCTTCAGTCACAATAAAACAAGGGCAGAAACTCAAAAAAAAAGACACAAAGTAGAGAGAAAAGATCAGTGGGAGTTACTATAAACAGGAAGTGAAGACAGGAAAATCTGAAGACAGAGAAGGCAGAGGGAGAGAGAGTGAGGGAATAGAGATCACCAGCGTGACCTGTCCTTGCCCCACAAAAACAAATGACATCAGAGTAGCTGCCAATCAGCTGACTCAGAGAGAGCCTGAGAGATCACCCCTGCTTTTATTTCTGACACTCAGCCATAACCCTATCAAAAGGAGAAAACCTGCTCACTGCCAATCGCATCACTTTTTAGTACGGACCACACACTCTGCAGGGCAACCTCCATGACTGATAAAGCCTTTCATTCTTCATGTAAAGTGATTCTACAAGACACCTCAGTCTAATTCAATTCCAGACATATTAGAGGGAATCTATTTAGAGGAACAAATTTAAAAGCAATTACAGTGGTTAATATGGCTGGCTTTAATGAACTTAATTAGATGCATCTTTGATGACAAGGCATAAACCATTACCAGCCGCTTTTCTACAGGCGATATCACTGACTGCCATTTCAAAGCCAACATCTCATCGTGTTGTTATTGAGGCTGCTTTTTACTGGAGCAGACAACATTGTGAATCTATAGACAGCGCTTGTTTAAATTACATTTTTGGGGCTTTCCAAAGTCACATGTTTAGAAGTGGAATAGAAGGGGTTAAACTGAGTGTTTATCTGCTCTAATGTAAGCTATATTATCATTTCCAGCTAACTGACTTACAGTAGTAACCAAACCTTCCAAAGCCAAGAGTTCAGCATATAATTAGCTAATGACAGGTTAAATATGTATGCTATTAAATCAGATACTAGCTAATGGGTAAGCAAACGTTTAGACTCTGCAACCCCAGCCAAACTCATTATTTATCAAAGGCTGGTTATTCCACATTATCAAAGCCTTTTCTCTCCTAATATCTGATATGCACTGTTTGAAAATGCGAAAACTAAAACATAAATGTATATCCATCAAATGCATAATTAAGCATTTGAAAAGCATTGAAACATTAAGAAATCTTCAACATTTTGAAATAACTCAAAGAGCCAACATTAACTTAATTAGTTAGCTGCAGCTGATATAATCTACCAGAGATGACTCATGCTCTCTTTGCTCTCCAAAATCAGCAGGTGAAATAACTTGTGTTGCAATTAAGTAGTAAATCTTTGTGTGCAGAAAGTTTTAATATGTGCATATGAATATATATATGTAAACAGTCAAGCTGGTTAAAAATACTCCAAGTTTTGCTTTGGTTTTGAAAACAGGAGAGGTTTCTCAGGGTGTCATACACACTGCACAGTGTTGACAGAAAATCATTTCAAATCTGGTGAGCATCCAAAGGTCAAACGCAGAGCTCCTGCTAATAAACCCACCTACTGTTCCAGCAATATTTGAGCGTCTTGTTTAATATTTCTGATACAAAATAGGCTACAGTTTCTCGTCTCATCTTATCTTTCTCCTCTTATTTGAATCCTGGTCGCGGGGGCAGCAGCCTCAGCAGGTAAGCCCAGATTGTTCTCTCCCCGGCACTTCCATCAACTTCGGGGGGATACCCAGGCGTTCCCAGGCCAGACGAGAGATATAATCCCTCCAGTGAGTCCTTGGTCTGCACCAGGGTCTCCTCCCGGATGGACGTGCCCGAAACAACTACCCAGAGAGACGTCCTCTCGATGCAAACGAGCAGCAGCTCTGCTCTGAGCCCCTCCCGGATCAACTCTCTTCCAACCCGGATTGGGCAATCCACCCTTTTCCGGCTGAGACCCATGACCACGGATTTAGAGGTCCTGATCTTCATCCAAGCTGCTTCACACTCAGCTCCAAACCATCCCGTTGCGAACTGGAGGTTACTGCTTGATGATGCCAATAGAACCACATCATCTGCAAAAAGCAGAGATGGAAGGCCACCGAGCCTGACACCCTCCGCCACTTAGGATGGATGTCAGGCTCATCTAGAATACAGTTTTTAATGATAAAACACAGACAATGGGCTTAAAGGTATCATATGATGAATGTTTCAGGTGCTGTTTATAAACAGAGAGATGCGGACTATTTTAGATAACTGGCCTGCTCTACGCAGCTGAGCTCATCAGATTCTAAATTACACAGTAACTGTCCTGAAGTGTTTTATTCCCCTTAAACATCACAGTTATTCTTGTTGGGTTCAACTACTTGCAATTTTCTCTCCACAGAGCCCAATACAATGTTTTTACATCATTTCTCTTGTCTTACTAATAGTTCAAACCAAAAGTGATTCAATTTACAAGCAGCAAAATCCTCAAGCTAAAAGCAGCATTTTTGCTCAATAAATGACAGAGTCAACTTATTATTTCAGCAAAACTATAATTTGAGCTGTGATTAATCACAGTTCAAGGGTAAATGTTGCATATAAGGAATAAGGACAGAGCTTATGTAGGATTTCCCCTCTGCTACATTACTCCCCACAAAATAAACCCAAACAAATTAGTTCAGAGACCAAAAGTAACCATGCTGCCCCATTCACGCCAGCAACTACTTTAAGAGAGGAGACTCCTCCCACAATCCCTCCAGCAGGATCTGAAGGAGCCCTAATTGAACGCATGAACATGAAAGATGTGTTAAAAAGAATCCTCTTCATCATGGGGGGATGCATTTTGGCACCCGTGTCTGTTAGCTGCCAGTGTTTCATCTTTCCCAGTTGTACTTGTGGTTGTAGTCTGAAGTGAAAAATAAACCCACCCCCTATTTTCTCTCCCTCTTTCAAAGCTTACACCCAACCCCCTCCTTACGTATTTTAACAATAACCAATTACAGGCGGAGTGAAATGCGTGGCCTGAAGTAAGAAGGTTTTCATAGACTCCACACTGATATGAACCTGCTTCACCTTACCATATTTTTGGAGCTCATGGAAGTTGACATGCCATAGTGGCTGTGGTTACTGGTCTCAAGCCTCTGCCGGCAGACTAATGAAAACAATCAAGCAGAGCCGCAGGAGTTCTGGCTGTTCTCAGGACAAAGGTGCACAGTGCCGAAGGACCAACTGCTCGCTGGTGCAGCCACACAAGAGAAACAGCGTGCAGCTCAAGCTGAACGTGATGAAAATGGACTCCAACTAGTCTGCACTAATGAGTTTTTGCCTTGAGACTGAAGGCATCTCTCTGGCTAACTAAGCGGCTAACTAGTCCCCTGCTGTGGCCCAGCTGCTGGATGTGATAGTAGAGTAATGAACTGATCGCAGCACAGAGGCTTTTATTTTATTTCCTGTTGTAGTCCGGCCAAGTCGGAAAGGCATCACTGATGGCTTAGCGCTCTGTGTCCACGTGTTGGATTTGGTTTAAAATGCTGCCTGGGACACAACAGACTCATTTGTCTCAAAACAAATACAACAGCAAATAGACAGCACAGTAATACAAAACAGGTCGCTGTTTGGAGACAAAATCCCAGCATGCTGCGCTTCTAACAAAGCCAGTAGTCCTTGCATCTACTGTCTGCTCCTCCTCATTTCACACTAGTTCATTAGAGGCAGTCATAAAAGGCTGCAAATGAGGGAGTGTCTTCTGTGTTCAGAAAGCAAGGCGTTTTCCCTCTCCAGGGAGGACAGATCTGATGATCAGATCCCTTCCTGTCTCCTTACAGAGTCCCTCTCTGCTGCAAACAGAAGGGGTATTTTTCAGTCTCTCATGTCAGCCATGTGTCACACTCTGCTGCCCACCAGTCTCGATAAAAGGCCTGCATATGCACAACCCGGAGAGAGCACACTCACAACAAAAGGTAAACAAGGAAATGTGGAGCTAATTACAGACACATCCCATATGTAAAATCCACAACAATTTCATGAGTCTTCAATCTGTGCCACAGTGCCGATCATCTGATACAGTAGAACCATAAGCAGGCAATGTTAAATGAAATGCATTTCTTAGATTACGTTCTTTTAACTACAAAGACATGACAGCAGAGCCCTTGTAATTTCTACGAGGAAAACAAATCAGGCAGTTTTGTTAAAGAAACACCACAGGGGACGCAGGCTCCCAGTGCTAAAAATATCCCATATAATGTATATCTGTCTTCTGTTTAAGCCCCAGATGCAGACAGAGTGAAAGCGGGGAGGAAGAGGATTCAAACAATTCGTAGTTCACCAGCAGTAAAATAGACGTTTGTGTGAAGAGCCACCCACTGACTAGGCCGGGCCTACAAAGAGAAACACTGTGTGATGTTCAGCCCTAGGACACATCATTATTATGATTACCGTGATCTCTAACCTCATTTGCCTCCATGGTTTGGTTCTCCCAGAGCTGCAGAGAAAACACTCAAGGTTTTTATTTTTTCCTCCAATGGTGGCCTGTGATCACTACTCCTTCTTACCCATCACACAACTGTCTCACTGCACGAGGTGCCATGAAACAAGGAGGCCCAGAGGACGAGTAGGCGGATGTAAGAGGAACTAGGCTGTTAGCATATGTTGCTCAATTATCATCACCATATGTAGCCTGGCTAGCACTATATCGCCAAGACTTTTGCTACACCAAAGAAGGGAGTTTTTCACATATATTTCACATCTGTCATATGAGCTTGAATGTGAGAGTGGTCTAAATAAATTCACGGTAACAGGTCATAAAACTCTCTCAAAAGCCTATTTTTTTTGTTTTATAAAGATTTAAAGTCTAAACATCTTGCATGGATATTGATTTAGACTAGAAATGAAATGAGTATGAATTAGTCATATAATACAAAATAGTCTGAAACTATTTTGATCAATCATTTGTGTCACTTTTGCGCACAAACTTTCAAACATTTAGTTGTTCTAGTTTCTCCAATTTGAGAATTTGTTCTTTCTCTGGTTTATATCATTGTAAACTAAATGTCTTGTGTCTGACATACTGGGTAACTTGAAAGTGCATTTTCAACTGATTTCTGAGTTCGCATACACAGAGAAACTAATTGACTGATTGCAAAACAATTGTTATCAGTAGCTCTAGTTTCAACCAATTCCCCCCAAAATTATCTCATTTTCTGCTGTAAGAAGATGCTGACCACCATCATTTACAGTAAAAATACTTCCTTCTGCAAACTGCATGAATGCTTTCAAGTAACAAATAAAAAAAGGAGAAAAAAACAAGACAATGCACAGAAAACTGCAGGAAAATACAAATGTCTTGTTGATTACACATACTTTAAGGAAACACGGAGCAGTTTCCCATGGATTTCAGATTTTTTAATAATGCTCAATCAACACTTTTTTTTAAACAATAAAAACTGAAAATAATATGACATATGTTACATTGACAACCAATTACTGGCTCTCCCTTGTTGTAAAAAAACCAAATAGCTCCTCATGGTCGAATCTGTGCCAGCATCAAAGGAGACTCTAATTATGATAAACAAATATCCCATCACTGTGAGTGAATGCTGTGGATCTGGCATTGTCTCTGGCTGAGCACAAGAAAGGCTTTGGCAATGTTCAGAAGAGTGTTATTGTCAACAGTGTGCTTTCCCAGTGGGAAAATATTGTATGACCAAATGCTGCAATGATTAGCAACATACAGCACAGTTTAGTTTTGTTAATTAACATGAAATCCTTCTACACAAAAAGAAAGACATCATCTATGTGGATTTATGCTGCAAAGTGAAATTATTTCACTGTACTTAAAGATTATTTCTCCACAGCTAAAGGTCAGCAAAACAAAGTCATTTTCTTATACTTCTAATCAATCTAATCTCGCCAAGAGGACTGTGCCCATTATACTATGTACTTAAAATAATTATTGATGACTATGGATGATTTGTTTTCTGACGGAAAACCTGTTACGTGACGACACTATAAACAGAGCAGAGGCTGCCAAATAGCTTGTTTGAAGGGCACAATAACGTTAACCACATGCCAAGGACATTTCAGTTATGAGCTAATGAGGACTTTATTGGAGCGTTGATATCTAGAAAATTTCTTTGATCCGTATGATAAAAATGGAAAGACGTGTTCATCAAAAAGTGTTGTTAAAGCAACTGTAAAAAACAAACAAAAGACAAACCTCGACAAAATGAATGGGAAAAATAGCAGCAGTGGCAGCCAATTACAGGCAAGTCTTCATAGGTAAAGATGAGATGTTTGGGCACTCAGACTACAAATGGAAAGGCAGAATTAGAGGGGAAACAGATGCTCTTTCAGCGGACAATGACAGGTGAAATTTGGCTTATCAGAGATGTAGCCAAACAGGAAGAAAGTGCTGCACTGTGTCACAGCGGCCCTCAGAGGTAAATGCTAATGTCATCATACTCATGCACTCTGGAGACATTTCGGTCAGAACCCCAAATGTCATCCTCGCGGTGGCACTACACTACGGTGGAGTTTGGGGTCAAATTTAATATGCTACATTAAAATTGTCTCTCTTCTTAATCCTGTAATTTTTTTCTGTATCAGTAGTTCTTCAATCCAATCAGTAGCCTGTCAGAAATTAGAAATCTGAGAAGGTCAAATGTTGAATGCCAAAGTCTTACATCACGGTCATAAAAGTGTTATTTTATCCTTCTTTCTGAGTTTAAATGTTTGGAATTTGTTTTATCGAAACCATATCCTCTTTTCTCCTTCCACATACAGAGAGTTCTGCACTTCCATCACACAACAGCAGTTGAAATTACATCCTTAAACACTGACAGGAATCCAATAAGATAAAACATGCCCAAGGTTCATCCTCTCATCCTATTTTCAACATACTGCACGGTCCAGACTGCCTTTAACCTTGGTCATTTATATCACCTGGGACAGCTGTGATTATCATCCCATACATTGGCACTTTCTGGTGCTGAGCCTTACATGCCTATCAGTATGCAGGGCATGTCAGCTAACCTCTGACTGTGGGCTCACTGCTGCATCTAACTGCACTCATTTAGACACATTCATCACAGTCAAAAAGACCTCAACAATATAAAGCTTCCCACAGAGTCAGATGTTAAAAGGTGGTTTTAATCAAACAGACCTGAACTTGGTCGCCACGCCACATCCCCTTTTAACTCAACGGAAAAAGTGACGGTGCAGACATTGTATTAATGCTTGTCACTGCAGGCCTTTGTGATGTGAACAGCACACTTTTCATAATTACAAGTATCAGGAATACTGATGTTAAAAGGAACCTGGGAGCAGATAAGACTTTGAATGGATAAGATACTAGAATTGACGACTTTTTGTGTGCAGTGAATCTACAAATAAGTGGTGGTGTGTTAACGCTGTTCTGTATTTATCTGACAAAATGATCAAATAAGTCCTTTTGAATTAGCCTGTTGTACTTGTGTGAAAATGTTTATTGGAGATATTCCAGCGCATTCAAACTGCATCATATTACTGGAAACACAATGAAAATACTGAAGGGCCGACATGATGATCACACACAACTCCCTGTGTAGCAGCCTTGAAAGAATGAATAGGAAATGGGCTGCTTTAGTAAGCATCCATTATTCATTAAGCACTGTACTCCTCCATGTCAACAACCTTTGTAGTGACACAGCCAAACCATTATTTTCCTCTTTCTCTCTTTCATTCACACATTATTTCACTCTGTGTCTCTTATCAAGTCCCAGCCAACTTTCATCTCACACAGGGCCAGCAGCCAAGCTCTTAAATATCTGAAAAAAACATTTAATAATCCAAACGTATTTGATGTCAGACTGTTAAGAGAATATGATCTGCCATTAAGTGTCAGTAAAGAAAGAGGCTTGAGTTGTAGCTGATTTTAGGACTTGCAAGAGAAAAATTACTGCCCGTACTGATATACTGCACAGGAAAAACTCAGATTATATGCACAGGCTGACTACATAAGACACAAGACTGGGTGAGACCTTGATGTATCTCTAACCAGGCTGCACAGCTTATGGTCAGGCAGAAATGAGGAGGAAATGATCACTTGTCTATATGCACCGTCAGCATGTGAGATGCGACCACATGACTGTTGCTTTTGAAATCAATTAAAGGCCACCATACATATTTGTATCCCAGTGAGAATATTCAAGCCTGATAATGTTTGAGAGGTACATTAGACAACTAAATAAATGCAGAAGACGTCGGTAAGAAAGCCTGAGTTTCACACTGTTTGCATCATCGTCTAATTTCACAGACATTATGTGCATTATCTTAAACATCAAGCTATCTAGGAATGTGTGGGTGTGACATGTTTTGTGCATACAAGATTACTGCCTCTCACACTCACAGACTCACACTACAATCAAACAAACAGCCTTAAAGGAAATCCACAACGGCCAACTCACTTTCATCCAGGCTGTCAAAGCGACATTAACCATGTCCTCAGACTCCACGTTGCCTTTTTTGTTTCCACAGAAAACCTAATATTTGTTTTTCACTAGTCATTCATTCAGATAAAATAAAGTGGACCGAAACATGGTTTAAGCCAGAGCTGGAGATGTTTGCTTTCACTTTAGTTAAATCAGGCCACATAGCGCAGGGAGTTAATCTCTTCTGGGCTCCACCCTGCTTTCCCTGAGCAGGTCACCAAATTAGGTTGCCATATTTCATCCTAAAAAATAACAAAAAAAAAAGCTGACAACTGAATTCAACATGAGTTATCATGCTAAAATCAATCTGTCAACACGCTTCCCCTGCAAACAGTCAGTGTTAAGTATGGGATTACGCAACACGTTTTGGCTGTCTACTGCCATTTTTTGCTATTTACAAGATAAAACACAGACAAAAAGCACACAGATCTTAAAGGTTGTCCACAACCTTTGTGTGGTTGTGTGTGTGTGTTTCTTCATTTGGAGAAACTACTGTAAGGTCACAACTCTGACTACAGAAGTCTGTCGTCGAACAGCTTTGTTGTGCACTTTGTAATGCACTCATGTAGCGACTGACAGAAATACAATAGAGAAACTATGTGTTGCCTGAAGGAGGGAAGACAACCATAGTACTACTGGGCAGCTGTTGTGCAGTGAGATCATACAGTACTTCCCATGGCCTTATTCCCTTATTCAAACCAGAAGGGTTTAATGTGGAGATTCCCAACCTGAGGTTTGGGTTACCCCCAGGGGGCCCCAACATAAATCTTGGCGGTCATTAGATGATTACAGGGTGAAATAAATATTTCTGTTCCACTTTCACCTCTTCAGGTGAAACTATGAAACAGGTGGAGACAAAAATATCTCTCTTTGGAAGAACTGCTCTCCCATGCATTTCCTTTCCTTATCAAATTGAAATTTACCACAGCAAGAAACAATAAATACAATAGGCTGTACTACTTCTCGTTCCAATTCCAATATTGTAATGATTAACAGTAGTTGACTCTAGCAGGGCTGCAACTGATGATTATATAAAAGAAAAGAGTGAAAAATGCTCCTCACAACTCCAGCTTTTTGCTTGTGATCTGATCTCTCAGTCAGTATTCTAAATTTTAACCAAAAAGAGAGATGCTAACTAACAGACAGAAAGGTTTTATAGTGGTTGTGGTGTCATTTTGGCCTGACAAGTCCAAATTCTCCTTAAAAGATTATCTCTCTCCTGTGCCTCATGTGCTCAACCTTCCTGTTATCTCAGAGGAGCAACTTACAATGCCTCCTTTGAGCAGATGGTGGGTGAGTTCTGACGCATCTGAAAAGGGAGAACCTTGATCTCTGTCCAGCTGTTTCAGTGCCGCAGTGGCTCAGCTGAGTCTTAAAAAAACACAGCTGATAATAAACAAACACAAATCTGCACAGAGTGTGTACCTGCATCAGTCACAATCCACAGCAGTGTCTCACTTGCCTCCCCCAGCAGCATTACCAGCAGTGCTGGCCCCTGGGTGTAACACTGATATATAGTGAGGTGGGGGCAGTGTGTGTGTGTGTGGGTGAATGAGAATGTGCAGCTAGCAGTTTGCACAGCTGTAGGCTGTCCTCGCGGTGGCCATGTGGTTTAATAGAGCCTCCTCTGATGGAGATGGAGCCGTCCCTGTGTCACCAACATCCCACCTCACTGTGAGGTTTCGGGGGCTTTCCGGGTTGCCCAAGCAGTAAGCAGAACACCGCTATCATGGCCAGCTTCTGCTTTGCCTGCTTTTACCATCACTGTTGCTGTTCTGTCTTCAATTACACTTTTCTTTTGGTTTTAAATACGATGAAAACATCTAACACAAGCTGTGCAACTCCCCCCAGCTACTCATTACTTTGCATGAGCCTTTCATACCTGGTTAAATGGGGGTTAAACTTCTATCTCTTCACCCTGCATGACTTACACTATGCTTTATCATTACTAAATCATTTAAGCATGATGCCAAAATCCAAAGGCAGACTGCAGGGTGTGCATTCTGTAGTACTAGCTGCAAGCACAAACAAGCCTACGGTCGCAACATACTGCAGTTTAATATGCTTTAGCAAGCTTCTACTAAGGCAAGCAGAAAAATAACAAGTTGGATACGAATGCTGTTTGAATCAAAAGGAAGATCTTACTACAACAATTACCATGCTTAAATCATGAGCCATTCTCCAAGGCTGAATAAAGACGTTTTCTTTCGGCAAATATCTGACAAGTTCTGGGTCAGCCTGGGCTCATCCCTAATTCCTGAGACTTTAGACCAATTAGTTCCTTCTCTGCCTATTTGAGAAAAAAGTGCACCTTCAAGCAGAGCGCGCCTAATGTGGCTACAGCCTCACAGAGAGCACAGCGTGTATTCTCGCCATGGCAGCTCAAAGTTGGAATCTGAGTGTTTCCAAAGACTTAGAGAGAGGTGGCAGATAGACAGAGGGTGGGCGAGCTGCGGGGATTGAACCCCGGGCTGGCAATTTCAATTTTATACCCAGCAAGCTGTTAGACATTTCAGGTACGCACAACTTGTTCCCCTCGCTCCGCCTCAATGTGGATTTCATTAATCACCACATCTGTTCGTTTTGCACTGCACACCCACGTTCAGATAACATGCAGCTCACAAGCCTTCCAATATGCCATCTTACAGTTCTAACTATAGCAAAACGACAGAAAAGAACATCTTGGTAGTGTGCTAAACAACAATTAAATGTAGCTTGAAAATAACTGCTGCGAGTATAAACCTGTTGAGTATTTGCACCATTTTATCACTCAGACACAAGTACCAACAACCAATGTCATCGGACTTATTTATTTGATAAATTAGTTCTCTGAGCGAAACATATCCTTGCACATCATATATATATTTGATACTCTCTTCATGTTTATTCTTCCCAATTATGCCAGACTTCACCAGGTGTTTCTCACTGCAGGTTTCAAATAGAAGCTTGAACAGTGATGCGATGAAGGCTAAACCGATCTGCTGGCAGCGCTCAGCAGTTAAATGTTACTCCTTTTTGCATCCTCACACTGTCTTGGCAACCAATGAAAATTTATTTATCTCATTGCATCCTCATTAGCTTCTGCCACAGAATCTGACATTCTCACCGGGGTCCATACTGCAAAACTGAGACAAAACTCTCACTGAAATATCACAGACAGACATAAACAGACTGTCTATGTATGAGACAAAAGAGAAAGTAAACACAAAATCAAGGCGAGGAAGGACACATCATGATGCTGCTGCGTTAAACTAAACTAACAGACTGGTTTAATACAGCCAAGTGTGATAATTGTAGAAAATATCTGTGTTTTAAGAGGTTGGTCTCAGGCCTGGGAAAAGGCTGCCGACTTTTGCTCAGTCGGTAGGTTCAACTAAAGACTAAAGAGAAGTCAGACGTCACTGACTGTGCTGTCTTTAAAGGAGAAGAGCAGAATGGATCAGAGGCACCACACAGAGAGGAGCTAATCTCACGAACCCTGAATTTAGCTTTATTAGAACTTTGTTAGCAGCACCCGGAATGAGATGAGTAACTTTGTATTTTCAACTTTAAACTTTCCATATTCAAATTTGCCTACTTTCCTTGGCTGCTGAGCATCAGTCCTGCTCTGTCTGCACTATCTGGCCTTGTCAGACAGGCTGCCAGCAGCATCTCTCTGATATTAAAGAACTCAGCTCATAGTCCAGCTATGTTGCCATGTTATGGTCCAAAACACAGTACAGAACAACAATTAACCCAAGGAATCTGTCCATAAAGCTTCTATAAGGAATAAGCAATGAAAAAAGGAAAACGTGACAGCTAAAGTATGTAGAATTATTGTCACTATGAATTCATTTTCTGTTTGATGTCTAAATTCCTTTCAGGAGCAGAAGCTGTCAAGGCCCATTCTCTTGTTAATGGTCAGTGGAGCACAATCTTGACGGTGTCTCGGTTCATTTAAATTTTCACATCCTCAGTCTGAATAGAGAAATGTCAGACTTGGTTCATCTGACCAACAGCAGTTCAGCAGATCAGCATCCCAGGAGCAGATGCTCTGATCTGTTGCTGACCCTGAACTCTGACCTCCCAGAGAGATCTTCCCTGTGGAAATTTAATATTATATCCAGTGAATATTAAAACATTATTACAAACCAAGATGAAATCAAAATGTCTGCAGCTAACAATTAATTTAGCAGCCACATATTAAACACGAATCTCACACTCTAAAGACTGAAAAGCCTGGGAGAGTCCTGCTACAGCAACAAATCTTACAAGATCCAGCCATGACACATGAAGCACCAAATAGCCTCTGTTCACCGACATGTTGAAACCGGTTCAATTGCAGTCAGTATAGACAAACATTCAGCGACCGAATATGAAGAAAACAAGGAGCATTTTGACTTCGATGAATGCAAATGACAAACACAAGAGCTAAACGGTGGGATCTTGGGAGAGATCTGGACAGAAACTCCAAGCGCTTGTTCCATTAACCCACATTGACGCACCGGTTTGACTGAAGTCGCTGCAGGTTGTCAAACGAAAAGCTCCCAGCATTAAAACACCCGATAAAAACACACGACACTGTATTCATTCACGCTGAAGCTAAACAGGCACCTGAAACTGACAGTTCATGTAAGAAATCAACCGCGCGTTGCTGTGCGTAACCGCCAGGTAACGACACCGCGTTGTGTGTGACTGACAAAACGATTGAACATTTGACGTTTTCCACGCGCCACATGAGTGTCAAGACGCAGAAGACGACGTGATGAAATAAAGTAATCAGATAACTCACCGTGATGGCTTCAGAGTGAAAGTCCAGAGCGCAGATTGTGTGGGGAAAAGGCGAGTCGATGCTCCGGCGTTGCCGCCTGTCACCGGGGAGGAGGAGTTTGTGTTTACTCCAACATAACAGAGCAGGCTGTCAGCGGACCGTGTCTCTGTGTGTTTGGCGAAGAGAGGGAGCCACAGTCTGGCCACACACTTTATTGCATGTGTGCTTCCTGGGGACCTCCAGTTTGTCCCAAAGTGTCTTCAGACATGCTTTGTTTTTTTATTATTATCTGAATTTTTCTTCAGTAAGAAAATCAAATCCTTACCTCTATCTAAATAATATAAAAAGATTCACTATGTCAAAATGTGTGGATTGTAACATTTTTAAAAAATGATTTAGCTAAAAGGTTTACATTCTTTTTTAAAAACGTTTTCTGTAGGACTTTGAGGGTTTGAGAAGGATCTCTAAATCTTACTGTAAATTTACCTCAATGCTGTAGTACAAACGTGAGAGACCTAAATATAAGTCTGATGCTGAAATTATGAGCTTGCTGCTAATCTGGTTACACATTTAGAGAGGGGAGAATTGGTAGAAACATTTTGCATAACAGATTCTCTTGATTGTTTTGCATCCAACATTACCAGGAACTACACTGTAGGCCCACTGATGCTGGATGCTTGCTTTTGTGTCATGGATTAACGGTCATATGTCACATAAAATCAGAGTTATAAGGGAAAGAGTCAGTTTTCATCATGAATGTCTCAGATGTGTGGAAGTCCTCTCTGTTAAAATGCCATCCTTACAGTCTCAGATCCAAACATCCTCACATCTGTGAAATCATACCAACTCTGATATGGATTTAGTGCTTCACTGATGACGATTAAATTCCTCTTCCCGTAACAGTGATACAAGCAAATGATTAATCTGAATTATGTTTTATGACTCTGCACTTTCAAGAATGGGACTTTGAATCCCGGACCATAAATGTGATTTCTTCAAAGTGTGTGTGGACACTGAGAAACAAGACTTTTTAAAAGGGATTTTTACATGTCCTAAATTTGCTTTGTTCAGCTGAGCTCAATATAAATCTGAAAATATTTCACAACCTTTCCAGCACATCCCAACAACAGATATGATTTACTTTTGCAGCCTTGAGGCCAGACATGGCACCTTTATCATGTTTTAACTGGTGTCCCTCCCATGACAACCAGCCGTGTCTTTTCCTTTCAAATCAAAGGTCACAGCCATAATCAAGAGATTTTATGACCAGCAGTCCACATTTCACTCCACCCAGGAAGGTAACAGAATATTCAGCGGATCAGAAGGTTCTAATCTGCTTCTGAGGCTTCATCAGAGCTTTGGAGAAGATACACTGGGATTTAGATTTAACTAGTGCATCTGGAATACAGCGATAATGCCTTCCTTTAAGAAGACTCTACATTTCTTGTCCAGCGCGCTGGCAACTTCCATATCCATTGGGCTGTTGGGGTTTGCAATGTCAGCACAGTGGTCTAAGACAACCATGATTTGCGCAAGAAGTGGAACTGGCCTCTTTAATGGAACTGCTGTGGTCACTTTGGAGCTTTTTGGTGGGAATTTACAAAGAAGCTCTTGCCCCAGCTTTGGAAGTATTGATGATTTTCCAGGTAACTTTCCAAGGCTCTCAAAGGGCTAGTTCACGCAAAATATCTCACATACTTCTAAAATCTAGCCATCCTGATAATTTCGGTTTTGTTTTCCCAGATTTTGAGATGTCAGTCTTGGAGATTCATACCTCCAAATGACAGCAATGAAAAATTTAAATTTAAACTAGCAGCCACCCAGATGCAGGTGTACATATAACCAAGTAGTTCCATAGAAGACTCCTCACACAGAGCTCTCGGGAACAGAGTGTGGGAAAAACAACAAAAACTATCTGTATGGCTAGATACAACTGTAGTAACAGAATATAACATGTATAAGCTCTACTAAAAGATTTAACCACAATGTTCTTGTATTGTGTGTGTGTTTGTGTGTAGTGATTCCTACGCTGATGGAAGCAAAAGATGAAACCTCTTTAGTCCTGCATGGTCTGGTTTTGTGCCTTTTGGTCTTGTGTCTCGTGTTTTCTGCCGGCAGCATCCTCATCTCCCTCTACAACAGCGTCAGTAACCCTTATGAGACCTACATGGGGCCTGTTGGTGTCTACACCTGCAGCTCACTCAGTGGTAAGCGGCAGAAATTTTTGCATTAAGCATCTGGGTGTAACATAAATGGAACTGCCAAAAACAAAGCTTCTCGCTGATGAAAATCACTGGTTTCGATTCGGTTCAATTCAGTTTATCTATATAGCGACAGTTCACAACAGAAGTTATTTCATGATACTTTCCAATTACAGCAGGTCTAGACCAAACTCTTTAATTAAATTTGACCGGAGAGAGAGAGAGAGAGAGAGAGAGAGAGAGAGAGAGAGAGAGAGAGTAAGAGAGAAGGAGAAAGAGGGAGAAAGAGGGAGTGGGGGGGTGGGGGTGAGAGAAGGAGCACACAAACAGATGCGTAGCAACAGCAATAATACCATAAGTATTGGAACTATAGATAATGATAATGATGAAGTATACAGAAGGTACTATGGTGATTATATAACAATAGTAGTAACAATAATAATGGTAGTAGCTGTACAGAGTAGTAATAGAATTAAAATAGATTATGACTAAATATAGTAATTGCAGTAGGTTTCAAGCAAGGCCGTAACAGGAGGTCCAAACACGATCCATGGGCATTTGTGAGATGAGAAAGCACAAGGACTCCAGGGAAGAAGTTGAGTTAGTAACTTGCATTAATGGGACATAAATGTGTGCAGAAGGAGAGGGAGAGGAAGAGAGAGCGCAGTGCTTCGTGGGAGGTCATAAGTAGGGGCCAGCCTAGGCCAGTCCTAACTATAAACTTTATCAAATAGGAATGTTTTAAGTCTGCTCTTAAACGTAGAGACGGTGTCCCACTGGCAGACCATAACCAGAAGATGGTTCCACAGTAGAGGAGCTTGATAACTAAAGACTCTGGAACCACAAGCAACCCTGCATCTTGGGAATGTAAAGCTCTGGTGGGATAATAGGGTACTGTCAACTCTTCAAGATATTATGGTGCCTGGCAGTTCAGGGCTTTATATGTGAGGAGAAGAATTTGAAACTTTATACTGGATTTTACAGGTAGCCAATGTAGACAAGCCATTATAGGAGAAATATGATGCTATCTAATGCTCTAATGCTGGTTCTTGTGAGTAATCGTGCAGCAGCATTCTGGATGAGCTGGAGAGTCTTTAGAGACTTATTGTGGCAACTCGATAAAAGGGAGTTACAATAATCCAGCCTGGAAGTAGTAAATGCATGGATTAATTTTTCTGGATCTTTCTGACTCAGAATGTGCCTAATTTTTTGCAATATTGCGCAGGTGAAAGAATGCAGTCTTTGAGATGTGTGTTATGTGTGAGTTAAAGGACATGTCCTGATCAAAAATAACCAGGCCAGGTCTAAGCCATCTAGCATTGTTATATCAATGGATAATTTGTTTCTAAGGTGTTTAAAACATGCCTGAAGTTTGACTAGCTGATTTGTTTCATCTGGTTTCATTGACAAGTACAGTTGTGTGTCATCTGCGTAACAATGAAAATGTATGTAGTGTTTTCTAATAATATCACCAATGGGGAGCATATAAAGCTGATGAAGGCATAGAAGTGGCGGTTGAGATATAATTTTGTTTCTCAATTGTGACAGTACTTAGTGGTACTCTTTCTCCTGCAGCGTGCTTGTCTGTCTTGGCTCTTATCATATTTGTGCTGAACGTCATCGTGACCAACATGACAGAGGAATTGGTGAAGAACTTTGTCCAAGTGGACCTGAAGGACAAGGTTTCAGAGGTGCAACTGGGATTCTATCTTGTCATCCCTTACACAGTGCTCTCTCTCCTCGCAATCGCTTTGATCTACATGTACGACCACGCAGCCTACACGCACAGAAGGGAACAGCAGAGGCCTACTGAGGACGCACCCAAGGAGATAATGATGTACTAGTGGCCTGCAGTGGAGTCCGTTTTCAGTGACACTGGTGAATTGCTCATGAAGACTTTCTTAAGTAATTTACTGTAATGGAGAATACGGACAGCAGCTGGATGTACGGTAAAATATGAATGTACAGCTAACAACACATTATCACATTTCTTCACACTATGAGCAATGGTTTTGTTTTAGTATTTTAATCTGATTTTACATGAATTTATTACATTGTAATATGATTATTTTCTGTATGTATCTTTTTGACTTTGTCATTCTTACAAATCTATTTATTTTGTGTAAAAAATAATTTCACAATCCCTGGTTTGATATGATAAAAACTGTAACTTTTTCATCTTTTAAATTTTTCATTACATCAGCAGGTACAATAAATCAACAGCTACACAGAAACCCATGGACATTTCAGTGTATTTTGTGTCTGAGGCAATATTTAACTCAAATAAGTCAAGGGTAAAAGGATGGATTTTATCTGTATTTTGGTTATTTATTGACTTATCCTAATGATTTCTGAAATTAATGAACAGAATGAAAGCCAAGAACTAAAAAAAATGAATGGACTGATGAGTAAATGATATGTTTTGTGAAAAATCCAAAGGTTAAGGTTGGATAAATGGTGAGAGAGGTGGAGAAATGAGGGCGGAGGCATATGGGAAGTTGATTTCTGCTGCCCTCTATCTGTGTAATCAGAGAAATGCAAAGAGACAAGCCAAATTTAAAGTCAACACTAATCCCTAAAGCAGGAGTAAAAGGTAAAAAGGAAATGGATTTTGTTGTTGATTTTCTTTTTAAACAGTCTTTCAGCAGTGATGGCTTGCAGTTGCTGGACGGTGTGCTGGCACAGGAGACAAGTACTGGAAACTCTGGACTTTGTGATAGCAGTTCCAACCTTTTTGTCAGATGCAAGCCACAGTCCATTTAGATGTACTCAAGCGTCTTATGAAACCAGTTGTCCTGTTCCAGCTGTGTCCATTTGAACTGCTTCAAACTGGATGCTGTTAATTATATAAAAGTGAATATTGTTTCAATAATTGAACTGTCACTGACTGTCACTGTTAACGTTTGGTCAAGTCTGCTTACTGCTATCATTTATTCATTACTTGCAAGCAAAGCTGACACTTAATGACCAAAACAAGGTCTGCTTATTCCGTAGAAGCTGAGGTGTAGTCCTTGCTGAGAGTCTTTATTGTCTTCTGGATCTTCAGACGCTCTCACAGCTGTGATTCTCATGACTGTGTTGACATGAGAGCAGGGCAAGGTGTCCTGTTACTGTTTCCCGTGTCCCATCACTCAGGGCCTAAAGTCTGTTTGGACATGCCCTTTCCAGCACCTCTCAGCCTCGTAACGCCTTCTACCTGCCTTCAAAAGAACCACTCTTCCTTCAAGTCTCACACTTCAAGGGACCTGTGGAAGGATGCAGCAATCTGCTTTGTGGTTGTCAGTGTGAATATGTATTAAATTTCGAGAATGCATGCTTTCTACAATGAATCAAGAACATTTCAGGCCAGACAGAAATAGTTGAAAATCCACAATGCCTTTTGAGGTGCCAAGATTCATGGTAGGAGAGACTTCAGCTCATTCAGAGTCAAGTTTTATTCACTAGTCCAATTCATTCCCATTTTATAGTCTGTGAATGGCTTTGAATTACAGCAGTTGATATTTTAGATTTTTAAAGGTTCTCACCAAGTCACCAAACTACTCGTGCCAAAAGACTCATGATGTAGGATGATGCAGGCTGATGTAACTCTGCAGCCGTGACCCAGAGTGAAGCCGGGGCAGGTTTTATGCTCCAGAGGAGGCCGCGTCAAAGCCTGTTTCAGTGCAAACCTGCCTGCTGTGAAAATGATAAGCTCTTCACAAGACAGCGCAGATCTGTCAGCCCTAAGCGACCCTTTTATTTTATTTTTCACCCTTTGAAATTCATCGTTGACCGGCCTGACCTCTGATAGACCGCAAGAACAAAAAACTAAAACTTGACTAGACTTGATTTCTGAAAGAATTCTTCCCACTCAGTTGGCACATATGCAGTAGGTATCTTTACTCATCCCACCTTCGCCATGGCGAGAAACAATAATCCACTTATAGACAGGAATTAAGGCATTTTAAATTTATGTTGGACCCCTCTGTTATGAACGTGAGCCTATTTAGGAGCTGCCAAAGGAGACATTTAACTATATCCATTACCAATCTGTGTGCACTGAGGTGTGGACATCTCAATAGCTACTCAAAGACCCCTCTCGCCGTTTGCTGTGCAAACACTGATTGAATAAAGTCAGAGATGGGCAGTAATCTCTTCCTCTCTGCATACTCTCTGTCTCTTGGCTCACCAGAATTGATAAACTCAGGATTATACTGAAGCCCTGAGCCCTGAGACCGCTGACTCTGTGTGATAGGATTAAAGCAAAAACTTTTGTACCTGTGAAACCTTATCCTCCCAGGTCCCGCATTACAGAGGCCTGTGAAACAGACACCGCCAGCTGCAGGGCAGGGGGGGCACAGATTGAGCCACGTAGAGCAGAGTCCACTCAGGTGGGGCATGGCAGGTTGAGGGGTGGAGGTGGAGTGGGGGTGTCTAGTCTGCTTGAACCTTTGGGAGTTAATTTCACATTGACAACTGAGAAGTATGGGTAGGAAGGTAAATGTAGGTGGGAGGAAAGGTCTGCAGTGCTTGTTTTAATACTTTCACAAACATCTTGCAAGATTAATCACCTAGAAATACATGTTTTCCAGTCTTATAAATACAACATTTAAATAAAAATTCACAGGTGACAAGACAACAGAAACATTCAGAACATTCCACGGAGCAAATACTTGAGCCTATCAACCTGACAAGTCTAATCACGCCCCAGAGCCTCTTTTATTTGATGTCCTTATCACTCCTGAGTGACCTTCTCCCTCTTCTGTACCAGTAAATAGGTGTGTGTCTGTGTTACGTTTTCCCATGAGGTAATAGACATTTACGGCACTATTGCAGTCCTCTTTTCTTGGTGTCATGATTTGGCAGCAGCTGTGGTACAGTATTAAAATGTCTATTGTTGACTATATGTCTTCAAATTTTGTTTTATGTTAAATATCTAATATATTTTTCTATTTGCTGAGCAGGTGAAGAAGGAAAGTGTGCTTTTCACTGCATATTTTACTGACAAAAATTACATTTTTCATTTGAAATTTGATTTTTTACAAGAGAAAGGGAAGCTTTATGGAGGAACAAGTATAAGAGAATTATAACAAATAATGAGCCAGAAATTGCTGTTCTTTTGAGGTGCACTCACACTCAACCTGACTGTGTGATATTGGAAGGGAGGCAGGTTCCCTACTTATCTCTGTCATTAATCTTAATTTGTCAGTGAAGGCTGAGGTGAAGGCAGTGGGAAGGACAGGAGGAGGAGGAGGAGGAGGGCTGAAAGGTAATTGCACCCCTGCTGCTCCATTATGGTGTCATTCCACTGTTAACAGAAGATAAGATCTTCTCCAAATTACCTGAAGCCAATTCTTCACTTTACCTGGCCAGGACAGAGAGACAGAGAGAAGAAGACAGAGAGGGTCCGGCCTAGTCTCACTAGCCATGATGGAGACAAACTGAACTAATCCATCTGTGAAGAATATTTCTGACCAATCTGTCCGTGTGGTGAAAAAAAATAACAAAAAAAAAAAAACTACACCTGATGCTGGATGACGGTTTACAGCCAGAGTGATGGATGGAGGGAGACCAGAGCACTTTCTCTGTCCCATGCTGCTTGACACCATTGCTGATTGATGTGCCCCCGATTGGCAGGTGTGATAGATATCAGTGGGTGCAACACGTAGGGACACACAGTTAACCTACTGACACGGTACACGATTCAACTGAATTGACGCCATTTGACCTGCACACAGAAACAAGCAGTTAACATTTACACAGCAGTAAAATGTAATTGATTTTGTGTATCTTCTATACTTCAGACCAAAATGAAAAAATGAAAGTGAAAATGTTTCCTTATATAAGCAGACATTCTGGTGCTGTAAGTTCTGCTGACATGATAAGGAGTCTGTGAATTTGTTCCATATTTCACGTTACATTTTTGCACATCTTGTATACAGAGCTCTCTGTGACCCATTTCTGTCTAGATAGGATGCCTCATTTCAAACTGGGCCATGCAGAGACTGGCTATCCTCCAACACACGTAAAACAAACTTTAACTAAGACTTTATTTCCTGCACAGACCTTTTCTTTCTGTCTTTCCTTTGCAGTTTTAAACCTTTAGACACAACATAGACAAATGAGTCACAAACTGATTTATTCAGATCCTGATCCTTCAGTCTGTTGCCAGTTCAAGCTGTTGTGTTCAGTTCAGTACAATTCATGACTGATTTACCCAATTCTGTGTCTCTTAAATGGCTTTTAACGAGGAAGTAACATACTGTGTATTATGGCTGACCTGAGTGTTGCATGCTGGCACCAGTAAGTGGAGCTCCATTGCTTAAAGCTACTGATTTGTTCAGTGGAGATTTGGTGTATTCAGTCGATTCATTTGTTGTTAAAGATTCATTTCATTCATTACTGAAAACTCAGAGTACAAGCAAAAATACCCCCTTGGTTAAGCCCTACAAACCTACATCAAAATAAATCCTTCTCAGAAGTGAGTTACTCAAATGTTGCACCAGGTGGCAGTATTCAATAACTGAATCAACAGAATCAGACAAATTGATGTCTAAAACTGAAATACAGAAATAGCTTCATTTACTGAAAAACTGGGAATTAGTCTATGAGTTTGTAAATCACACTCAGACATGAGCATTAAATATCTCGTCCATGTCATATAAGCAACTTTATTATTTTATTTTGTGTTTGAGTCTTGATCTATCCAGGTTTACCTGTGAAATAAAGCTCCTGTGTGAAGGAGGTGCTCAGGACTGCCGCTAGAGCAGGACACAAATCCATAGATCACAGACACTCAAGTGTAACCAAGACACTCAGTCACAGACTGCAAGCTGTTCTCCAATCCATATGGTCATAAAACTACAGAGATTCCTGCAGTCTGCACCCACTGACAGCACATATAAATTCTAGCCTGCCTTGTACAGTATTTCCTTACCCTTGTTTGAGAGGACAAACACACATACACACACATTTCTGTGTGAAAACCTCAGGTGTATTAAGAAGGAGTAGATTTTAAGATAAACATAATAAATGGAGCTAATGTGAAGGTCAAAGAGTGCCTCCTTCCATCCATATGTCACAGAAATACTGTACACTGAACAAATTTCCGTGATGAAACGTCATGTCTCATAAAACCTCTGCATGTCATCAGCTCCTGTCAAGGCTCCCAAAGCATCCGACAGCAATGAGCGTCGTTTACAGAAGCCAGATGGGCAGAGGTGCTGGGATAAAGTGCATCAAGAGCTTTATGAACGGATTAAAGGATTTGCAAAGCTCTGTCATAAGGTCGTCAATCACTGTCAGGCCCGCCTGAATTTTACGGCACTGACCGGAGAAAAAAACCTTGAAGTTGTTGTCATGAAGAGTATAACTTCATCTGTCAAGTCTTTCACCTCAACATCAACACCTTGAGCAATGGGAATAAAAATGAGAGCGAGATTGGAAGCGTGACACAAGACACTACAAATTACCACAGCATCTCAATGGCTGATGTTTTCCTTCAGGAATGTTGGTGCAATTCAATACTTCACCTCTACTCCATTCATCGTCAGGTTTTCCACCTCTCCTCTGAGCTGCGCCGCTGTGGCATTTCATCCAGCGGTGCAAAGTCTTAAAAGCTGCAATCACCTGTCTGCCTTTCCTATGAAACAGTGCTTCTTTGAATGGAGCAGAATTTGATATCAGCTTTCTAAATCCCGCATAAGAAACAATGCAACCCCTCTACAGAAGGCAATGCTCAGTGTCATTCACCACAGACATGGAGACACGGTGTCTGCCTGCTGGAGGGATCACGAGTGCTTCAGGCCTGTTTTCTTGTGTATGAAACAATTTGTCAGCTGATATAACCAGCTGACCCCTCGCTCACCGCTAGCCTGACTTCTGTCCACTAAAGGTTAATTGTGGTGTATTGCAACTTGGGCCTTATTTTGTAGTTTTGTTCATCTTTTCTGTTGTTTACAATTTTCATTCTCACTCCTGTAACTGCTGAGATTTAGAAATATTTTGCCTTAGAAAAGCCCAGTGGGGCAAAAACACAATCTTTAAACAATCAGTTTAGTCAGATTATCTGAATCTTCATCTGGGTGTAAAAATCATAAATAAATAAAGGGAAATAATCCCTCACTGTGCAGGTACTGCAGTACGTCAGTAAGGAAATTGTAGTATATATGTTGGTATATACGTAGACTGATAAGCACAAGAAACTGAAGTGCAGAAGTACCAAATAGATTTGAGGTCATTCAGTGTCAGCATTATGAGTTAATTTCTGTAAAATGTCCCATGTAGCATGTATCCTGGTCACACTTCTTTTGTTTTTTTTTATTTATTAATTTTTTTATTCCTGCTTTATTTAAACAGAGAGAGAGAAAGAGACAGGAAAAGCTGGAGGTGAGGGTGTTATGTGTTTATGTAAAAATAAAAATAAAAATAAAAAATAAGATCCAGCCTCAAAAATCCAGTAAAAGTCAGCTTATACATGCAAACATAATAACTATACACACACAAAAAGAACTGAAAGGGCAAAAAAATAGAAAAAAAAGATTAAAACTAGATTTGTGCTGCTGCCCAAATAAACTGCACACATAAGGAGACTGCCACAAACAGGGTACAAAGCGGTAATGGTGGAGATAACACTCCCAGGCCTGTCTTCACCCTCTGTGTCAACTCATCACCTTCTGGCTGGGTGTCAGCGAAGGGAGGAAGAGGAGAGAGGGGTGAAGCGGGAAGGAAGGAGAAGGGGAGCTGCTGGCAGGAGATGGATTGGGGGGGTCAGTGAAGGGATCACCTTGCCAAATCCGCTGTGAAGGCCTCAGCTCGGTGCACTTAGTGCAGCAGCCGGAGCCAACACGGGGCAGGGTGTTGGTCTCCCTGAGGCGACTCTCAGGCCCTGGCCTCCCTGCCATTGTCATCTGTCCGTCTCTCAGCCTCTCCATCCAGCAATCTGCCTGGAGGAAACTCACTTCCTCCCTCCACATTCTTCCTCCCTCCATTACCCTCAGGAGGAGCAGGGGAAGTTTTGTCGAAGGAGAATCCCAGGCAGGGTCAGGGGGAGTATTGATGTCAGAGCCTAAATGTTGGGCTCTCGCCACTAATTAGATCATCCATAAAGCATTACAAGACCTACGGAAGTGAAACTTGCATATATTCTTGCATATATGCTTTGAATTGGACAGAGGATGCGTATGGTTTAAGTTGGTTTATGACAGTGACAAGTGACAAGATGCTCACACACCTCACTGAGTGGAATGGCAAATATGTCACCATCCTGTGACGGGGTCTAGCCAGGCCGTTTCAGTGAGTGCACCCGTGTCAGGGTGATGTATGGACACAGTAACACAACCTCTAAAAAGGCATAGGGGGGATATGCTGCACTGCCATCCAGCTTCTCAGATCCTGAGCAGAAGAATAGGGGCTGCATGTAAACATTTGAGACATGTCACTCATTTCTCTCCCGGTGATTTATAACCAACCAGGACACTCTGCCTGCCTCTCAGCAGCCATGTGTGGAAATATGATCTCCAACAGAGGTCGACATTTATTTTAACTTCTAAAAGACAGATACATGATTTTATAGTTCAAGGAGAAGAAAGCAGCCATCAGATAGTTCAAACCAAAGGTCAGCCACTCTGCTTTTAACACTATGGATTACACCTTCAGAGGTTTGTCTGACAAAACCATGCCCTTTGGCTGGTTATACATTTTGTGAAGCTCACAGAAAGCCTGTCCCAAAGTCTCTTAATGGAACTGGCTTGGGAGCTCATTTGTGAGGAACAGCAAGCAAAACACTAAATCTTGGAGGAATTTCTTCCCCTGGGGATCCCTAAGTGATGTCCATCTCCCCTCAGTCACTCAGAGAGCTGAAACTGGAGAACATGACTGACACTTTGAGTTCTTCCACTCAGGACCTTTGAAAGCAATTTATCTGAATCCTTTAGTGTGTTTAAAGAGCTGCTTTCACAGACTGGAGATAGTTTGATAGATTTAGTTTTAGTGTCCCAGGTTTTGATGAATCTGTCTCTGAGGATTCTCCCAATATAACTGAAATGAGTTCCCGTTCCTGATGCCAAAGCACTGAGGGATATCTGATTAATTTCAACAACAACATCTAGTTCAAGAAAAAATTGATTACTGTTACTCTGGATAATCAACTTCCTTTGTTGTGTAGTGGCAGAAATCTCAGAGGCAGATATCTCCAAAGGTGGACAAATAAAAGTAAAACGAGGTTATATACCACCAGAGCAAGAATTAGCTTTGATGGATAATTTTCATCTGGTTTCCCTGGTCCAGTTGTTAAAGAAGCATCCAAAAAGTAAAATACAAAATGATAGACAAAAATAAAATCTTATACAGTTCATAAACACAACAAAGTGACTAATGCTCATACGGTATAATGCATGTCAGTGGGCAACAATCCAGAGTAAATACGTAAGAATAAATTGCAAAGAAAGAAATAGATAGAAATACTTGCAAAGAAATAGAAAGAGAGCTGATCAAGATGGCAGCAGGAAGATTAATGCAGTCATGTTGACGTGTTCAATGACCCACGGTCGTTTGAGTTTGGTAGTAAATTAATGAACCACATTCATAAGAATCAGAATAAAAAGGTCAGATCAAAATAATTGCTCTATTTAATATATATTTTTTTTAATATTCAGTATCAAACCTGTCCAGCAGAGGCCCTCAGTCTCTCTCTGTCCTCCCTCCAGTCCGAAACCAGAAACCTGTGTCATCATACCAAAGCCATATCAAGACAGAGGATCCTAAGACACACTAAAATCGGAGATGTATGGGAACCATCAGGTAGAAATGTCTGCTGTGATTTATCCCGGCACGCCTTTCCCAGTTTGGACTCAGACATGTTGACATGTGAAGATTTAAATGTGAGATACAGGTGAGGGGACGTCAAGTGACCCTGACAGAAACTATGAAATATGGGAACATAAATGTACATTCTGTCCGATGGGTAAAATATCATATGGGTAACACATACTCCTCCATACAGTGAACCCCTGCCAGCTGCTGGAACTGTGCCCAAAGCTGGATTGTGGGGCTGCTCTCTTACTGTGTTCTGGCAATGTTTCTAACTTTACCTGATAAATAAATTTGTGGTTCACTGCCTTGAGACATGAGTGGTAAAACTATTCGGTAGGTGATTCCAAACATTATTCCTTGTGCTTTTCAAATGCGTTCTAATCCTCTAAGTGTGACACAAACACTTAACAAAGGAATGCTTCTTCGCTGTGCTTAAGCATAACCCGCTGAGAGGAGAGTTCTACTTGCCATAAGATGTCAAAATAATCAGCTCAGCGTGTTCAGGAGCTGGCACAACCTCAAAGGGCAAGCCAGTATGTACGACAAAGACAGGGTCTGCAACCAGGACATGGACAAAAACAACACCATGTCTGTGAGTGCAGGGGACCAACAGGGAGAAAACACCCAGTGATGCACAAATGTAAAAGTTATCAGACTCTGAGCTGCTGTTGGCAAAAAAAAAAGCAAAAAAACACATGAAATTTGCTGTTTGAACTTATCTTCAACAAAATTGCCGTGTACTTACGTGGACTTCATAAAGACATATCAGCTTTAAGAGGAATGTCACCCACATTCAGCCAATGGCAGGCAGAGCCAGGCTGATTCTTCCTTGATGCCGACTCCGTTGTTACGCCGTGTGACTTGATACAATCTGAGAAAAACATATAAACACATATAAACTCCTTACCCATGCTTACATCATTATGATTAAACTTGACACGATGAGCCAATGAATCGATTAGCCTGTCAGCAGAGAGGTGACTGACAACCGCTTTGATAACCAACCGATTGTACAAACTTATTTTTCAACCACAACTGACAAACATTACAGGTTCAGCATTAATTTCTGCTTCCACGTTGTGAAGATTTGCTGCATTTCTTTGCCTTTTTTGAAACTAAAGTAATTCTGAGGTGTTGCTTAAACAAAACAAGACATTTCTGATCAGTTTGTGCTTTAGGAAAAAAAATGTGATGGGCATTTTTTTTATGACATTTTATAGAGATTTTTTAAGACTGTTAATTTCTTATCATTCTTTTTATTAGCTTTTTTTAAACACTCTTTTATATTTTGTATTTAAAAAAGAAAGAAAGAAAGAAAGAAACAAGAAATTGAGGAAGAATTAGGCCTGTTTTATAGCTGAAGTCAGATTGAGAAGGTGAATTTTTTCTTTCTGTTAAAAAACAATGAATCTCACTGTTTGCATTTGGTAGCAACAGTACCAGCAGCACAGCAAAGGTGACCATCAGCTAGGAAGGTGATTACTATTAAAAACTCTTGATCCAACCCACATGTGGATCTCCAGCTCTGTTGACAGTAAACTACAGTCCAACCTAACATGCAGGTGCTCTTCCCTCCAACAGCCACAGAGGGAAAGTGAGACAACAAAAACTCATAAGACGGTTTTCATTTTAGGCTCCAAAGTTTATCTGTGAAAAGGTTTCAGGTAAAAGTGAATAATCAGCTAATGCACAAAGCTCGTCAAGTCACGTCAAGCTGGTGCCAACGCTTCAATTTAACCTCAGGATTCTCTCTTCCACTTACATCAGGCATTTATTTCCTCATTCATATCAGCTTATTGAGCAGCCTTTGGCTTTGGAATTGCAGCTTAGATTGGGTTTTGTTGGAAAATCTTGGGTTATATGATATGGACTTTGGTACAGTGGTCTAATGAAGGATGCATTGTCTGTGAGAGCAGGCTTTTTTTGTCTGACAGCCCCCCCCCCAGCTCTGGCATGTGCTTGGCTTATAATCAGAAGCAACACCGTACACCTGATCGGCACATTCACACCTGAGCAGCTTTGTGCTGCTACAACGACACCATTATCTCAGAAACACCTTTTTCTAACAAGAAATGCACTAACACGGCTTCTTTTCTTGTCAGTAGACAAACTCTGTGAATGAGCAACCCGATTTTCTCAGCTAAAAATAAAACTGTGGGACACCCTTGTGGGGTTTCCATGCATCTAGAGTGAAAAACACATTTGATCACTGCACCCATTATGTCCATGAGAAGCATGACTCATGTGAGGATGGTTTCAAACGGCCGCTTGACTCCGAGGTCTGCCCGTGCAATTCAGCAGGTGGCTCTTTTCATTAAACCTAAATGCCTGGTGATTGTGCCCTTCATTAAAGGCTGCCCAGTAATATGGCTTTGAGATGATTGCCCCTGTGGTGGTTAAATATAGTGGTTGGACAAGGCCTCTGCCGCCACGTAATGAGAAAAGTCAATAGAGCCAGTGCTATTATGCTGTCAGCGCTCGTACCATTACACACCATTAAAAACAGCACAACTCTGTGATTCATCCTCATTATGTTTATTGGATAGATGGTCTGATTTAATTGTAAAAGCAGTCCAACTCCTGCATGGTTTAACAAGTCTCATCATTTTGTAGCCACTCTGCAGGGAGTCTCCTCCAAAGCACACGTCCCTACTTAATGAGGGACTGATAAATTCTGTATTTTTCAGATAATTGCACATGTGTTTTTGGAGCATTTTAACTTTCTCATAAGTAAAAGTAGTGATGGAGGTGATGGAATCTACAATATTTCTTCTACTCGTTCAGAGAGATGGGAGTGCTAAACTGCAAACTCAGTCATTAGTGTGGGTGACCCACACAAGCTCCCAGTGTTGACATGTACGCAGAGGGCAGTGTGCCTAGCTTATTTAACAGAATGGAAGTTAACCATGTGTCACTCCCCCTGCATCAGATTCTTTCTACAGTGCAACACGTCCACATTTGGCACTGTGGAACGCTAACTGTAGAGCTAATGTCTTCTTAGCACAGGTACGAGACGAAAAGGCCATTTACAAGATCCAACCACACGTGCCCCAGACACCAGAGGAGTCCCGAGATAGAAGCAAACAAAGCATCTTCTATCTGCTCATTTGTGAACATCAGTAATGTCTAATCATATTCAAATGAATCTTCAGGAGGCGTCTGGGCAGCCCACCAGTATGCAGATAGGGGTCAGGTGGGCTTGCCCTCCAGGACTTGTCCCAAGGCTGCTCTCCCCTCCTGGTTTGAATCCCCCATGGGCCTGTGGACATGTAGTGGCCCATCACTCTGCAGACAGACTGTGGTCGTCCACGAGACCGGCAGACTAGCTTGATAGCTACTATTCAACCCCCCCTCCTATTGTGATTTAACTGCTGGTCACAAGCCTCATCAGCATAATGATAAAAGATAGTGACACCTCCCTTTGAATTCTATCAGGTAGCCTGAGAGCTGAGTGTAATGACAGAGATAATTACACAATTTATATAGGGAGGGGCACAGACTGTTGCACAAAGCTATCTGGCCAAGTCCTGACCCACCTAATTAAGACGGTGTCCCATCAATCTTGATGTCCCTGTCAGTGAGTTGGTCCCTGATAGTTTAAAGTAAATAGAAAAGTGTGTCTCCCAACAACTTTTTTAACAGCCCATTTAGGCACATGGAGTGAATGAGCATATAAAGCTTTTATAGAGAAGACATCACACATTTTCTGGAAACCTCAAGATAACTTGACTGTGGCTCAGCAGATCTTAAATCTTAATTCAGAGGCTGTTAAGCATTTTCTTGTCGTAGTGACAAGGGTTTAGAAAGCTGCTCCATGCTGAGAACAGTAGGGGTTAAGAAAAACAAGACTCTTTAAATCACAGCCTGGTTTGCACAACACAAGACGACTGAGACGGACACCGTGAGATATTGGGAAAACCTATTATATCAAATATAAAGCATCATCTCCTTATGCAAGAGCTATGATTAACAGGCTTCATCATTATTTGGATGCAACTCTTGACTCTATATGGACACTATACGTTGTTTTAAATGTTTTAAACTGGGCCTCAGAGTAGAGAGAACATATGCTGTCCTGCTTCTTTAGCGTGTGCTTCTCTTCTGTTTCTTTTTTAAATGAATGCAAGTGAACGCAAGAGATGAGAGAGACTCAGTGATTCTCACATTAATCACCACAGCGCCTTTGTTTCAAGGGCTAAATCCAGTGCTTTCTTCTCTCTGTTTTAATCGTACTTTGTGTGCCTCATGTTATTCCCAGCTTGTAAGAACTTCTTTTCCCTCACGGTGAATAAAAAAGGCTTCTTTGTTAAGTGGGGGCATGTCAACACACTTCTGCAGATGATGTCAGCCTGTCAGCAGTGCTGTCAGCGTCAGTGGATGCACGTACACGTATGAAAACATGCATGGCCACGCGTGTGTGTGTGTGCATCCTGGATTATGTCACAGCAGTGGAATGCCATCACATGACAAAGAGGAACATACTGTGTGAAATGAGTTAGAGCGACACAACACTTGCTTGTTTTTATCAGGAGAAACAGCAGGTAGACTTGGGAGTGTTAACAGAGGAGCTTTAGCAGCAGCAGTCAGCCTGGAAGCCAGTTTTCCCAGACAGCGTGCACGTCTTGTGTTTATGGTTGACACACAAGCTGTTTGGGGTTGATAGACTCCAATACCTGAGTCAACACACAGCACTTGCTGTGTGCTGATGTTTGTTTGAACGCTTGTCTGGTGAAAAAGCACAAGCCAGGCTGATTTTCATGTATGTGGCATTCCCGTATTCCTAAAATAGCAAATAGTACCAGTAAGGAGATGAATGCAACGACTCCAAAAGTCAGTTGTTGAAGAAATAAGTAAAATAAAGAGTCTGTATTTTCATATTCTGTGAAAATTTCAGCTTATTAATTGATCTAGGCAATAAAAGAGTGAAAAGACGTGAATGGTAATAATATTAATCACTGATTGTGGTATAATTGCATGCTTAAGGGGGCGATCGGCTTATCATGGTATTACATCTTCTTGATTAAAGCACTTTTAAAGTGCTGCCTTTCTTTCCCTCCTCTTTAAGATGATAGCAGCTGCCTCAGAAGAGAGACAGGGCCTTGAAGTGCAGGCTCGGATTAGTGGCAAGCACAAAAGGAGCATTTGAAGGGGGCATGCCTGTCCCTTTTGAAAGGCTATCATTTAGAGCCTTCAGCCATAGATCATCAGTGGCTTACATGGGGAAAACTTGGTTAAATGTTGATCAGGCCTATTATTTGACTCTCTATGAGGAGTGTGTTTGATGGTTTAGGCCAGGGAGGGCTCCAGAGGTCTCTGAGGCTCAGTCTGTCTCCCCTCTCTTGTCTCTCTATTGGTATGCATCCCTCATAATAGAGGCAGGAGGTAGGGGGTCTCATTAGGGGCTGGGGCAGTGTTGTTTTGGGGTGTGGGGGGCAGTCGAATTCCTCGGGGCAGATGCACCAGCATCACACAGGACTGAAGCTGAATAATGCATCATAAGAGCAGGCCATAAAGAAACACATAAGGTCAATTCTTGTTTGCGTCTGCAACGTCTGTGCAGCCAGACATAGCTTCATATCTGTTTCCAGATGACGTGCATCAAAAGTGCTCCAGGTGGGCTGCGTCTTTTGACAACAGGGTCTTCATCTGACGTAAAACTCAGAGTGAGAGATAACTTCCTTAAGAACTACTGACAGTGACTGACATGCAGTGCAGAGGTAGTTATTTTGAGGATCCCCTGAGTACCAAATGATCTCCTCACTTCCGTCTCGTCACCAAAAGTCCAGGCTGCAGCCGGTAAAATGGATTCCCTCTGGGTAGCTACTTCCTCTGTCATCTGTCACCACTTCCTGTCTGTGAAGATCAGGTAATGACAGCACGCAGGTGTTGCTATCCGGGTGGTATCACTGCAAGGCGTCAGCAGCACAACACATGCTATTGTCCCCTGAAACGTTTATGTTTGGTTCAGTTGCCTTAAATTCAGAGTTAAGGATTATTTTTTCTTTTTTTTTTTTGCAATATATCTCCAGTTTATTCACACACACTGCAGAGTTTTAGTGTGCGCCGACAGGTCAAATGAACCATTATCATGTACCAGACTTAAAGTGGTCCCTGAACCGAGCTAAAATGATTACATATTGGCCGTTACTCAGATATTTGTTCTGCTGCACTGCACATAGAAATTGATGCTCCCTGAACCCTGGATATTGTTCTCAAAAGGTCATGGTTTGGTATTTCATGAAAGTGATGAATGGCTGCAGACTTACTGAGGACCTTATGAGCCTGTCACTGTACTGAGATTGTCAGTGAAAATACTTTGAGGAGGTTTTCAAAATTTTGATTTGATTTTATTTTTATCACAGTAGGTTGGCTTCAAGTGAGTCAGGATGACCCATAACTTGTTTGAAACATCAGCCTGGTTGATGTGAACTCTTTTCTGGCTTCTCAGCAGTGTGTAAAACCACCGCTATGGTTTGTTATGACAGAGGTCACGGGTAACGGATGATCTGCCTACAGTTCCCTAATGTGAGAACAAAGACTTTGTCAAAATATATTCCAGCAATAGAGCGAGTGGGGGATAAGTTACATTGTTTTGGGGATAGGTTTTCCAGGCAGAGCAACGTGAAGACAGGCCCCGGCTGTGGATTTACTGGGACTCGTTCTAGTCAGTTAATCCTTGTATCTCTGAGTATTTCAGCAAGCCTTACGGGCTCTGAAGTGGCTGCCCTTCCTGTGATCACCAATAATTCTGGGTCCTAGTACTCAAATCAACTTATCTCCACCGCCAGAACGGTGGGAAGGTTGACATGATGAAAGAAAATTCTGTGTACAACAAAAAACAACTAATTGCATGGTGGGAAACTTGCTGTATTAACTGTGAAAGAGTTTCATGTTTTTTAGACATTTTAGCATGATCGTAAGACCTGAAAATTCATCTGAATGAAAATGAATCCGAAACAAAAAAATACAAGAAAAAGAACAAAGAGCAGAGCTTGAAAAGTGGTGTACTAAGAGGCGTCTCCACATTTTTCCCATGCCCTCAACAACCGAGCAGTTTGCGCTGAGATGGCTCTTGTTCTGTATAAAATAATCCATATGGCTGCTCGTGCAGAGCAGGGATCCCATGCCGTTACCAGCCCATACGTTAGGCTTTTTATGGTCCTTGGAGGGGAATGATGAAACCGAATCAGGTCATGCCAATTGATAGACATTCTCCTCAGCTATCATTTGCTCACACAATCCTTTTAAAGTGCATTGAACAGAGGTGCCCCCCTCCTTACAACCGTATAGTGGCTTCCCCAGAAGCTGTCATCATATTGTTCTCTTAAATATTTAACTTCCTCAAGCGATTGAGCTGTAATATAAGAAATTATCCCTATAATTCCCACTGACTGCTACAAACAGATGTGAAATTTCAGGGTAGACCCAGACTGTAATCAGCCCCCCTGTGGACAAGCTATCATGTTCTTTACTGGGGTCAGACACACAGTCATATTTCCCCTCAGATTTGTCTGAAAGATAGTGTTATATAGGCTGTGGAGAATTATTAGGCTCTGTGTGCATCTTTTTATCTGAAATCCTTAATGCTTTAAAACAAATTACCTTGCAAAGCAAATCCTAAATTTACTCTACATCATCAGAAATAAGTCTATAGCACATGGCTAACCTCCACACTGCATATTTAGAAGTAGGTTTGGGAGTGAAGAAGGGCTGCGAGTCTTGTTTAAGTCACTTCTTTATCAGGCGAGGAGATCTCGCTTCACAGCTAATGGGAGTTAAGTTTCTCACTTTGCTGAGTGCAGCTTTATCCAGTAGTGATTCATCACTCCAGCTCATGTCACTCATTGCCTAAGGTGGACGAGCCTCCGGGTCTCAAGATGCAGACAACTCGTCTTCATGTCTCTCTGCTCGTGGTGTTTTAACTGTGATATCCTGAACTGGAAATGCTCCTTAACCCTAACAGAGCAGTGGACCTGTTTGGATATTTGTTAATCTATTCTCTCTGAACATGTTAGATTTGTTGTCTCTCAGTTGAACCACTGCAGATGAAGCAGATGATGCAGTTTTCAGGACATACCCATCCCGTAGTTGGCATCAAGATGACTTGTTGGTGTGTCTGGTCCCAAAAAGAAAAAAAGGATTAAAATAATCCAGTTCTGAACCATCAACTCCTTCAATTATGAGCCAACCTTGCCTTGGAGGGATGACCCTTTGAGGGTGAAACCCATCATTATGGGTTTAGCCCACTAGGCATGTGTGGGGACTGAAGGCCACACTTACACTGAGGCACTCTGCTGGGCCTGGGCCTTCAGCCCTGCAGCCAGGGGCCCTCAAGCAGGTAGCACAGAGTCATGGTGGCCTGACTGATATTCATGTGAGCTGGGTAAATGTGCCCTTCAGGCACAGGGCGCTGGAGCGTTACGTTTCTGAGAACTGAGAGAGCCAAATCGAACTTGGAAAGTGAGTGCAGGAACTCTGTTGTTTGCATGCAAGACTGGGGCTGTGCCTTGATGTCAGAGGCAGGGGAGGAATTCAGATCTTTGACTTAAGCAAATAACCACCATTTAGAAACATTGTATTATATATGAAAGTTCTGAAAAAATGAATTCAATAATTTACTATAAGTATTACCGTCAATATATATATATAAAGTAAAAGTACTAATCATGAAGAACATTTAAGAATCATACTGAATGTGTTATATTATCGGATAAGAATCATTGATGTTGCAGCTGGTAAAGATGGAATAATGTTGAGTACTTTAGATACAGCTGGGTAACTTAATCTGCTTTAATACGTCCTATTTTTTTCTGAATCTGCAAAGTGACTACAGTAAATGTTGCAAAGTAAAAAAGGAAAACTTGCCTCAAAAATTCGAGCAGATTAGAAATATAAAGTAGATTAAAACATAAATGTGTTTCAATACATTCCACAACTTCCTGATAAAATAAACTTTTTAAAATACTGAATTACCGAGCGAGTGAAAAAATAGCTTAGACTGAAGTGAGGGATGAAGAATTATAAGCACTAAAAGGCTTTCCACTCCCTTCACTGGACCTGATGAGGATCTCAACAGAAAATTAGTCACTGTGAGAACCTGCTCCTGTATGACAAAAATCCTCTTTGTCTGATCGGTGGCCCTGCTCCACAGATAATAGAGCAAAATGCGGCCTGAGGGAGATAATTTGTTCCCAGATCTTCAGATCGCAATATTTTCATTTGAGCCCAGGAGGGGATCTCTTGAATTGCCAGCTTCCATTGTGTTCCAACATGGGGCACGAAAGTCTTGTCAATTAATTTTTCTTTTATTCCAGACCACAGAGCGCCTGAGTGATTTCAATTATCAACCAATTAAGAGGTGTTTCCTTTTATTTACAGGCTTTGATTTCGTGCGTATTGTTTGAAAATACGAAAAGACAAGGGTGTTAAATCACTTGAACATTTCCTCTGCATGGGCTGCTGAATATTTTCCCCACCGACAGCAGACTTTCTGTTGCGTCACAAGCGCAACAAAAGATCATTACATGCCGTTGAACTCTCTTGTTCAGCGGATGCTCCTCCACAGTGGTTCCCAATATAAAAAAAGAAGCAAAAACAAAAAAAAACAAAACAAATCCCATTAACAAGATTCACACAGACACACACGAAACCGCATGCGTTTTGCGTGACGGCGCGTTGGGAACAGATGGCCACAGGTGCGATATGCAGCAAACAGGTTAACATAAAACAGGCGCAGTCTGAGTCAAATCCAGCGCAGACAAAAAGCTGAACTTCTGAACCTCGTGGAAGCAAGTTAGAGGTCTGATTGCTCGTTGAAACGGCGCTATTGGAAGTGACAAGCGGAAAATGTCTCTGTCTTACACACTTTACTGCTTACGACCACTTGACTTCAGCTTTCCTGACAGGATGTGAAGCATTAGTTTATTTTCTACTTTCCTGCGATATAAACGTATGAGAACTCAAGGTGGATATTTGCAAGGTTTGCTTTGGCCTGACTGGGGGCTCTGTGTGAGACAGAAACATTTTAAACTTGGAAAATCTGCAGAAGTATGAGATTTAGATGCTGAGCTTGTAGTTAGTTAGAAGGATGTTATTCAGAGATGGCAACTGCATAGAATAAAGCTGACAAAAGAACTGGATCAATACTGACTCTCAACGGGAATATTACAGGAAACTGGAAGTGATTTAAAAACAAAAACATCGAGAACAGATATGAAGTTGGGTTACTTTCATAACCAAGAGCCAAACAGGAGCTAAATAAACTCTGTCTTTTAAAGCGTAAAATCAGTTTCTCAAAGCGGCCCTGACGGTTTTGTCTCTTTATTTTCATCCAACGCTCATAAAGGCAGGAAAATGACACATAAGCTCTGAGTTAACATGGACGACTTTTATTCAAACATTGAAGTGAGTTTAAATAAAAACACAATTCGGTATAAAATACAAGTCACGTATTTTCTTATGAAAATAATTTCTGTACACAGAAAGTCTTTTTTCTTTTAAGACACGGGGGCTAAGCCCAACAGAGCAGCTACAGATTTCTTTTAAAAAATCTTTTTTTTTTTCAGTCATAGGATTTTTACGTGGGTTGATTTGGGAACCGATTCATTTACCACAAATTAACATGTTTGTTGCACTAACATAAACTATAACAGAGACGTTTATAACCATCGAAATTCCTTTGCAGGCTATTTTCCCAGTTTATGGTTATGGTGAAAAAAACAGAGGCCCACTAATCCAGATACCTAATAACTAAAGAAATGTGAAGGCTAATGAGTGATAAATTACTTTTCCTTGCAGCAGCCCAGCGCTGACACACACACAGTCTACACTTCTGTTCCTTCCCGGCTGTATATGAGGTTATTCACACTAAAATGGTTGGACAGGCTCTGTACTGATGTGTAATAGTTCATTCTGTTGTTGTCAGAGTTCAAAGGAGAGATTAAAGTGGGCGAGTAGGAGCCCAGTCCGGACATGCCCTCTCGGCTCTGAGACAGTCCCCCGAGGTGGCCGGAGCTGTAGTCCCGCTCCCCGCTCCGGGAGCCGTCGCTGCCGCCGCCGCCGGCGCTGCTGCTGCCCGTCAGCAGTGAGTTCACGCTGGACACGAAGCTGCTGAAACACGGACTGTGCTCCGCGGACGGAGACGGGGACGACTTGGGCTCCGTGGAGGCCGGGGATCCGTGCAGGCTGGGCGGGGAGGAGCTCAGCAGGCTGGCGGTGTCGGAGAACTTGTGCGGACCGTCCTCTGACTTGACGGGCAGAGCTGCGCTGTCAGCTCCGCTTATGTCAGCCCTCCTTTTCCTCTTCCGCCTGAAGTTCCCGTTGTCGAACATCTTCTCACAGTTGGGGTCCAGCGTCCAGTAGTTTCCTTTACCTGGATGAGAAACAAACGACAAGGGTTAAATACGGGTGACAAATTAAATCAAACTAACATGAGCTGAAATGTTTCCACTTTAAAGAGCAGTTTCATCAGTTTAGAGAGCTTTAAGAAGGGAAAAGGCAGCATCAGTGCCAAGGATGTGATAAAGCCACTTCCTGCAGCAGGGTCAATTAAAATGCCACACAGAAATAATTCATTTTAGGGAAAAAAATTCCAGACTCACCAGGGTCATCCTCGTCCCGGGCCACTTTTTTGAAACAGTCATTCAACGACAAGTTGTGTCGGATTGAATTCTGCCATCCAGCTTTGCTCTTCTTGTAGAAGGGGAAGTTGTCAGCCACATACTGGTAGATCTGACTCAGGGTCAACTTTTTGTCTTGTGCGTTCTGTATGGCCATCGCTATCAGTGCTGAGTAGGAGTAAGGTGGTCTGACCATCTTGAAGAGTTCCTGTTGGCTGGATATGGACAGCCATCCCAGGTCTGCTCCACCGAACCCGGTGGGAGGCGGTAAGAACTGCCTCTGGTTCGACCCGTATCCGGACTGAATGTAGGACGCGCCGTTGTTCCCGGGAAGATAAGGAGAGGAGTTTATGCTGGGTCCGTTCAGCCATAGGTACGGGTTCGTAGACGGGGAAGTGTACTCTCCGAGGCCGTAGCTGGAGGGGTGTGTGGGCGGCCTCTGAGTGTGGTGATGGTGGTGGAGGTTCTGCTGGTACACACCGTAGTTGTCGCAGTACACGGCCATGTCCAAGAGCTCCTGAGCGCTGTGGTGCTGAATGGGACTGGTCTGCTGGTTAGATGGTTGGTGTCCAAAAGCGTTCATAATCCGCCCTGAGCAGATTCCCAAAGCCTAATATCGTCTCTGTGTCTCTCCCTCAGGACTGATCCCATCCTGGGAGGGAGCAGTATTTATGCGCAGCGCCCGGAGCCTCTACAGGTAGCCCACTGAAGAAAAGTTTTTGGATGGTCACACCCCTCCTTTTTGTCCTGCTACAGTCCTATTGTATAGATCCAATCTCCCTATCAATGAGCACCGATACTGCCCGTAACTGAGCTTCACGTTATATTTAACTATGTTCTAATTAAGACACGTTAGTGACTTAAAACTAGTGCGTAATTACGCACTGGCGCCTGTGGTAACTATGATAAAGTCTTTATAAAGAGAACAAAACCAGCAAAATGATGATATATAATTTAGTAAATATTATAAACCTCTTAAGGGCTCAGAATAACGGTTTGTCCTGCACTTTTCCAGAGTTCTTTTTTTCTTGCCTGATGGCATTTGTTCTTGTAAAAATTACACTTATAAGGTTTAATTTGTACTAAAGTTACACCGATGCTGCCGTGCATAAACAGCTAATATCACATTTTCATCTACAAAGTTACACAAACAAATCGCTATAATTCCAAATAAATGCATTTCTAAAAACCAATTTTATCAGCACTGCCGGGGAACAAAAAATAAGGGTTGTAGGAGCTCGATAAAAAAAGAGAAAGAATTCATTATAATTCATGTGTATTTGCGCACTGATTGTCACCCTGTCAGAACACGTTGAACTTTCTGCAGGACAGTGTCAAACCCAAACAACGAAGACCCGCATGTGTTTGTAAGAAGCCACCTTCTCTTAAAAGAAATTCGTTTGCAATAAACACTTCACAAGAGCCGCAAGTTTAGTGTCAACAAATGACTCGTGGAAAGAAACAAAAACCAACAGACAGCCAAAGAAAACTGCTCAGTAATAAAACCCCGTCTGATGTGGAATTATGTCATTCTGTTGATTAATATTCGTGTATTTTACAACAAATAAACACAAATCAACGAAACTAACAGTCCACGTGCTTTCTCCTAATTTGAAAAAGATTAATAACTCTGAGATTAGAATAACATAAAGGCAATATAGGACAACGTGGAGGACATCCCTTAAACCTGTTCAGAGTGTGTCACACACTGAATGGGCCTTCTATCAAGGGGATTGAGCACAGGAAGATAAAAAAATACGCTTTACATTTGGATTCTTTGGACAGGGTGCACAGCGGGTCAGTCCTGCTGGTTTCTCCAGCCAAATGATCCGAGTTTCGATGGAAACGAGAAGTGGAAAAGCCACTAACAGCCCACCGATCGTTCAGTCGCCATGTAAAGTTTGTTTGAGCTGCTTTCTAATTCAGCACAACAGATAACACTAATATTCCAACTGAGGCTCCAAGCTCGATCTATGGCGCGTTTGGGATTTACACAACGGAAATGAAAGTGAACCCAAAAAGTCAGTTTATGTTTTTGATTTGAATGCATTAAGTCACCTCGGCCTGTTGTCTCTCCTGTGAAGAGTTGGCTCGGCAGGTTGCTGCTGGACTCCTGCACTAATCGGCCCGGCATTCCTCCTCTCCATGACCTTGATGTAATTGTTTGGCTCCAAGGTGTTGTCCCGACCACAGGCTGTACGGCAGCGGCAGGCAGTGGACTCCACGGGGGGGAAGTGGCATTTAACCCCCAGATGAAAACAACCCAACCTGTTAGGCGTTTAACACACAGCCAAGCTAATTACTGCTGACTGCTGGACTGGACATCTGAATCTGAAACAGTTCAAGCAAAGACTGAAATGATCTTCCTCAGCCTGACTTAAATATTCATAATTATTTGATTATGATTATGAAATACAGAACTGATGAAGCTGCTTGGATGAGCAGTGAAACGTCTTCAAGTCAAATCTTCGCAAGTCCAGACGCCTTGCTTTACCTCTTCGAGTGAATATGACCTGGATGGCTGAGAATCTCCACAGATATGAAGACAATAACAGTTTTTAAGATCTTTTGATTGTTTTTCGGGGGGGAGGGGGTTGTAGAACTGTTGTGTTGGAGCAGCCATCAGTCACAGTTATCCATCTTTTCCCCTGTCAGATTAAGTTCAGAGATGTCAAAGTTGACCTTGACATGGCAACCTCAAGCCCCCGTGTCATTGTAAAGTCATATTTCAAACACGCTGACTGTGTGTGTGGGAGTGGGGTTGTCTATTGTTGCTCTGCCATGTCTGTCTTCATCCCCTTCATTTCCTCAAGCTTTCTGAGGTCACGGCAGCTTTTCTTTGGGAGAACAAGTCAATCACGGTGGGGTCAGAGGGGCAGGGCTGAGCCACAGCAGGCCTCCTCAGCCTGGGAGCTGAGAAACTGCTGGTGCTGCAGGTGATGGGAGCATCAGCTCTCCATCCACTACTTATCATTTTACTTTTGCTCTTACAGCTAAACACTCACTGGAATCAACTAAGACCCTCACGGTTAATAAGACTTGTTTTCTGCAAAGAGCCTTTGCTTTAACCATGTGGGTGTATGAGACACCTGCTGACTGTTTATTGCTCTGAAGTAATTACCAGACTATTAGATGCACTTAGCGCCAATAAAATCACGAGAGGTCATTAATTCTTACTGTGTAAACAAACTTATCCTTTTGTGCAACCAGGAGTTTGTCCTGCTCAGAGTCTCCCTCCAGTGGAGGAACTAAGCAAAAACACACACCGCAGTTTGAGAACTGCTTCCTGTATGTGTGAAAATAGAAAGAAAAAAAAAGCTGGCCTTGGTAAATTCTTTGCAGGAAGTTAATTCCTCTGCTGCCATGACTGGAGCAGGAGATTAAAGAGGCTTGAAGTGTTGCGATCTGAAACTTGGCAGACTCTGGTGAACTGTCTGGCCTCAGAGCATCCTTCATCTCCACACTCAGGTCTCTTTTCACCAAGACACATTTAGAGACAAAAAGCATTTAGCGAAACGTTTAGCTGAGCTTTGCAATTTTTCTCGGTTCATCTTAACAGCTTTGGGGGGATAATGGATATTTGGATATTCAACACACACACACACACACCTTCAAGTCAGATTTAAGATGAGCATGGAGAAATGTGTCCCCTTCAACAGCTGGAAGGGAAAACAAACTCAGCATGCGCATCATTCTGCACAGTGCAGGTCAAACATCCAAGTGATGCAAAGCAAAAAGCAAAGCACATTTTTAAGTGGTGGAGAACTTTAAGTTTGTTTTTGAAGGAATTTGGGTCATAAATATCACAAGGCATTCGTCTACCTGTGAGGCCCAGGGAGGAGAACATGTTTCTGAGTAATTAGATGTTCCTCTCTGTGTAGTCCCCTCTGACCAATTACCGTTTGGCCCTGACAGTCCGTCACCAGGAGCCAAGGAGGCAGCCCTGCGGACAGCACGCGGACCGAGGGAGAAATACGACCAGGCTGGCCTTCTGCTTCGCTGCTGCTGCTTGCATTAGCTTAATTCTCTCCTCCGCCGGCCAGATTTACACCTCTGCTCCTGATTACATCCTTGGAGAGATCAGATGTTACTGGTCTGTTAGAGCCAAAATCACACATCTGCTGGGCTCACAGTGAGCTGCTGAGAGGTTAAATATAGCCTGCCTGCAGTTCTCTCCTGTGGTCTTCAAAATACAGACACATGGCACAGAGAGAGTCGTTTTGTAAGCAGAGGGATTTCAACTCTAAAATTCCATCAGCCATTAAATAGCTGCTGCCTAAGTTCACTGGTGCAAAGACATTGTGGACACAACTTGATGAAGTAAGGTGCTGGTGATGTCATGATTGTCATTCTGACCTTAAAATTATATATACCCAAGCCAAAGGTTCATGGCACTTGGGTAATTACTCATGATGGCAGCGTGATGTTGCAGGCAGGCTGCACTGACGGTCGCATCCAGATGAGGGCAGCATTGCTTTAGACATGAGGCCTTTGTTATCAATACAGCAAAAAAACTCATCAATCAGCCTCCTGCGCAGCTTTCTGTGAGGTAAAATGTATCAGAAATCCAGAATCTGATCAGAGTATTGATTTTGATCACGCAGATTTTAGGAAATACAGACGTTTTGGAAATTTAAAGTGATGGAATACCTTCCACCACCTGGAAGGTCAGCACACAGGATTTTATATTTACAGTTCTCCCATCCTGCTGCTTTAGAATTATGTATCATATTACAATACTAATAAATATATTCTGCTCTGAAAAGGTCAACAAGATGCCAGTGCATTATAATGTCAAATGTAATCATCAGTGCGTGTGATAATTCATTGTATTTTGCCATTTAACAGCACTATAATGAAAACCTTCCTCTCATTTATGAGTGTTTTCATCATATTGGTGGAAATCTACAAAACAAATCCATCTATATGATGACTGTGAAGGCAGCTCAAAAATACAGACATGAGATCAAAAAGAGCTAATTACAAAGATTTAATTAACCGGCTCAAATCAATATTCTGCTACTGGGCACCTTGAAGTTATTTCTACGTGAAGCTGGAAGTAGCTGGGAACTCTGCTTCCTCATCAAACCGGTTCTCCACCCCCGATCTCTAGGTATGTTTCCTAGCAACACGTCTCACCGACTGCCTGGGAAAACCCAGTGCTTCATAATAGCCTCAGCTAATATAGATCACCACCACTTGGCTCTCTCCCTCAAATAATAAGCCTGTGTACAAAACGTACATTTTGTTTTTAGTGCTGAATGTGGCTAACAGGTGCAGATTTAAACAAAAGCCAAAAGTCCGCCTGTGCTTCACAATCCAGTGTTAGAGTCAATGTGCTTGTACGAGCTGCTGGTGACAGCTGCTCTTGATAAGAGAGCGATGGAGCGTCTGTGTGGAGTGTGTAAAGTTGGAGGCAGCACAGGAAAACACCATTAAAGTGTTCAATCAAAGGCTCGGCTCACAGCTACCTGCGCAGGTGTTTACTGTGAGCTCCTTCCACAGATTAGAAATGTGCTTGGAGGATAGTTTGCTAAAATCAGCAAAATCTTAAACGACCTAGCAGCATTTTATTCTTCACTAACAGCGACTCAAAATCACTTCATATCACTAATTACTGCAGCCAATTCGGAGTAGTTCTGCGACTAATCATGAGTTTCCCTGCGAGGGCGAAACCTCGAGGGCCCAAAGCTGGATCACAGACTGGGCACAGTGGGCCTTCATTAACTGCTCTCATTGAGAGTCGCATGTCGTAGCAGAGACATGCAACTTAGACTGCACCATCACTTACCTTTTGTTGCTTTTATGCGATAAAACATATTTATTACAAAACAATTCATGTCCTCAGTGATTATCTGCTGCTTTGTTTTTGAACAAAATCCCTTCAGAGTAACATTAAAAGGAGCAGCTGAATTGACTGAGTGCCGATGTTTCATTCATATTTCTGGAGAACAATGCAGATGCTCACACAATACAGTAAGACAACACAAGTCTTGTTTTCTCCACATAACGGATCTTTGCTCCGTTATTGAACGCAATTCATTCAGTCAGTTTAGCGAACCACTCGGTGACAACTCTGATGAGACCGAGAGGCCTTCTGCTTCCTGCATGACACTGCGACAGCTACAAACACTGTCATGTTGGCACTTATTGATTATTGGTGAAGCTACATATTTACAAGGAGCTACGATAGCCAGCTGTACATCTGGTTGGTGAGGTGATGCAAAGGCAAAACTTTTTCTAGACAGGCTGACATTTAGAGTGGCAATTGCCATGTTGCTTTTAGAATTAATTATATGGCATTTTCTTCTTTATTCGACAGTTAGCTGTACTGTAAATAGCGTCAGTAAATACAAGGAGAAAGAGTGAGGGTGGAGGCATAAGATAATGTTTTTTTTCGCTGGATTCTAACATGGAACATCATATTCACAAGCCATGAGAAAGTTTTACATTGGCATCAAGTGACTGCTGCCTTTGTCACAGATTTTTAGCCATGCTGGTGCTACGGCTCTGACTGGCAGTCTCAGTCAGGCAGTCCATCATTCTGTGGCAGACTGAACTATTTCAGCACTGATGCACTGAAACATTGAAGGTAGCCGTGATGACTTTTTCTGTGGTGCCCCCAGCAGGTTGGCATTCACGTTTTTGAGTGAAATAATATTACTTTGGTTCATGACTTAATAGTTGCAGCCTCACTTGTAGGGTATTTGATGTTTACTGCTAATTATCAAATACTAACACGGTGGCACATTTTACCTGTTTAGCATTAGCATGTTAGCATTGTCAAAGGAAGCACTGCTGTGCCTAAATACAACCTGAAAGAGCTGCTAGCATAGCTAGCAGAAAATGTTTAACCAACTGCTGAGGTTTTTGGATGATTGATTTACACTAAACAACATACTTTCCTCTACCCAAACCTATATTAACCCAGTTCCTACACTTCTGCTGGCAGTTAAGCAATGGACAATAAACCCAGCCCAAACAAAAAACAAGCCATACATCAGAAAAGCTAATGAAAAGTGAACCATGAAAAACTATGTATTCTGTGGGTGTGTGACACATTAACGCAACCACTACCTGCCACCATTACTTGTAGTCAGCCTCCATTTGGGAAAAAAAAGCAGAGAAAACCCTATAGACAGACATGATTGGATATGCACAGCTGTTGATTTGTGAGAATATTGTCCTTGTTCATTATACAAAGAAGACATTTAAGGAGAAGCCTGCACGTTTACAGGTCTTCCTGCAAATGTAAGTGTGTCAAGAGGGAAGGAAAATATAAACACATTATTCCAGGCTGAAATGACAAATGAGACGGTGATAGAATACGTTGTAAATATATTTCTCCTGGAGGGAAGGCTGTAGCCCCCACCCCACCTCCACCACCACAAAGCCTGTGGAAATCCTCTCAATTAAGTGATGCATTTCTCTATGCTGTGAGCAGAGAGAGGGTGAAGCATAATGCCTGAGCGCAAATCACTGAGATCCTATTGAAATAGCTGCCAGTTAACTATGTAATATTACCACTGCTGAAACGCTTCACCCTTTATCCCTTTTCAATTGCAGGGCTAGATATTGAGTGTGCACTGGGTATTCCTGATAAGTGAATTATGCGATTGGTGAAACTTTTTATTCCCACCTCACTTTGGAGAGAATGAACTTATCAGTGCAATGCAATAAACAGGTTACAGTGACTATTAAAAAGTTCTGGACTTCTTCAGTTTGTTTTGTTTTTGCTGTGAATGTGATAAAGCTTTGACACTCCTCACCTTCAAACTTTCTAATGCCTGAGGAAAAATAAATATTTAAAACGGATCTAAGTTAAGTGCAAATATAAGTAAGTGATTGATGGCAGTATTCATCCCCCTCAAGTAAATATCGAGTAGAGGTACCTTTTGGCAGCAACTGCAACCTTTACACTATGCACATAGAGTCAAATGAAAGAGTTATGTAACTAAATTTAACTGTAAACTTTATTATTATGGATTGAGGCCTGGACTCCACTGGCAGCTACAGGACATTAGCATTGCTGTTGTGAAGGCACTACTGTGTAGCGCTGTCATTATGTTTGGAGTCATCATCTTGCAGGAAAATAAATCTCCCAAATCGCACATCTCTTGCAGGTCGCAGGCAGCAGTTTCCTGCATTTATGTTCCCACCACCCTCACAAACCTTCCTGTCTGGCTGCAGACAAACTTCCACAAACAAACAAACAAAAACAAACTGTCTTTCTCTTGCTTCTGTTCCATAAAACTGCTCTTGGTGAATCACGAGGCAACAGTTGTTTTATGCACCGGGTCTCCCACGTCAGCCATAACACCCTGTAGCTGCTTCAGACTGCGCAGAGCTGCTCCAGGCAGCTTCACCACGTTGAAGATTTGTCTGTTACGGTTTATTCATGACGTGGTTTTTGTCACATCGACTGAGCAGCTGTTGGACAATTTAGATTCAAGAGTTACTGACTATTTAACACTCATCTTTATTAGACACAGGTGATCTTTTACATCTTGACATGTTGGGAAAGCGCTGGTGGATTTAATAAAATGACTGATGGCTGAATTCCATTTGGCTGCTACATTTTTAGGCACTGCATGAGGCAAATGTATGCTTTACATCACAATCGATGTATAAACCATGATAGCCTGCTTGTTAACTGCCTTCTTGTTGTTTAGCAGAGCAGCGTCCAACACGCGAGCACTATTGATCAGGCCGATAAGGAGTAGTTGATTAGTTAGAGACCATTTAAAGGTCATTATTTTCCTCCCTAAGCTTTACACATGGAATCAATTGAAAGCATAAATTCCAACAGTGTGACTTTCAAGTTAACAATGTTGTGGGTCGAACACACATTAGCACCGAGCAAAGGCTTTAATGAACACCATCCTGCTTTTGTTATTGTAAGCGAACTTTGGTGCTGCACGGTAGCTTGTGCAACGGTGCTTGAAGACAGTCATGTAATCAAGCCTGAAGAGGAACTAGAAAATAACATTGGTGAGATAGTAAAACCTGCATTTTTATTGAATATTACTAACTCCATTTCTTGCTGTGTTGGGAGGGTAATTTATCAGCTAGACAGACAGTTCATGGTCAAATGATGGCCCTCTACTGCATATACTGTACCTTGTATTCAGTCGTAGTATGCAACGACGACTGCTCCTCACCAGGATAAAATGGATTTTACTGCTTGACTATATACAAAGAGGGTGCTTGGTGATTGGTACAAGAAGCACAGCAGGAAACCGGAGAGACTGTGAACTGCCAACATATTAATGAGCCATTTTACAGTCTAACAAAATATGTTTAAAAAAAAAAAAAACACACCCATGAGCTACAGTATTAGCAAGTAGTCTCCAGTGACAGCTTTTCCCAAATAAAACACCAAGGGAGAAGATGTCAGAGTGTTCCTAATTAGGACATGAGAGCTTCAGAAACCCCAACTTTCTTGAGATAAAAAAAAAACCCCACCTTCAAACAACAGATGCTGCAGTTTGAGCATTTCTCCTCAGGCAGGCACCCACTCACAAAGTGTCAATAGAAGAGGAGAACAGAGGAGTATGAGCCACCTGGAGCAAACACTTCAAAAAGGTCCACAAGCTGGCTTTCTAGTAGAGACAACCGAGGGACTGTAAGCACATTTACAAGATGTGCAAATGACGGTTCAGAAATCGCTGGTTCAACAGCGTAATTTCACAGCAGCTCTGATTCACTGAAGCACAAATTGCAGGTGGTATAAAGCGAAATATGTGCTCAAATAAAGGAATGACTAATGAAGCTGCAAGAGTTCACTGCACTTATTAAAATTCACAAAAGTACCTAAAATACAGTGAAGAAAGACTGAAGCGTAATTCAGTTTAAGCCGCTGCACTCCAGATCAGTGTTCAGTGATAAGTTTTCAAGCTCCAGTCCTTAATTTGGAGTCAAAATACAACAAACCCATCATGCATTAAAAACTGAGAAACAACTTGTCAGCCTTTATGTTTTGGACCCCATGAGGGCCAAACTTCATAATTAAACAAAACCATAAAAAAAAAAAAAATTTTTTGACCTTCAGTATTGTCCATAAAAGCAGAATTCAAGATTGCGTGAAACAGGACAAAGCTGACACCTGTGGTTTGTTGGCTCATCAACGCAGCTAAACTGGTCCAATATGGGCCACCTTCCAGATTCACACTTTGAGCTTTGAAAGAGAGAAATGATAGCTCGGTGAGCGGGCACATTATGTAAATTAGACTGCATTAGCCTATGGAGAAGTGATTCTGTGGCATAACACGTCCCCGTATGAAACTCCTGTGTGTTCGTGATGAAGCGACTGTTGTGACGGCTGTCAATCAAGCTGCCAGAAAGCTTCATTATTCTGTGTTCAGTGGAAGCAGAGAAACACGTACAGATTGCTGGTTTGTTTTGGATGTCAGAAATAAGAAAACACACATCTATTTTCAGCATCTCTCGTAGACCAAAATAATGAGGCAGACTTTTTTTTTTTTTAAAATACATACATTTTAAAGTTTATTCAGAAGTCATGTCAGTAGTGAACTGGGAACAGTCAATGTTATTGCAATCCAAGGTTACAGCAATCTAGGACAAAGGCCTGAACGATGACAACGCGATAGGAGTTAGTTGTATGTGCACTCCAAAATTTAACCAATAAAATCCGTGAGCGGTTCTCACAGAGCAAGTCTGGAAAGTCCCTGTCAATTCAAAACCTAAAGCCCTTTTTTGTTTCATATAAATGCCACTAATGATACGTTAATACAAAAGGAGTCATGATCAAATCACATACAAAACACCTGAAATAAAATAAAATCATATATACAAACCTCTGTACATAGTGGGAATATGAATAAAAAGAGATTATTCTTTAATTATGTGCTCTCATGTACTAGAGAGTGGGTCAGTATTGGAAAGCTGTTGGTCCAAGCTTATCTGTCGGTGATGTCAAAATCCTCATAAAGTCTTGAAGCGGCATAGTAGACAGCATGTATAAATTCAGTGACTACTCATCTGTGCAACATGCTCCCTTGTTGCTGACTGCATCATCGTCAAACTGAAGGCAAAACAAGAAAGGAAAAAAAAAAATCAAAGCTGATAAGAAGGGGCGGGCTGCAGTGAGGTATTCATCTTGTCAAGCTGGGACAGGGAGCGAGGAATGTGTGGGTAAAAACAAGTGTTTTCTGGGAGGGGTGGGGGTGATGTTGTTTTTGTTGTGTTGTCAGTGTGCTGTTTGGTCCTACTGTCAGCGTCTTTGTTCACTGTACAATTCCTGAATCGATGGAGGCCTGTTTCCTGGTGGTCTTGGGAGGAGGTGGAGGAGGGGTTTTGCTGGGCAGAGGAGGTGGAATAGGCTGCAAGCAGACAAAACAGTCACCTTGAAATTGCCATTTTAGCAAATAAGAATGTGACTTTCCACTCAGATGAAAAACTTCTATGACTCAGATGCTGATTAGCCGGTCTTGTCACATGGAGACTAATGTCAGGATCAGCTTACGCAAAATTTTTAAGATGTTAACTACGTCAGATTAGGAGATTGTGGTGCCAGACTACATGTTGAACATCAAGTCAGTGTGCAAAGTGCGCAAAGGTTTGAACAGGAGGGACAAGAAACAAACACGTTGGAGCAAGAAAAGCAGAACACGATCATTATTAATCTGTAAGTAAAACTATTTCATTTGTAACGAATATACTCTGACTGAAGATGACTGGGACCTTTTGGATGAAGATTTTTTTTTGACACTAAGATACCCAAAATCAAATTCAAACCCCACTGTTACTCATTCTAGACTGGAAAAACATCTGAAATGTTTAAGATATTTTGTCCCTTTTAAGACGGCAGGATTCACGGCGGAGCCAACAGCGAAGGAGTGACGCTCATCAGTGACCTCAGCTCTGCCTCCATGAAGGGCTGTAAATGAAGAGCAGCTGTCACTCAGAACATCTGCTCTCGCTGCTGTATACTGTCAGCCTGCCGCCACACTGTGTGCAGAGGCTCAGTTTTACTACCTGTCCGCGGGCCGTGACAGCAGATAAACAAGATTAGTTAACGGAGCGGCGCGGCGAGAGGATGGCTAGCGAAGACGTCGGCGAGTATGGAGAGACGAGCCGCTGATTAACAGCGGGAGAGCTGCTGATGGATGTGAGAGGCAAAGTAATCATCCAATCAATCACATCTGAGTGTCGGGCTGGCTGGGAGGGGGGGAGGGGACACGTATAAATAACAACGGGGTGGACAAGGAGGGTGTAAGCCCTTTCTGGCAACTGACTGATGCCCACACTCCTCTAAGACACACATTGCCCAAAACGATGCATGAACGCAGTACAAAAATGTGAGTGTGAAGCAGGCATGCAGGCACACGGGCAGGAACACACGCACGTCAGCACAGGATGTTCAGGGGTAGTGGAGGAGGCTGACCCGAATGTCAAGTGCATGTATCAGCCTCTTGTTTCATTATAAGTGCCATGCATCATTAAGGAGCTCCACTCAGCCCTAATTAAAACACCTACCCTTTGATGTGGCGGGGGTGGTGGAGGCGTCGAGGGACTCGTCAAGTCTTGATTATCTTGCAGGTTGCCATAATCAGCCGTGCTGCCTTTCACAGGCAGCGGAGGAGGGATTTCACCTTTGTCAGAGCAGCCCATCCCGTTCAGCTCCAGATCTGTGTAAGAGGGGCACTCATCAGCTCACATTCATCATCAAACCACACTAGGATTTCTTAAACAGTACGGCCGGGACACAAAATAGATCACGTGGCCCCTTGTGTACAACTCATTGTATGTCTTGAAGAAACCTGGAAAAAAAAAAAGATAGAAAATGAAGTTTAACACAGCAAAGTTCCTGCACAAACTTGAGAGCTCATTTATACACAAAGTCAGTTTAGTGGTCATGGGAAGTGCTGTGATAAGAGTTGCATTATGAGATGTGTAGCATCCACTGTTTTTGGAGCTTAGCCCATATAATCAACTTAAAGTCAGGATACCTCAGCCCCTGTTCCCCTGACTTTATAGAAGTGCAGAACTAAATCGATTGCTTCCTTAGTGTTGATAAAACTGCAGGTTGTTATACAAGAATCCTGTGATGTAAAGATGCTGTGATGACACTGATGCGGTTAAGTAATAAAATACAGTCTCAGCATCTCTCATCAGGTAGAATGTTTCATTTTTTTGCCTCTGTGAGAAAGCAAGAATTTGAATTTTCAAGTGGCATCAGCAGACTGTCTCTCTTTGGACAGTAAGTGTCCTAATTAAGACATCATTATGTGCGATCCCAGTGTCAGCAGCCTGCTCGGTGACAGAGAGATAAATTTAGAGGTAAATGTGTTGCACTGACAGTCGTGATTTGCATGGCCATTTAAAGAAGTGCAGCTAAGATGACACGTTTTAGACCAATCTGAGCATGGTCATGTGGTAAAAGTGATGCACGAGGTAAAACAAAGTGAAAGTAAGGCAGAGACGGCCTAGAGAGACTGTGGAAGATGCAGTCTAAAGTAAAGTAGATAGATGCTCTTGATGGAACAGGAGTGAGAGCTTACTGGAACCAGCATGCAAGCTGAAGGAGAGTTTACTCCTGGGCGTGATGGGTGGGGGTCCTGAGGAGGAGGATGAGTTGGAGGAGGAAGAAGGAGGCCCAGGGGACACTGAGAGGCGACGGTCTCCACCGATCTGACTGAGAACTTGACTCCTTGGTCTCTGGGGCCGCAGGGGGCTGATCTGAGAGATCACACACAAACAAAGAAAATAAGCACACACAGGAACTGAGTCATTACTGAGTGCTCAAAATAAAACTAAATTACACAACAAGTCAATAAAACGAATTGAGAACAAAATCCACCGTGTGGCAAATGAGTTTAATCCATGATGACATACAGCAGAAGATCAATAAAGGATCATTAAAAGGAGAAAATTATTTTCACATCTCTGCTGGGACTGTTGTGTGTGTATCCACACACATATTAGGTTGGCTATTTGTATTCCTAAAAGAGAAACCATTTGGATTAATGTGCTTGTTGGGTTGCAATATCTTATTTGTGGTAACAAATCATTGTTTTCATGCAAGACTGAGTTCTCCCAGCTTTATTATGGCTGGAATTTGAATATGAAAAAAAGCACATCCTCAGGGCTATTACACACTGTAAGCTACATTAACAAACAACTTTGTAATTGGCCAAACTCAAACAGTCAGCCACAAGGGAGACACTGAAAATAACAATGCACTTCATTCCTACAGAACACTAAAAAATACAGCTATTTTATTGATTTACATGTTCCAGATGAATTTAGCGAAAATGTCCTACAACAGTTTGGTAACTGCAGGAGACCCTGGGGTGATGTACCCTTGACCCCTGAGGCAGAAGGCTCCTATCACCAGCCAGACGGCTCCACCACACCCAGGGGCCCCTCTTCTGGTTCCCCTTTCCTAGTCTTATCTTAATGCTGTTAGCCATGGAGTGTCCCCACTGGGCATGCGAAACATGGTGACACAGTAATGGACACAGCGGTGGTAAAGAGGGGCCCGAACACAGCAGGGTGTGTGGGTGTGTGGGTGTGTGTGTGTGTGTGTGTGTGTGCGCTCTGTGTTTCAGAGATGAGAAGGAAGAAGTTTACAGAGAAGAAGAAGCTAAAGTCCAAGTGAAAAGGGTAAAGACCCTGCCGGAGATACAAGCTAATTGCAATCGGTAATATGAGTGTGTTTGACTGACTGAACAACATACTTTGCTTTTCTTAGAGCTGCAGAAAGTATGTGCACTTTCTGCTTTTTCCTCTGTGCAGGTGAGCAATTTGGTGCCAAGACTTAAAGCAGTAGAAAAGTCACAGGATCTGTATTATCCTCAGTAGAGAGTGGTGCAGGGGAGCAACAGATAGGAAGTTAAAAAAAGACAAAAGCAGAGCGCAGAGGGAAAGAGTAAAACAAAGGTGACCTAATTTCTTGTACTGGTCACTTTTTCAGTACCGTCTCTGACAGGATGACAGCTTCTGTGGGCTGCAGAGGGATCTCCGTGGTCTTCATCTCTTTGTCAAAGATCTCCTGGTGCTTACTGTTCCTCTTCTCTTTCTTTTTCTCCTTGCGCTCCCTTTCGGGCTCATCCCGGTCCAGCTTGTCCTGAGACTTGGTGTGCAGCTTCTTTGGCAGGAGAGGCTCCAGGGCAAAACTGAAATAAAGAGAATATGACGTCTAATCAAACAGTCTGCATCTCCTTCTTTGTATGAGCTTTATCAATCTTTAACTTGCTCGGGACTCACAGTTCTTTTTATGTACAACTTAAATAGAACCTTCAGCAGTGAGTATTATATAAAGCTTGAATTTTATATAATACTGACTAATACCAGAGAAAATGCTGATGTATTCTAACACTGGCACTAAGCACCCACGGAGAAGGCTGATCAAGAAATAAATAATTACATAAATTAATAAATAAAACTGCATCCTTAACAAGCATCTATCTATGTGTTTTCCTGTCTAGAGTAAAGTTAAAGGGGAATAACCAAAATACTTAATTTCTGAAGATGTATTAAGTTTTACAGATTCATGAACTCCTCAAAAAAGGGGAGCTACTTTTTCAAAAACTGCATAAGCACATCCACAGAAATCCGATTAGGTTTGAAACGAGAATAGAATCTTATGAGGTCTGAGCCCGACTTATGAAAGCCAGACGGTAATCCAAAAGCTGCTACAACGAGATGACCAAAAGCCAAGGAAGACGTATGGTATTTTATGCCATGAAGAACCGTAAAGCAGTGTTACCCATCTGAGCCAGGCCTGGAGGGGGAGTTGTCAGAGGAGATGGAGGTGACTGAAGCCACTGACAGCGGCCTCTGGGAGGAGGGCATGGTGAAGGAGCGCACCATGGAGTGAGGACGAGGCCCCCGCCGTTCGTCTGCTGCCGGCTGCCATGGCGGAGAAAAACACAAAAACAGAAAGCGACATGAAGAATTCAGCTTAAGAGTCACTGAGTGCTTTGAAGTTATCAGTACATTTTTATTCTTGTTCAAGGTACTTGGAGTTTCACACAGAAAACATTCCCCTATACACTTTATCGACTATAGAAAGAAATGGACGCATGGATGGATTTGTCATGGTGCTGGATAAAAAAAAAATAATTTAATTCTTCAATTCAAGAAGCTGAAGAGGAATTGTTAGTGTCATTAGTTAATTAAATAAGACTTTCTACGCCATAACATCTCTTTTATAGAAGAATGAGTCTACAGCCGTGCCTGCACTTACAGCAACACTACTACAGCAATGCTTAAGACTAAATTCTAATGTTATTATGCAGACATGCTGATGTTAATCAGGTATTGCTACCACCACTTTTATTTAGCCTGTTAGCATGCTAGCATTTGGTAACTGCACCAAACCCAAAGTACAAATGAGGCCGATCGGAATGACTTTGCAGGCATTTCTTCATAAAAGTATTAAGAATTTATCACTTTGATAAAAGTGCTAAATGGAAAGTCAGAAGATCCCCAAATACAGTTCATAATGAGAGCAACAGTAATGTCTCGTCCCTGCTGTTGAAAACAAATTGCCTATTGGCTGTATAGTGCATCTTTTGCTGGCATCACTGCTCTGTCCTTTGCAAAGGCTATTAAACAGACTGTATATGCTGGCAAATCATCACTGCTATAAATTCAGGCAGTAGCACAAATTATCAATAGCTACCTGGAAAACATGCTCATTTTATACTGCGTCAAAACGTCCCTGACAATCATGAACTGTTCAATCTATGGTGGACTGTGATCGTCCACTACATATTATGAGACATGACAGGAGATACACATTCAGGATGGGATTTCACACTCTGTTGTGAGGGGAGTAGAAACTGTTAGGATGAAGGTCATTCCTGTTATTATACAAAGTAATCATCCCATGTACAGCACAGAGCTCCAAATGCAGTAACATAACCGAACATAAAGTCAGAGGGAAAAATATAACTCTGGTGATGCCATTCATTTCTTTACTTCTGTAAAAAGAACCTCCAGCAAAAAAAATCTGCTCACAGCAGCTCTAACAATGACCCCTTATGCATTTAAAGAGTCTTTTCAAGCTAAGAAAGGGGTCATCACACATCTGATGGGATAACCTTATTATCACACCCTGGAAAGTGATGGCTTTTCTCTTGTTGGAAAGGTCACCATCCACTCCTTTTAAATTGAGCGAGGCCCCCTTTACCTCAGGCGAGATTGAAGGAAAAGCTTGGCGAAGCAACAATTAAAACTGGAAAGGAGGAGAGAGATGGGAGGGGGTCTCCATCAGCATCCTACCACACGCAAGCTGACTTCAGCTAAAAGCTAGTTTGACACACACCGTGCACCTATCTAGGTGCATTTAATGTTGTCTTGATGGCATATTTTCTTAAATCTTGATATGCTGATCAAGCCTTGATTTTATCTGCATCTGATTATAGTGCCCATCCTGCCCTGGCTACTGGACTTTGGTGAGAAAAGCACGAATAAACTGATGATTTTTAGTGGTTATTCTTGTGTGTTTATTTTTGATTCAACCATACAAATCTTTAAGAGTTAATATTTTCACTTGAACAGCAAGTGCATCTGTGAAACGTAAACTAAAGAAAAAAATGTCTGGAATAAATGTTAAAACTATGCACATGGCTGACCACAAAAAGGAACAGGAAAACCGGAAACTTACATAATGGATTTCTGAAAGGTAGAACAATAACATGCATATGCATTTCCAGGAAGTCTTTGGGCCAAACACACAAGAAGAAATAAAAGAAAAGGTTGCAGAAAAATGACCAGACGGGGCTAAAGCACTTTTTAAACAACAGAAAGGTCACAAACAGGCAAAAAGCTCTTACCAGGGACTTTACCCCATACTGTTTCTCCACCTTCTCCCTGAGCTGCTTGAAGCAGGCCTCCAAGCGGTCATGGAAAGGCCTGAGCGCCTCTGTGACCTTCTCTCCATGGATGCGAACACCTTCGGCGAGGTGCGGGATCTATGGGGGGAGAAAACAAGACGTGTGAGAAATCTCCCATCCAACATAACTTGAAGGGAACAAGAGGTTAGCTACATGCTGATTCTTCATTCATCAGTGGAATACGTCACATACATCCAATTTAACACATGACCTTTAGCCTCTGAGCTAGTAGCGAATATACATTAGTGTGTCTGTGTGCTCAAAGAAGAAATATCACTGCAACCTTCTCCAGGTGGAAGTAGACTATATTAGAGAGGTCTGTTGCCATGACATTCTTTATTCCTGCCTCCCACCACCGACATCACACATTAGAACACAGGTATACTGAACAAAGCCATGAAAAAAACATAGACATGTGCAGGCATGTATTTCCCTCCCCACTTGTGACGCCAGTGAAGACGCAATGCACTCCTTTCAGCACACTGCAGGCAGCTGGAGAATAGCAAAGTTTAAACACTCAATAGAAGCAACCCGGGTAGAAGGAGACAGCAAGCGCAAGGGAGAGACGGAAACTGCTGAAAAACTAGTGATTAGGAAATTCTGGTGACTCTGCTGACTAAATCTGGCGAGAGGAGGAAGCGTCATCCATTGAAGAGACAGTATTTGAGTGATTTCTTTTCTTGTCTCCTGGTTGGAATCACAGGCTCAGTTTTGTAGTCTTTGGCTGTGGTGAGGCAGAGAAGATGTAGCAGTCAGCTGGGATAACAGCAGACCTTTTCTTTCCCATGGCAACTGTAAAAATATTCCCTTACTGCCTCATTGCTATATGTGAGAAATACTGTTTTAGGTGAAAGGAAAGCAACTTCTGCTTTTATGCTTATGAATAAGTAAAAACAAAAGAAGAAGTAAACTGCATTAGAAGGGATTTAATCCAAGCGTTTACATTAATCAGTCCCAGTCAGAGTGATGCATTTGTGAAAAACAGGGCAACACGAAGCCGCAGAGAGCATCTTGTGACTCATCTTAAGTACAGTAGCTTTTACAGCTAACAAATTCAGCTCAGCCCTGAGCAAATGGAACAAAGAATTGTCTCAGAGTACAAAGAAATGTGTGAAGAGTCTGGCATGGGTGGGCCAGTAAAGAGAAGGCGGTGTGTGTGCGCTAACCTCTGATTCCCCAGAGACAGCTCGCCTTTCTTCCTTTTCTCTGAGGGTAAGCTGCCTCTCCTCAGGAGGCAACTGCGAGAACCGACTTCACTCAGCTGGCACACAACAGCAATTCAGTTTCGTGATGCAACCTTTTGTAACGATCTCAAATGGTGCATGTTTTATTTACACACACTTCAACATGTGGTGGGCTTATTAACAGGGAGAAACACATCTATAAGGTTTCTGATTAAAAACATCAGACAACCTCAGGTTCTCAGCGATGTGTACAACGTTGCACTAATACATTATTAGATTTATAGATATTACAACAGCATCCTGTGTTAGGAGGAGTACATAGTGAGCCGATCAGCTTGAAAAGAGATCCTGAGAATGTATCAAAGTGTCTAAAATTAACTACATTTCACTCACTGAATGTTAGTTACTGTGTTGTGCTGCACAAAACCAAAGCTCCGCCACAGGAAGATAAATGAGAGAAGGCTACACACACCCCGAGAGGATTTCCCCTGATATTGAGCACCTTCATCATCACCGCTGGGGCCTCTTGGAGGAGAGAAAGAGCAGGAGGCTGAGTGAGAAAAGGTGAAGGGAAGCAGGAGAGAGGGGGGAGGGGGGGGAGGTTAGGAGGAAGAGACAGGGGAGGTAGAGGAGTCAGAGGGACGAAGTGTCGTGAGACGAAAAAGACAGAAATGGGGAGAAAAGACAGTGAGAGTGAAAGCTGAGACAAGATTCACGTCTCCCAGGATACCCGCATCTTTTTATAGACCTTAGGATGATTGAGTGCGACTGAGTGGCGGCATGGCAACAGAACTCTGCTTGGTAGCTGCACAGAGATAAGCTCATTGTGGAAGACACTTTGGCTCAAGGTTGCGTGTGCACACACACACACACACGCACGCATGCACGCATGCACACAAACACACGTTCAGTAGTTTAATTACATGTACCAACTTTTTAAAAAAGTTTTTAATTGTCTCCAGCAGTCTAACAGAGACAGCAGGTTTATGATTTGGGATATCATTTAGAGGTGTTACCTCATGTGAGGCTGATGTTAATATCAGATAATTAGACACTGGAGACCTGGGGCTGCATTTACAAAACCCAAGCAGGGATTTCACTCACTTTACAAAGACAATGTATACTTCAAAAGAGAGCACACACACACTGTATAGACTGTACAGTATTAACATGTAATATGGACTGGGAAATTGGTAACTTTGGGCAAAGTTGTGTGTGAGTGCCAGATGGAGATTTCTGTGTGAGATGCTGAAATGCTACCTGGGAAAGTGGAGGAGGAGGAGGAGGAGGGGGAGGAGAAGGACAGAGTATGGCAGCAGGCTGATTCCAGAGGAGAGTTGGGGCAAGAAGACAAGGACAGGACAGGACAACCTCCCAGCAGGTGATAATGTTAGTAGTAGCTCATGTAGTGTTAGAAGAGGGGATTTTGCTACTGCTGTATTTATCATATTGCAATTTCACAGTTTCTTAAAGATCTCTGCCATCAATTTGACATCTACTGGTAGCCTACTCATTATAATAGCCTGACACTGCTTTATACAACTCAGAAGTGTGCATGCTGTGGACAAAATTGGGGCCTGGGGACTGAAAAATTAGGGCCAAACTTTGTTCCCAGTCCAACCTGCCGTCCTCCCATCGCATTTCTAAGGCAAAGCACTTCTGCACTAAGCAGTCACCTTTCAAGCTGCACTTTGACAGCATGCAGTGATCACAAATAAAGTCGTGATTCCATTTATAAACAGGCGAATGCTGGCATTACCAGCTGACAAGAGCTATGAAAGAAAAAGCATTTCTTTTTAATACCAGCAGTGTCTTTCAGAGCAGAGTGTTCTTAGCTGAACCCTATCACTCTATGCCTCTCTAACGCACAGTGAGCAGACTTCTAAGCCACACCCGAGGGTGCTGAGGCAGCCATATTGCCTTTGAGATGCCTGCTATTAAGGCTATGATGACATATTAAGACCTTTCATGAAGGTCACAAAGGTCTCAGAGATGTGCAGGCCAGTGGTGAGTCAGACAGACTAATAAGCAGACAGACTGAACTACAAATACGAGATGAAGGGAAAAACTCAAATCAAAAGACACCACAAAGAAAGCTGAATTGTCACTAAAACATTATGCTTCTGTGCATCCTAACAAGCTGCTGATGAACTGGTGAAAATGGCCCTCTAAGGTCTGTGATTCAATGTATTAATCACCCAGCTACCACGTTAAGTGTCTCAAACGGCAGAGAGAAGTTTTAGGCAGTAATTTAGGCATCTGTCTAGAGCGTTTGCCAATTATAACAAGAAACATCACAGAAAACACCTACTTTGTATTTGCCAGGGAGCTTTGTAATTTCCTGATTTCCAGTTGCTCATTTCCTCTCTAATTACTATACTAGGACAATGGGTATTTCAGAATAACAGTGCACTCTGGCTCATTTCGAACCGTTTAGTTTGTTCACTGGAGCAGGTTTGCCTTCATTTGTCTCATTTAGACCCATTCAAGATGTGAGATAAACAAGCATGCTGACTCTGGCAAGGAGACAGCTGATACCATTTCAAATCAACAACTCTGCCTTAGTCATGTCTTTAAGGTTCCCTGCGTGGGCTCTGTCAACATACATTATTTGGGCTTTCCCTATGACATGGTGCCATGATGATCAAACCAAACACCTTCAGTGGTGTCTTTGTATGCCCTTATGATTTCAAACACTTCACATCACGACGTGAAAGATATTTTCAACCCAACACAGCTGCCAAAATCGTGCAACTCGTTTGTCTCGTAACTGGGGTCTACAACAGAGATCCTGCTAATTAGCGCTGTAGATTGTAGGTGGTGGTGGATCATTTCAAAATAGCAGTGTGATTTCTAACACTATTTTAGTCCAGCTGAAATCTCAAACTGATGCTGAAACATACACAGCAACACAAAGCTGTGAAACAAAGATAAGTCTTACAGACATATTGTTCAGTGCCTTTGCTTCTAGACGGATATAAAAATAACTGATAGGTGTTAAAGGTAAATTCTCGTTGCACATTCCAACCCTGTCAGATATAACGTGTCTGTGATATTCACTTCTTTCCAGGAGTAATGAAGTTGCGACAAGTTTATTTTTAGGTTACCCTCACCTGTCAACTTCACTCATCCTACATTTCCCCACATTCACACGATTTCAACGTTTTCAAAAAAAATGAACGTGGAAAGACTAGAGTAACAACAAAACTGACAAATAGTAATTATAAAAAAACGGTCTCAGTCCCAAGGCAAAAATAACTGTAAGAGCAGCATCACGACAAGCTTGAAGATCAAATACGAAGCCAATAAGACATGGGTCTACATTCCTGTGCGACGCCTCGTGCCTTTAAAGGACAAAGGCTTTCGCAGACGCAAAAGAGAAAGAACTTCTCAGTTTCTGAGGAGTTCCACCAGTAATGCAGAGCACAAAGATGACCTATTTTACAACAACGGAGAGGGGAACAACTCCTGCAAATTCAATTAACTTCCGTTTTTTCCTTGCAACTAGCGATAGGAAGCAGAGAGAGAAACTTCTTGTATCTGTACTAAAGTCCTGGCTGAACCACAAGGCAGGAAAGCACGACTTACCAAGTATTAAAGTGACCCTGAGTTCAGAGCTAACGGGTAAGGAAGGAAGCAAAACAAAACAGGGCGAATCTTTTGTTATTCCTCTCGAACACAAAGACAGCCAGGAGTTTATAAATCAAAGATGAGCCACAAATGAGCTAAAGATCTGTGTGTGTTGTGTCATTATTCCAACAAATTCTGTGTGCACGTGTGTGTGCATTTCTTGTCTACTGTGCGTGCACTTCCTTCAGGCTCGGTGAGAGTGCCGAGCTCGCAAAACCGCCAAAGCTGATCTCTCGCTGTCTGTTCAAGCAGCGGAGCATCCTCCCCAACTTCAGAATGTTTGCTTCAGCACTCTCCCTCCCTATTATCTCCACCGAACTCTTTAACACACTTTTCGCCTGCTCATTTCGCTTAGTGCGTTATTGGATACTCTAGGCAGTGCACTTATAAGTTCTTGAAACGATATTATGTTTTCAGCTGTAACCTTTTTTTGACACGAGGAGAGCTTTTGTGCGGCAGAGCTTTAGTAATATGACAATCATGTCAGATATGAATGCCATAATAACGAACAGAAAAAGTATCCTCCTGCATTCAAACTCTCTGCCTGGTGTCCACGGGCTCCTTATCTGGCTTTCTGGTTCTGTTAAAAAAATCATTAACTCTAATAATTTAAATCTCAGTAACAAACATTTTTAGCACCTGAAAGGCTAAGTGCATAGTCCAAAGCAAATTGATGCAAAAGAAATACCACGAAATAGAAAATAGAAAAGAGAAAAGAGAAAATGCCATTTTTTTTAAAAATAACAAAGCATCTAATGATAAATAGGTCATGACACGTGTCCTCGCACCCTGATGTCTCTGGTGAGACAAACAGATGCTTTACAAACCACAGTATGATGCTTTAACATGATCATATACAATATGAACTTTAGTCTCACCTGCCAAGCAATTAGGTCCTTCAGTTTCTCTATCTTCTCAAGGTCCTCTGGGTGTTCCTGCATGTACTTAACATTGAAGAAGGCCTGGAGAGGAGGGCAGAAGAGATACTGGGAATAAGTTCATTGAGAGGAAAACAGGGAGTAAGTTCAGTGAAAGACGGATAAAACAGTCTGTGGAGAAGTTTATGGTATATAAAAAAGAGAAATGAGGGTGAAAAAACTGTTGAGTGAAGGGGGAAAGCACAGGGAGGGGCTGTTAAGATGAGAAAAATGTAGTCAAGACATCCGTCTCTCCTCCACCACCTGCACTACTCCACCAAGATGAAGGAGTGACCTGAGGGCAAAGAATTCACGTCTCTCTTCCTCCGACTCATACCGCACCGTTTCACAAGACCAATATGAATCTATTCCCGGTCCTGATATATGCTGGGAAACCATCAGGCTATCCTTTTTTTTTTCTTTAAATATCATCAAACTCAAAGTGAAAAAAGACTTTCCCTTTCCACACAAGTTGCTATTGTGTTGCAGTGAAAAGTGTGTGAAGCTCACAAGCCAGCGAGAACATTAAAAACATGATGAAAAACGCGACACAAGCAAGAGAGACTTTCAAAAGAAAAAAGAAGAAAAACACACTCAGTTCACATCAAACAAAAAATAGATTTACAAAAACTCTGATGCTGAGTGAGTAGTAGTGATTAAAACTATGAAGGCTAGTGACATGAGATCTTGTAGGACTTGAAATGGGTAAGAGATTGAGATGTGATTTCACAGCATGAAATCAAACCTTGGAAAAACTGCATACCACAAGCATTTCTTTTTCAGGAATATAAAATGAATAAGCAGATCTTGTGTCAAAGGAAAAATCATTTTGCCATGAAGGAAAAGACATGTAATCATTTCCTCTCCGAGATGGAGATGAGAAGATGGATACCACTGTCATAAATTAATGGAAATGGAGGAAAAAAGCTAGCCTGGCTCTGCTCAAAGGTAACAAAACCTGCCTATCAGCACTCTTAAAGCTCAATGATCATCATAATCTGTCACGTTTGTTCATGAGCCAAAAAGGTGAGGGGTCATTCATTTAACCTTTTGGCAATGTGTATTTTAGGATTGCATCGCATGTTTTTTATTTAAAATCTTAACAAAAGCAACTTGTAACTACACCTGACCACACAGATAAATGCGGTGGATTAAAAAGCACCTTATTTGTGAAATGTAGTGGAGTATAAGTATAAAGTTACACACAACGGAAAGTGCAAGTACCTCTAAAGAGTACTTAAGTAGTAAAGTGAAGTCAGAAACGAAGATGTTGACAAAAAAGTCTACAGGTTGGAACAATCCTGCAGGCATCGACTAAACCCAGAGCTTCTTTTTTTCATGTTGATTACCTTCTCATAGTTGGCAAAACCTCCCATGACAGCTGGGTCCACAATCCCATTCAGCAGCATGGAGAGGGGATTGATGGGAAGGTTGGGATCATTGAGATGCCTCTGCACCATGCTGCTGATCTTCTCGTTGGTCAGCTGCATCGTCTCCATGGCGTTCTCCAGTGGACTGATCTCCTCCTGTGCAGCACAGAAAGTGAATAATTTATTAGATATTCTCAGTACTCATTCACTTGTTTCACTATATAGTGAATACACAAACATCACCACTGGCTCTGTAATCCCAACAACCAAGAAGATGCATTTTGGGATAGATCATTAGAAGGTGGGTTTAGGAAACCTTAACTACACACATAAACCATGTAGAACAAAGAAGCAATGAATCATTTTCCACTGTGCCCATACATGAACCTGCAACTGCCAAATGAAGATGGACAGCACGTTGGTGTAGGGGAATTTTAATTCCCATGTCAACAAAATATTATCAGCCATCCTCAGAAATGATAAATAAAATACTTGGAAATTCTGTCCTTAATTTCACTACCGTGTGACAACAAATTCTAACTATTGCGCAACTCCATGTGTGGGCAACCTCATTAATTTGGACCCCTCCCAACTTGCTAGTAAGAATTTACAAGAAACATGAGTGGATTGAGCAAATGTCTGATTTGGTCTCTGGCCAAAAAAAAAAATAAAGATGTTGTGCCAGGGAGACAAATCTGCAATCTGTGCTGGTATGTCTCAGGCCAGCTTGGTAAAAAGCATTGTCAGATGGACGGCTTTAGCCTGGTGAATCTCAGCCCCGTCATTAGGCTTTAAATAGAGAGTCTGACCTTGGGGACCTGGCCTCTCCCTGGCTCATCTGGAGGGCAAGCTGCTCCTGACAGTATGTTCCAACCCAGCCGGAAGGAAGAGGCCTCTGCTTTGAATTAGTGTGGCAATGGAGAATAACACTTCATGGCACGGACTCGGGAGTTCAGCTCGGGATCAAATCTTTTGTGGTGAAATGATTGTGCTAAGGATGTAGCGACCAGAAGGCCCATTGTGGTGAGCTAAATGCCCAAGCTGTGGGCGCCATGTTGCACCATTTTCACTGCTATGAATACAAAGTGAGCAGACTGCAGTGAAAATCCTGACTAAACCAACGGCTGAGAAGAGAATAAGTGTCACTTTCTACTGCTCCTACCAGCATATGAAAGCGACAAACCAAAGTGATAAATAAAGTGTAATTGATTGTGGAACATTTACACAGGCTAATTATGCTAAATAGTGCAATGTTGTTTTTGTACAAATTAATGACACATTAAAGGATGAAATAGGTGTTTTTTAATAATTTGGATTTCCTGTTTAGGTTGAATGTTCACACTCCTCATGTGTCATGTTTTACTTCCTGTCTTTCAGTGTTTTCCCACCTGTTACGTGTGTTTCGTTAGTTAATAGTGTATTTTGTCCATGTGGTCTTACTCTTTCACTGATCAAATTGTTTTGTAAAGCCCCCTTTCTCTTTAACCTGCCTGCCTGGTGTCTTGCATTTGGGTTTTACAGTACAAAAAACAATCGATTGGCCATAAGTTACACTTTTACCTGTTCCTGTGCTCCAACCTATATATTACTGTACTCATTCCTCCACACTCCCTCTTCCAACAGAAATCACCCAAGACCAAAAGGGGACACTGGACCAGCATCAGAATTAGTCAAAACAACAGAGCTGAAACAGTAAAATTTTAATGTGGTTTCAGTGGGATGGAGGAGAAACGTACTCTTCCCAAGAGCTACAGTGAACACTTAAGTCAGTTGTTGCAGTCAGACCATCCCCTCATTAACAGGGTTTCAGTACAACAATCCAGGTAATTCAATTACAGGAAAATCAACAGCGAGTGAATTCTGAACTCTCCTCTTTGTGAAGCTATTGTCAGTGGAAACGGCCTTTGCGGAGTGCTTGGTGAATCAATGTGGGCCCTCTGGCAAAGAGGGAGCGTGCCTGGTCGTTAGTCTGGGGAGTGGCACGCCTGCGCCCACGTGGCTGTCTATACAGCTTAAGTGGACAAATCGTATTGATTGCCTCTGAGCAAGGCTGCAGATCCTCATCTGATTAGGAGGCCTGCCTGGCACACAGTCTCTTCATACTCACTGTGGAGACTGACTTGACTTCAAACCAGCGCAGGATGCCAGGAAGTTTGTAGGCTGTTGCGTATGTGGTCCTCTCAATCCACATATTCTGTTGGGAAAATGACAAAGACATTGATTTAGAAAACCAACTGATATGAAAAGTCACTGTCAACACATAGATTTTGATGCTGTTTTCGTGCCAAACCACAACAAATGAGAATAAGATGATGTCATGGTTGTTCAGTGTAAGTCCACTGAGGGAGGGTTGGCAGGAAGGAGGTATCCCTATTAGACAGGCCAATTAAGATTAAATACATCATGCACAAAAAGTAAATGAAGAAAAAAAAACATTTATATCTATTATTAGGTATCAGAAAAAAAAATCCCAATAGCAAGAGTCAAGTTGTGTTAGACCCCTACAGCATGAGTGATCACAAAGACATACGAATATTGACATGTTTAATAGGTTTGAGAGATACAGTATGTCCAGCAATATGTATCCATCACCTCCCTGTCACGACGCGGAGAGAAATCAGTCTGTCACATAAGAAGGCAAGTCTGTGATGACTTAAATACATCATCCTCCTCTGCTGAAGTGACGCCACAGTAAACACAGACAGCAAAGAGTGAACGGGTTCAAGTTGCTGCCCTTGTTGTTTGCAACCTGGACGTTCAGTCTTCACAGAATTCATCAGATGTACAAAACAAACTCAACAGAAATAGAAAGCCAAATTTGGATCAATGTCAACAATATTATTTTGTCTCAATTTTCTTGCTAGCACATTAAAAATCAAAATAGAATAAATCCTCAGTATCTTTCTGCCTTAGTGTAAAATCCTCTTCCTATGTAAATAAGAGTTGTGCTTCACCACTGATTCATTCTGCTTGAAATAAAAGACATATATAATTATATGTGAAACATATTGACATCTTAAACAATAATTCTGCAGCATCCCGACAATTCAGAAAGCAACATTAGCGATACCAAGCAAATGAGCAGAGACCCAATCAGAACAGACAAAAATGAAAAATCCTTTTCAGCTTTACTGCATCTCAGCATCAGAGAAGACTGACAAACTGATCATTATTCTGCCCACTGTAATTTACCCTTCTCAGTACATTATTTTGCAAATGTGCAATCTTTGCTCCGTTAGTGGAGCTGAGTGACTTGTTTCAAGACGAATCGGTATATATATATATATATATATATATAGACACGTTTTAGAGCTAAAAAAATCCTTGTTATGAAATATATGTCTTCTCTAGTCATCATTTGTCAATATCTAAAACATGGGATATAAATACACAGGACCATTATTAACTCCAACCACATGTCATTCAAACTCAACAGCTTTGGCAAACAAAAGTAGGCAGCTAGTTGTAGCCAGGAACCCATTTCTAAAACCTCCAGGAGGGCCCTTAAAATGCATACATATATACCTTGTAGAAGCCGAAATGTTTTATATTATAGTTCAATACCAATCAAATTTCATTTATAAGAGTGTGGAAATTGTGCTCATGGTTTCTTATCTTCAAATAACCTATTAAACCTTTAAAATAAAAATAAAATAAAATAAATTAGACAAGTTAAGTCAAGTGGAGGAAAATAAAAAAAACAGAAATTACCGCAAACTCATTGTCAGGGTCCTTCTCTCCCTTCCTCACTGGCCTGGAATACTGGAATTTATGGACTTCATTGACTGTGTAGAAGCTGGGGAGGGAGAAAATCAGCACCTGAGTAAATTAAAACTGTTATGGGCAATCTACAGCACGATTCAAAGGTTGATTGCTTTGCTTCAGGTCAAGCACAGGACAGGGCCCCTCCAGGCTAGCCCCGCCAGGAACTGTGGCATTTAGCATGTTGGTTTTGACTAGCTGCCTAAGGCACAGCCTCATCTACAAGGTAAATAAATTCATTTTTGGGTCACACGCATCACTGGCAGCCCCTGAAGACTGACCGGCACGTCAGATGTGTAGAGAAGCTGCAGCATACGTGACAGAGGCAACACAGCAAGCAGGGATGAACTTTGCCAAATCAGGTTAATGGACTTTTCACACTAGGAAGACAACAGTGTTGGCTGAGGGATCAGCTGTCTGGGCACATACATACCACACACACACACACACACACACACTCTGATGCATTATGTTCTTCTTTTCCATCTTTCTATATGTCTCTATTGTCAATAGAAATGCATTTACTTTCGTGGCGAAATGAAAACAGATCTATTATCCTCATACAGCATGTTGCACTTCCCATTTCTAAAACAACACCATATGGTTCGAAAAGCATGCTTTGCCTTTATTAGCAAACAACTATGAATAAAATATGAAAGGAATTGGTGCTGTTCCAAAACTGCTGCCTCTTTTGTGTTTGCAGAAGCAGCAGCAAAGTGTGTGCAGATGGGATGCGACAACTTTTGAATGTCTTGCTCATGAACAGACTGCACAGAAACATTGGGTGCAGGTCTTCCTAGTTACCGAAGCTATTTATAATGTACCGACAATCAGATCTATTTGGTCACAAAGGGCAATGCACTATTTAATGAACATGATGAGACTCATTCCCAAATTAGCTGAGAAAGCGAAGCATTAACCTAAAAAACGAAGCCTCTGTGCTTTTGATCTAATAAACAGATTAATAAAGCGGCTTTAAATCAGCTGCGCTACCCCAATTAAGCCTTTATCATGTCATTAGCTGGCAGGCTAGAGATGATGCAGTATCATGATCTGGACAAAGCAAGGTCAGAAGGGCTGTGTGTTTGTGTATGTGTGAGTGAGTGTGTGTGTGTGTGTGTGCATGTGTGTATGTTCTGCCTGCTGCTTGTGACCACTTTGGCTCAAACAGTTCAGTCTCATTGCTATGCAGCGCTGATCTTTTGCACCAAATGAGAGAATAAATGAGAGAAAACAGAGATGGGGGAGGGAGAGGGAGAGAAAGAAAGAGAGAGAGAGAGAGAGAGAGAGAGAGAGAGAGAGAACCTGGGAAAAGCATGGCGAGAGAAGCTGAAGAAAGAAACAGATAGGACAGAGTTGGCAACGTGGCTGTCTAATCTGGGCTATTAACAGAGTTACATATTCCAATCAGACACAGTTTGCACACAAGCAAACAGGCTGCTGTGGTGGGATGTGACCAATGGTGGCTCGTGATAAGATCAGTGTGCAGGTACGTTTGCCTAAAGCTTTTCTAAGTAAATGTCTTCTTTTAATTATGTCCACTGATGCGGTGTGTGACATATCAAAGTGAATTTGCACAGCTGAGTGATGCAGCGAGCGATGGCTGGCGACCACATCGGGCAAACAAGTCGGAGCGTAGGGGCCCCTGTGTTTGCAATGGCCCCAGTGCACAGCACAAAGGTATTAATGATGTCACAGAAACAATGTTGTACTTGGCACAGTGACTAATAGCAGATGGCTGTTGCGAGTTAATATCCGCGAGAACGACACGAAGGTCAACCGCTGTTTGTTCTGCGCGGACACACATTTACATCAGGATTTAATCGCCTTCACCGCAGCGCTCCTCAACACACCACACTCTTAGAAAATGCTAACGCATTTCTTGCATCACAAGCTGTCTAAACTGTTCTTGAGTGACTGGGGAGAGTAAATTGGACTTGCTGGACTGAAACGCATGCTGTGTGACTTTGACTAACACAGGCTGTAATTGTAAATAAAATGAGCGCGCGTGGAGCGGGGGTATCCTGCTTACCTCAGTATTTGTTCAGAGACGGGCTTGTTTTGGAACTTGGCGGGCAGGTCCAGGATGGGTTTCACAGTGAAACACTGGATGTCTTCAGCAAAAACATCAAGGAAACAAATGAAATTGGTGAACTCCGATGAATTAAACATAATTAACTGGGAACTGCTTATAATTTGGTGTTATTGTTAACTTACATCATATGAAATTAAATTATACTAAATTGTAATGTAATACAATTTTATTATAAATGTCACAGAATTCTATTACTCAAACCAATGATTTGGGGAAAATAGTAATTATGAACTATGTTATTGAATTTTTGTCTGATAGTTGTGAAGCGTTTTGTGTAAGGATATATATATATGAAGTGAAAGGCACTTAATTGCATTTAAATTTCAGTACTTTATATGCTAGTCATACACATTGGCCACATTGTGATATTCAGGGTTACAGGAAAAATAAATGTATTATTAATTATGATAACATTAATATTGATTGAAGTATGCATAATCACTACGCGGGGCATAAAAAAACACATTTCCTTTCATTCTGCGGACTGCATCAAAAAAAAATTCTGACAGACACTTTGATGAAAAGCAAATTAAAAAAAAAAAAAAAAGAAAGAAAGAAAAGGCTACGCTGTTAAAAGCAAATCAGTGTTTTCGTGTTGAGGATACATTGTCCAGAGGAGCACTTTGTGTCCTCGCTGGGTGGCGTGGTCGTCTTCATCTTCTCAGCATTGGGAAACTGGGTGAGAAGACGTGCTTCGAAATCCTCCCTGCGCTCGTATTCCTTCCCCCGGTAGATGAACATTTTGTTCTGAAGAACAATAAAGAAAAGAGTGAGACCTTGGACATTCACATGAAGGCAGACACACAATCATGAAGGCAGGTGCTAATTTGTGCATATCATGTGGACATAAGACTATGTATATATATTACTATGTAACATAAGACTATTTTATGAATACGGCTGTATTGGCAGCATCATTTCATAAACCATTTCACAACAAGAATGATGGCTATATGGGCAGACAAAGGACAAAAAAAATGCAATGATAAGAAAAAGTTACATGGATAGGAGCAGCTTTGATTTGTAAATCCACTCGGCCCGGTACTGTGACTGGGTTAAAAAAAAAAAAACATTGTCATAATCTCCATTTTAAATACGTGGAAATGAGGGTGACAGAAAATTCTTGGCACTGATTCAGTGATTAGTCAGTCCCAGCTGAGTTCTGAGTGGGCATGCAGAGGGCTTTTGTTTGACCAACTAACAGACTGCAAACGGCTTCTGCCATTTCGCCAGGAGGATCTTTCACAACCTGCTGCAACATACAGCTACTTATGAAGTTGCTTTAAAACCCCTGTAATGGTTCAGACATCTTGCTAATTTCACATCAATTTAGTAAGATCTTAGCACCTGAGGACAGGCCCTCTTCACACCCTCTTCACATCTCTGTGGCGTGATCTCTTCTGGAAACCATCAGTTTGTCCTCACTGTGGGCTAACTATGAATAACCAGCTCCATTCATGAGTTTAACGTGGACATTATAAACACAGCTTGAAAGTCAGTCTTCTACCTCAGGAGGATAGCGTATAGCCACCTTTTTACGTACTGTCACACTACCACAGCAGCTCACACACACAGCAAGCCCAACGCTCATGCACAGCACACATCTCAATTCCCCAATTAATTAAAGGAATCGCAGCCATGAAATATGCCTGGGGCCATTTTCAAATTTGCTTTGACAGATAAGTTGACAAAAGCACATTGATTTCCAAATTCATCCTTTCCAGCCGCAGGAGGATCCGCTAAATCTGCCTGACAGCACACTGCTACAATTTTCAGATGGTGAGCAACTGTGAGATTTGCTTTCAATATTTTCTCTAACTCATTCAAATCTGACCAAGGACGTTAGTAATCTTTGTCCATTGCTGCATATTGCAAGACTATTCATAAGCGAACAAGACATTCGCATTATGTTTTTGAGTATTATGGTGTATACAGTAATCTCAGTGTCATGATTCTCATTTTTATTATCCCCAGACCTACACTGGCTAGTTTTGGCACAGAGAATCATTGAAACTGGAATAACAATACATGCTAAAATGGTCAGCTAGAGGATAAAAAAGGCAATTTCATACAGTCAAAAGACAAAGCAGCAACAGTTTATATAGCTGCAATATTCTGACATGCATGTGGAAAGATGTGGAAGATTAGCAACATAGAGAGTAAAGGAAAACAGGAAAACCAATGAGATATCAATGTCTCAGAATCAGAATCAGAATTCCTTTATTTATCCCTGAAGGGAAATTCTTGTTCTTACAGACATTGCACATGCAGTATTCCCAATTTTTTAAGAAAATTTAAACCTTGAAAGTCACAATACCTTGTCTCGCTCTCCTGGCAGTGATAGTTTTCAAGAAAAGACTGTAAAATGTGTGGATACTTCCTTTCAAACTGCAGAATCAAATAGGGTTTAAAAGACACAGAGACTGATAAAAAGGTCGTCTTGTTTTACTCTAAAACAAAAATAAGTTATGTGAGAAGAGAGCAAAGTGCTCCTAAAAATGTATGAGCCAGGAACACTCCTTCATCTCCCCGAGTGTGCTCAGGGGTCTGCATGAGGAGCATTTTGAATGATAGAGCATGACAGCTCATATCCGAGTGTCTCAGAATGTGGCGTGTTAGGATACATTTTTCAAACCAACTTTCACACACCCTCAGCTGTTCTTTAAGCTGAGCGCTCACAGGAAACTCAATATAGGGATTAAGTAAAGTTTAGGATTGATAGGAAGAGAGGAGAGAGGAGGGGAAACACGGCGAATCGATGTAAAGTGAGAGAAACAATTGGAGAGGAAATCTGTCTTTGAGATTCTGAGAATACCTTTAAGATGTCTAAAAGCTTTACAGGGAAAATAAATACAACAGAAGCTTGAAGTCGTGCTTCAAAGTTTTTCGACAAGGTATTGTGACTTTCAAGGTTGAAGCACTGTCTCAATGCTACTGGGTTATTACTAAACACTGATTTGGTACATAGAGCTACATGAAAAAATAGATAAGTGGGTCCAATGGCTGCGTCTGCAGATCCAAACAAATGACACGATCTATCAAGAGTGTTTTACAATTAGCAAGTACCCCGGTGTCTAACCACATTAACAACTAATAAATCATAAGCAGATGAATTAAGCACTCTTGCATAAAATCAATTCTTAAGAGGGAGGGCCCAAAATGCCTTTATCAGACTATTGATTTTCTCACATAATTGACTTTTCCCTGAGGACACTGCGATCCTGCAACACAAACAGCAACAGTGTGGTGTGAAACAAGAACCCTCCAAACTATATTTATCTTAATAAGTAACTTAAATGTTTCCCTTTGCACTCACACAGAAATCTTTCCACATAATTATGCAATATATCAAGAGGCCGTACTAAAATAAGAAGCCTTACGGCGGAACAACCTAAGAACGAGCTCTCCATCAGGATAAAACACTTTACATCTGTTTAACAACACATAAAGACATAATATGTAACATATCTGCATTAAAATGTCTAAAAACGACCTTTGTTCTATATTTTGTTGAGTGGAATACTTGCATTATTCCAAATGTTAACAGCAATATTCATACCATGAGAAGCCTGTAATGAAGACAACAACTCCCAAACTACATCATCCAACCAAGTCTTTCAAATCCTTATGAGAAGAAATTAAGTAATGTGCATTAAGTAATCTCATAAATTCTGCATGGAAATAATCAGGGAAAAAAATGGTTGCGACAGAGCTTTATATCTACTTGCCTGAGTATTCAAGATGAGCTTGTACACTACCTTAAAATCTAATGTAGCATAAGAAACACCACGATTTTAAAAATACCAAACAATACATGGGCATATTACGGGCAGATTCCCACTGGCAAAGGCAACCTGACATTCTCTTGCTCGGGCTATTTCAGGTAAGGTCAAACTGTCTCCAAAAGAAGAAAAGGGAGAGGAAAAAACAGAACTCAAAGCTGTCCTCAAAGCCTGTTTAAATAGCCAGTTAGATTAGGCTGGTGCGGCTTGCCCTGTCTGTAATGGAGTTTCTGCCCTGCCAGATGAAAGGGGTTAGGAGGGCCACATGGAAATCGGAGAGTGGCAAAAGACCCTCGTGAAATGGCTGTTTTTCATAATAGAATGAAAAGGGTATGATCAGGGGATCAGTGTTCTTGAAACGGGACTTTCTCATCTTATTCCGTGAGGACACTTTGGCCATTCAGTGTGTTCCTTGGGTGATAAAAATAGCTTGAATTCCTCCCAGATAGAAAAACAACAGCTTCAGCAGCATGACAGCTGTAAGAGGGAATATCTTAAAAGCAAACAAACCATCCTTCGTCAGCACTGTCTGTTTCCTTCATATGGAGAAATTCCTACATCAGTTTAACTTGTTTAAATAAAAACTGATATGTTGACAGTACAGGACACCCATCACAGGCAAGAGAGCAAAAGAGGCCTGATGTGCGTATAGTAGACAGTGAATGAAGCCAGTGAGGAGATATCAAACACCTGTTAAACACATACTGAATTTGTGATAAGCTGGGGTGAGACTGACACAAGGCCATTCAGGACATTTTGAGGGAAAGTGCAGACCATTTAAGGCTCAGTGGAAATGTATCCTTGGTTTTAATCAGTTTCATCAAGTATTGATGGACTACTTGGAACCAAAGGCAGTCAGCCTTTGACTAGACAAACCAGAGTGAGTTGTTTCTTGCCGTCACTTGTCTGGGATCAGTCTTAAAGACCAGCCTACATATTAAAACTTGGCTGGGAATGAAATGCAACACAAAGTGCAATTTCTGAGAAACGCCCAAACGGAGCATGTGAGGTGCAGTCAGTCGACAGAAGCAGGCAGCTGTTTGGACTTGAGCTTTAAAGAGGAAAAGGACATCCACTATATTTTTTTAACAGTCTGGATTTTGTCCTTTTGGGGACAGGAGTGAGGGTCAAGGGTTTTCTGACACGTCAGTGTGAGTCAGGTTGAAAGGGAAAGAAAAGATGACATTGCAAAGCAGCGATGGCAGCAGGCTGGCGGCGGAGGAGGACTGACCAAGTTACCAGCAGACAGTGACTGAAATACAGACAGATAACAGATATATAGAAAGCAAAAGGGCTGAAGGAGCTGAGAGAGAGATGGACCATGAATGAGAGCAGAGGACAGAGAGTGTTTTAATTCATAACTATTTTTTTCCCCAAGAGTTTCACTTCCCACACTGAAGGGTATCTGTCCCACACATTAGTCTGGATCTACTCTACAGCCTACACATGGAGCAGCTGCTATGATTCACACAGTTTGTTTTCTGCTAGTGAATAAGTAAGTGAAAGCCAGACCAGGTGGGATGTGGAGCAAGTGAGTCCCGCCAAAACAACCAAAACCCGTGGGAGTGAGGCGTGTGAAACACATACGTATTGACGGCTGAGGCTGAGAGCAAAGCCAGTGCTGGTAAACACATTGATCATGTGTTTTGACATGAGGCGCACCCACGCCGTGTTGCGGGGGATGTTAAGTTGATGCTAATACTCACGCGTAGGAAGGAAGGGAAACCCATGCCGTAATAGCCCACGGCAAAGTAGTCTGGTTTGGGTCGGATGACCTTCACTATGTTCTCATAGAACTGGGCTTGTTTTCGCTGTTAGAAGACACAAAAATCCTTATTGCTGATTTTATTTGCAAACTTGTACAAAAGCATATTTGCTTTGAGTCATCACATTTATACTGCTCCTGCCTATCTTGGCCAGAATGAAAGTGACTGGAATCTAAAATGAGGCTTTCTGAGTTAAACAAATTTGACATCAAAGTTAAACGCAAAAGTAACATTACTTACCAAGGATGCACTAAGCTGCTCGAAGTCAAACATTTCATTCTCGTACTGTTCAGCCAGCTCCTTTCCCAAAATGATTGCCTCCTCCCACATCTATTGGACACATAAAAAGAAAGTTAGCAAATTTATCAATTATCAAGATTCAAGCTGAGATAAAGTAATTCCTTTTCAGTCAGCTGAATAAAACAAATGATCTCTTTCAGGTAATAAAATCCACTATCAAGGCTTCTTGAAAATAAATAAATGTGACTTTCATGTCAATATTCTCATGTTTTTTTTTCCTTTGCTCTGAAACAATAGTGGTGCAATTCTCCCTCGAGACTCATCCAGCACAATGGAGTGGTGTCACAAATAGATGGGAACCACTCAAACATGTTGAAAGGCTTATAAGTGGCTTCTTGACAGACTAGACTGGGCTGAACTGATCTAGGCCAGGATGGAGGTGGAATGAATCCAGACTGCTACTCAAATCAGCCTGCTGTCAGTGAGAGTGGCGATGGCAACACCATCTGGGACTGCTTTCTGGATGACTCTGATGACTCTCACAGAAACTGTCCTCAGTTGAAACCCTCCTCTCTGGAGTGTTGATGTATTCTTGCAGCCACTGTAACACTTCCTGATCACTCTGGTGTGGTGTGTTTGTGTGCGTATGTTTAGCCAAGCCTCTTTTATTTTGTTGTCTTTCTGACCATATCCTGCTGAGTGACAGCTGGCAGGAGAACCAAGAGTGACAACTGCACCATAACACTGATGACACATGCAAAGCCTTGGGACATCATCTCTGAGAAGCTCTGGCTGCAGTCCTGCAGACCCATTCCAGTATTAGCTTAGAGACTGAGAAGTATTTTTCTCTTCTGGAATAAAATCTGAAGAGTGTAGAAGAATAGCACAGATCCTACACAACGGGAACATGTTCTCAATCTGAGACATGTATGAGCTCGCTCTTCACAATAGGGAGATGGCATTCAAGTATGTCACTGAAATGGCATGAAAGAAAGAGAGAAAGGATAGTGGGAAAGGAGGAAGAAAGGCTGAATGGAAGGTAGGGAGACAACACAACCATTAATAACTGTGTGGTCTGGGATGCACCACAGAGCTAAAAGCAGAGGATTATTTACAATCCCCATTCAATAGAAAAGGAATATTCTTCAAAACCCGCCAAAAGAGGTATTTAACAGAGATGACAACATCTAAAAATAGCACCCTCAGAGTCCAGGATTTATCATGATCATGACCAAGCTCCTGCACATGCACAGAATGTATGTGTGTGTGTCTCACCTTGCCCTTGTCAAAGTAATTGATAATCTGCTGGTAGAGCTGGTCCTTAAGATGTCCTTGAGTGTTGGCCTGGTAGCCGTCTCTCTGGGTCAGGTGGGCTGCACATGGCTCGTCTGACCACTAAAGAGGACAAGTTAGCATCAGGGTCAACACTGTGCAATACAATACAGAGCAAACGGGAACAGGTGACAAGAAATCAATCATTGAGTTATAGCCAATGCAAATGTGGTGCGACTGATGTGTAATTGTGTTTTAATCTGCCCTGCACTCTGACAGGACAAGATGGAAACTTGAGACACGGGCAGTGAAAAAGGCATTGATACTTACTGAATAGGCTAAAAGAGGGAGAGAAAGCATCAATGCAGTATCTAGCACAAGCACCCAAAATAGCTCTCTGGTAGGGCTAGCCCACTGTTAGGGAGTCCAGAGAAGTGGAGCGAGGGTACCAAAGAGAAGCATCACTTATGCTCACGTTAACAATAAACATCAGACACAACTCAGCAGTTAAAGGAAAAGTGATGCAAAAAAAAGAAAGAAAGAAACAATACGATTTCCACCGTGTACTCAATCTTGCCTTTTCTTCTCTCAGTACCAAGAATAGAAAGGTTTCTGACAGACTAAAGCAGCTCAGCTGAAGGGGAGATGGACAATCTGATTGGCCTCTGTGTTGCGGAGGCATAATCTCATGCATCCTGCCAGGACTGATTCATTACCAGCCACTTTTAACAGGGATTTTGTGGTCCTGCAAGTAACCTCAAGAGTTAATATCTCTGTGAAAATCTGACCAAGCTTTTGTGCGATGGCCACATTTGAATAGCAAAGCCAAGGAATTTGCATACCCTGTGCTGTAGAGGGGTGGAAAAGTAATTGCTCGGCACATTGTTGTGGCATGAGGATGGATGCTGGGAGGCTTTGGATCAGGTTATTGATTCATCTACGGCTGGACTGCAGCATTTACATGGCAAAAAAAAGATCTCTGTTTATTCATGGATGGTCGGCACCTTGCATCGACAGAACTAAAGTGCTGATACATCTCTGACAATACACAAAGTGCTATATATTCATCAACCATTATTATACTGCTGCAGGTACTTAACTGGAAGACTAATTATCACTACAGGAGCCAGTTTTACTCTATAACTGCTGGTGGATGCAGAAATAAATATCCATCATTCATCCTCATTTAAGCTTGCTTACACGTGCCTGTGTTTGAACACAAAAGGATTTCAATGACTTCAAAGATTACATTGGAGAGCTTATTGGAGAAAAAAAGGATTTTTCCAGACTCTGGCAGAACAAAATTAACCAATTTCCACAATATAATAGTGAATCCCCTTCTCAAGGTGTGCTTGGGAACGCCACAGCTGCAGAGAGAAGAGCAGAATTAAAATAATAACAACACAAACAACTCCTGCAAATGCTACTGTGACTCTACGGCGAGGAAAATGCAATTCAGTCACAGCCTGCTCTCCCCTATCGGGACCTGTACAAAGGCTGAAGCAGCCAGCTATTTATGCAAATACAGATGAGATGTTGGATGCAGCCATTTTGGATAAAACACATAGAGGAACAACTCCCGAATTCAGGTTACACCAAACCCAGCCTGGGAACAGAGAGCTGCAGCTCTTTGTGTGGGGATCTGCGCCGTGGATTTGGAATATTTTTTGGTATGAATAGAAACTAAGATAAAGCTGTGATTTTTAAAAGAAATGCTTCATAATAGCTAACAAATATTTATGTCTATCAACTAAGATATAGTTGCACTGAAGGTGTGACAGAAAGCAGCCCCTTTTCCATCTTAGGTGCCTTACACTGAAGCATGTTATGTTCAGTAGAGGATTATCAGTTTCCAGCTTGCAAAAAGGACAGTAAAAGTACACCTTTACCCTGGAGCACCTCAGGTGGCTGCTGCTGCTTTCCTCTGCTTTAAAATATGTCTTAGTTTTGTTTTGTTTTTTTCCAGGAAAGATCAGATACTAGCCGTGATTTGCATCAACTAGGCAAGGTGAGAAAGATTCTGCTCAGCAATTTTGCCCTCTTAACAGCCATCTCATACCACTGTGGGATTAAAGGGATGCTGCACTATCTCTCTAAGTCCTGTGCATGCTCTTTAATGCTTGAGGTTACAAGTCATCTGCCTGACAATAGCTTAACAGTGTATTTGGGTTTTGTGATACACATTGTTTAGAGAGTTGTGTTCTTCATCTGTTTGTTGTTGGCCTTGTGTCTCTTTACCCTGAGCAGTTTGGCGTGCAGCAGCAGAGTGTAGGCAGCCTCAGTGTAGTTGTCGCACTCTTTGTGGAGGTCACACAGCTTGTACAGGTACCTGGGCAGGAAACAGCAATGATTTATGAGTTATGTCTTACTTTAACAACAAACAGAGCGTTAACTCTGCTGCACCGATACGTCTTGAAATCCTCTATCAACTCACATGACGCATGCGAGGGAGATGGAAAATGCTGATTGGTGAAATTGTGGAAATGGAAACATAATTTAACAAAATCCAATATTTTATTCTGGATCTCTGGGGACTGAGAGAGAAAGAGCCAAAATGTACAACATCCAGTCACTGGGAGGCAAAAACTGAGTTCAGCTGAATGTCACAGCTGAGTCTCCAAAAGCACTGTATGTAATGTAATGTGATGACTTGTTTGTAAAATAGACTGAAAACAACGAGTGTCCTGAAATGTGAACTAGAGTAACAGGAAAAAGGCTGGCTGTGACGACTTTCTCTTACCTGATGTACATCTCCTCTCTGTCGATCTCCTTGTAAAAATTCTACAGGAAGGAAAGAGACAGACCATTAAACGAGTTCATATCCATTATGCTGTTAACAAAAGGTTCAATGCGTCATGCTTACACTGCACAACCTTCTGGACTGGAGATTGTTTCCTAATATTTTTAAAAGAGCAATATTTTGGCAGTGTGACAAAATAATTTTCTAAAATATGGATAAACAGCAAGGGCCCGGCTTGCAGCAGGCGAGACGTAAGGTATCTACAAAAGAGAAGTAAGTTGGCTGACATCAGAGTCACAGTGGTAGGGCAATGACGCTGCTCCCCTGGCTAAAAATTAAGATTTTACACAACCTGACAGAGCACCGACAGAACATGACTCAGATAAATGCTGAATATAGACCAGAGGCCTGTAGTTCAACGCCAGTCGTCACGTGAGACTAAACTGACATTTCGGTGCTCCTGGACTAAATGTCACGTCACAGAGGAGAGGTGTTTCAGGTGAGCTGCTCTGTGATAACATCTTAATGCATTGTGACATGTGGAGGTGGCTGCTCTTGTTTCTTCTCTGCAGGCAGTCGCACGTAATCATGGTCAGTTTATTGTCGACATTATCTTATGAACAATGGCTTCTTAGTGGTGTGCAATCAGAAAGAAACCAACTCACGAGCACGTTGACGGTGCAGCTCATGCGGTTTTCCTTGTTCTCGTCATGCATGATGGTCCTGTAGTCCAGCAACCGCTCAAGCAAGCGAACCACCAGCGTGACGAAGTTCTCACCCGTCTTGGCCAAGTACTTGTGCTTCCTGCAGTGCTCCAGCAAACTGGGGTGTGGAGCCCAGAGCCAGAGATGAAAACAAATGTGAAGCTTGTATAAGAGGTTCTTCCACAGCTTAATATATGAAACTTTCATTGCTACGGATTTGGGGAAACATTCTTTTTTTGCCCATTAAAGCAGAGTTAGCATCCAACTGCGCTGAAAGCAAATATCACAGAGGCAAGCTGTGATGAGGGAATCGTGTGATCATCAGCAGACTGTGATTATTTTGAGGAGTGCAATGTTGCAATTAGCATTATCTAACTTGTGAGAGGCTCAGGCGTAATCCTGCCCATTAATCAGCACTTACATTTTCTGAAAGAGAACTTTGTACTGCTCGTCTCCGCGGCCCCCCTCCACCTCGTGATCCAGCTTGGTGATGATCTCGTTCTCGAACTGCAATTAGACAGAGCAGGCGTAAATAATCAGTGTAGCTAATTTTTCAATTCATTAACGCCATCTCCCGCTCCCTCTCTCTCTCTCTCTGCATAAAGGCTTGGCTGAGGGGATCTGTGCTTCCACTTCATTCGTCCCCCTCTCTAGCAGCACCCCATCTGGCTGTGATCCAAAATTTCCTGTTTATTTTTATTTATTATAATTTTTAGAATATTAAAAGCAAACTAAGTTAGCGTTCTGAAACATTTTGGTCAAAAATGTGTCTTTCTTCATGTTCCTGTGGTACAATGTGCAGTCTGACACCTTCAGTGTGCACGGAGAAAATTTACACTTTGAGAAATTAGTGTAAATTTTCTCCGTGCACACTGATAATCTGATGTTAAGAGGCGGGTCCGCAAATGTGATTCTGGCCAACACAACTAATTCGGAAGCCAATTCTGGTCCAATATTCATCAAACACAAGTGTGACAAACAAACAGCGAGAACGGACTACAGTGAAGCAGGATACATCTTGCGTTCAGCAGTTACACTTCTGAAAGTGAAGACAGATAAAGATGTAAAGATCATAATGTGGTAATTGATATATTTTAATCTCAGCCTTAACATATATGTGGAAGAGATCTTTAATAAGTAACATCTAGAATAGGATATTTCATTCATTTTTGGGAGCTGCATAGCGTTAGTGAAAGAGTTCAGTTAGGCTGTTGAACTGGGGAACTGAGGAGAGGTTTGGTTAGCTGTGGAGTCACACGGTTCTCATACTGTGTCCTGTTATGTTTAGTTGTAAATTATCCAGCAAAGAAAAATCAGTGGATCTGACCAGCCTGTGATAAGTGCAAACAGCCGTTTGTGTTTTTCCAACATGCACAACACATGCTGAGTGGATGATTGTACAAGTACATCACTTGCACACGTGTGGGCTGAGACAGCCAGCTAGGTGGCTCCTGCTGCAGAAACAATTTGGTTAAAACACAGAACGAGGCTGCACGATGAGGCACATCCTCTTTTACTTTTCTTTGGTTGTTGCTGCAGTGTCCAACAGTGATGCATTGGACCTTGTGTCTCTCATATTTCTATGCTTTGGCTGTATAAAACACAGGTTTCATTGTGCTAAAACAAATCAATTTTGCCGACTTCTTGATCTGCTTCTGTGTTGTCCGGGCACAAACACAGAACGGGAGGGGACAATGCAGCCAAATAATAAAAGTTATTAACGCTGTTCTCTCTTAAGCCAAGGATTTACAATACGCATGGAGCAAGAAATATTCCCAGTAACGGGAATATTACGGGCTTACAGCTCTAAAAAGGGTCAGGCCAAAGTGAAATTGATCACTTTTCACTAAAGGGAAGGAATAAGACAGTGCCATTCACCTCCACTGAGCCAGATCCTGAGTGACACATTAAGCTAATTAGCCTTCCCTCGAAGGGGGCGTCCCTGTCATCACAGAATGACAAGGGCCAGCAGAGACGTATGGAAGCCTTTATGCTGCTTTACAATTTGACTCAAGTGCAATAAGCACCACACAGTTTGGGAGGCAACATAAACATCACAAAGCTTAAAATTGCCTGAGACATCTTATGGCAGAACAGCTGTGGCCAAACGGATTTCGTCATGCAGAAAGGCTTAATTTTGCACCGTAACGGGGCAGAACATTAAGTTCCACTTACTGTCGCTGTTGATAATCGCAGCACAACAAAATGAGATTTGCAGTATTACAACTAAGCTTGTGGCTATGAAACTTTTTTCTAAGATGGACTATCCCTCTGCACAGTTTGCTCCTCCTCTGATTGCCCACACCAGCACCCACTACTTTTCACTCCTTTTTTGTTGCAGTACTGTTTGCTTTGTCATGTTTCAGAGGACGAACCCGCTGGAAGCTGCACGTGAAGTGGAACTCGCACTGCATCATGTCGAAGAAGATGGGGATGGTGGCCTTTCGTAATTCAATCTCAGGAACTAGAGTCATCTCCAGGATAGGACCCACCATCTCTGGAATGAATTTAATCTTGTGGGGACCTAAAAAGATGGAAAAAAAATTACATGTACATGTAAATGCACAGTGAAGTTCACAACTCGCTTTGTTTCAATTTGGACAAAACAAGTACAACGTGTTTATTCTAATAGGACACAAATAATCCTTGATGTTCAGCAGGTTTAAAATCAGCGGCTGCAAACAAAAAAAGAGGTGAGAGAAGCACATCGAATTTTCCATGACAACCATGCAGGAAATAACTTCAAACACCTCAGGAAAAAATAGCAAGGGGCTCATTAAAAACTCAGTGAATTTGTCAATCTAATCTGGTGGAAAGCTCTAATTATGGGATCAGATGGTGTAGCAAACAATGGGAAGACTTTAAAGGGGACACAGGTGCCCAAATCTAAGACCTCAATCCCTGTATGACAATCTCATTCTATTGAGACTTGACTGTTGAGACCCTCTCATCACACAACAACACAAAGATAATTAACACATGATTGTCTATACTTAGCTGCCATTCTTTGCTAGGTCGACTGTATAATATCACAAAAGGTACATAGCTGGCGGATAATCATAAACATAAAGTGAGAAAACAACACTTGTAACGTGTTAATTGCTGGTGCTCGACTATCAAGTTTGTACAACTGATTTTCATCAGTGAATTCATTCACATACTCACACACAAACAAAAAAAACAACAACTGAATTACCTAGATTATACCACATATCCCGGATTTCGAAGCCAATTTGTCTTCTCATGTCCTGGTACCTGAAACACAAACAGGATCGAATGTCACACAAGTTACAGTCAAATTGTGGCTTATATGACTGTGCTGCAGTAGCCACACCAAGTGTCACTGTTTGCTTATAATATGAAGATTTCAGTCAAAGGAAGAGCCCAAATATTAAGGGAATGTGAACTGAACACAAAATGCAACACAAGACAACAACGAAGTGACAGTTGCCATTTTTAAAATCATTTTCTTTTATTACAGGCATCACAGACATAAAAGTGCTGCTTTGCTCTTTTGGACTCCCACAGGTGCAATGATGTATGACAATATGTACACTGAATATATATGTGCTTCCTGTTGTCCTCCCTCAGCAAGCTACAGTAATAGTGGAAAGCACTTCCTGTTACACAAGTATAGGCAGCGCCATGACCATGTTAAGGTAGCTTGCTTTATCTTTCCGTGATATTCCTTAAAATATACTGAGCTATTTTCACTCATGCCAATTTGCAACATACACACACGAGGGAAAGTGTTTGATCACACAGTCGTTGTTGGTTTACAACAACGATTTGCAATAGAAGCATTTTGGGGAGCTTTTGCGAATGAGGGCTCATGAGCTGACAAGCTCTGCCATGTCGAGGCCATGAACCAATCTCCATGGGGTCTTGCAGCTCATCTCCCTGCCTGCCATGCGGATCCCAGGTCGCAGAAAGGACACAGGGGGAAAGATGGACAGCGAATGATGGAGAGACTAACATGAGTGGAAACGGAGGGCAGAGAGGCAGAAAGTGAGACCAGCTCTGTGAAGCCCATCGTATGAAACAAAAGTAATGGATTTAGTTCTTTGAAAACTGATTGGACATTTAATAACAAAAGAGAGTAACTTCAAGCCTGAAATTGTATTTTAAGATCAAGAATAAGATTGAAGATAACAGGGCTGATAGAGCTGCTTTTGACAGGCTTTTTATCCTTTTTCCAATGGTCTGATATGGTAAACTTTAGCTGCACCATCGCCTGCTCAGAAGTAGTCAGGTGTATTTTCATTGGCTTCACTGCTGGCTGACAGTAGGGAAGAACTGCACTAAAGTGCAATACTGTGGTTCTGTTTTGAAGCAGTGCCAAACCCTTAAAGTCTCTGCCCGCAACTAATCTGAACCAATCATCGAAAACAGTTAAAGAAGTTGTGCAGTTGACAGATTGATTTATACTACCATCCATGTAACCCACTGTTGCATATGTTTAAGCATTAATTGAGATTGAATTATCAAACAGTGCCAGGCATGAAATTACAGTTCACCTGAGACTGCTGGGTAATTTAGAAAGATGGATGTTTTCATTTGGATGGAACCATCTCACAACCATGTACCAAAGCTACGTAAGTGTTTTTTGAATGGCCTCTTTTTATGCAGTTCTGGAGTATGCTGTATTTTTGTGCAGGTGTGTGTGTGTGTGTACAATTGTACTGATACGCAACTGATTTCACTCATCCTAATATCCACTTAGTTAAAGCCTGCATCAGTACATCAATATAGTGAATCCAAGGCACGTAAAGTTCAAATCAAACAATCAATCTGCAATACAATGATGCAGCAAAAAGAAACTTATCTTAAATAATAATAAAAGACTGAATGAACAAAAAACAAAAATTTCTTGTTTTTTTTTTTGAGAAGGTGGGACAAAACTGGAAGAAGAAAGCAGATTCAGTGTTGGTTTATTTATAAATCAAATAACCGACACCAATTTGAGGGGCGTTTTGAGTTAGGAGTGACATCGGCCTCATCAATAACTTCCTCCAGCTGGTGCTGCTGCAGGCAACTACAACGCTTTGCCCATGCCAGGGATGAGGCCTGTCTGACATCGGCATTCTCACGCTGAGTGAGTGATGGGGGCACAGCGGCACCTCGGTCTCCTCTTCCGAGCACCCTGATGGCACGACACCTTGGCACGACATTGTAGAGAAGTAAAAAGATGAGAGTTTGAGGACTAAGCGTGACATCACTCCTGACCTCCAATTAATATCTATTCAGAGCCTCTTTCCCCCACACCGTGACATTTTGGAGCACCCTGGAGCCTTGACAGAATTCTGAAACCCAATTGATTGTTTTGCCAATATCGTACAAAGACACACTAATGTATTTTGACAGGGAGGAGAGGAGCACTGAAGGAATCTCTACCAAAGAAGCTGTGTCACCTCTTTGCAGCTTGGCCAGGTCAAAACCCTTTACCACATTTAGCTGTCAATGGGAGGGGTGACGCAGAGCCCAAGGATTGATCTGAAGGCAGAGTATTGGCAAGGCGATAAAATATAAATAGATGTCCGCCTCTATAAATTACCGTAAAGCAGCATGCAAAAAGAGAATCCGTAATGCATTATGTATTACATCTTCGACTGTTTTCCCCTCTCATCTCACTCTTATGTGCAATGTGCGGTCATTTTATAATTTATTCCTGTGCTTTACTGTGTGTATGACTGCGCTAACAGCATGCATGTAGGCCAGTTGAAGCATGTGGGTTTGTGTCTCTACATATGGACGTGCAGATGACTGCTCAGGAGACATCATGTCCTCATCTGAGCTGAGACAGACGCAGGGTGCTGTTCTGTCACACTCCTGTAGGCAGCCAGACAGGCAGCTATGACTGTCGGCTGTCAGGACCTACAGCACATACCTGTCAGATACAGAGTGGAAAGCTCTCAGAGAGGTTAACTAAGAATAACATGTCTACAGAGGGACACTGGTGGGCAGCGAGTGGATGGGGGGCTCTCAGCAACTTGTGTGCAGTGTAATGCAACTGGGTCAGGGGATAAAGATCAGCACAGAGAAGAGCAAAAAGGAAATGGATGTGGACGCATGAGGTTAAAAAATAAGACGAAACAGAGAAAAAAATACACGGAGAGTGACAGATCAAGTAAGGGAGAGGAAAAAAAAAAACAAACAAGCCATTGATGAGCAGTGGCCTGTAAGAACAGATAAGATGTGATCAAACCCTGGAGCAAAGGAAGTACGAGATCTTCACAATCTTTGACAACATGACAGCCCTCCTCCTCCTCATCACTCATATGCACATCATGACAATGACACGGCTGCATGATCATTTCTCTAGCTCTCAACCTGTATTAGTGGCCAGACCCCTTCCATGTGAACAGTTTATGATTTAAAAACTCAAAAGATGAAAGAAAATTCAAAAGTATGGTCATTTTTGTTGGTTATGAAGACATCGTATTCATCGAAGTTGTTGTTGAGACATGACGACATGGCT